>NC_073351.2:24278125-24625000 GCF_027580225.2 Misgurnus anguillicaudatus | reverse complement strand
CTGGATTGCAACACTTGTGTTTTGACATTACTTACGTCACGGTGTCGCGTGTCACTCATACCGTTTAAAACATACGGGGCTTTTGAGTGTGTGAGCTTTAAAAGCAGTCTACTTTAGTTAACTCTGGACTAAATAGGGACAAATTTGTTGCGTTAACGGTGGATTGTTCAAGATTCCTCGAGAGAAAAGATTCAGATCTGGCACGGTCAGAGATCCTCGTTGATATCCCCAATTTCTCCCCGCCAATGCTGGATCTGGAGGTCGTTCCTGAAAGATCTTTAGGAAACGAACAATGGGAATTCGCATTAGGTAAGTGTGTTGATGTGGTTTTGGGGGTGATGAAACCAATGAATGTGGGGCAAAGGGTAAAATAGCTCACGTCAGTCTCCTTGTTGTGAGCCTATTTAAAATTGACATCAGTCAGTTGCCAATTTGTTTGAGGTGTTTGCTTTATATTGTAGCTGTATTATTTGAAGTACGCATAGGCTATTAAAAAACAAACAGGTGATTTTTTTATAGCTCAAATGTTTATACTTTATGATTTGGAATGTGTGTATGTTACACCAGTTAAATCACAACCTCATCTGTTTCACCATTCATCATTAGGTTATAAACAGCTATATTAAAAAATAAAAACACAAATAATGCATCTCTTTTGTAAACACGTGAACATGCTGAATACTTACTCTATACTAAAACAAACAAATAAACCCCTTTCATCTATAGTAATTGTTGAAAATTCTAATTTGTGACATTTCTCATTATCGCCTCCTTTATGATAAATCGCTTCATTATTTTCCTCATGTTTTGGTTAAAAGCTTCTCCTTAATGCCTAAATGTAGGTTAGTGTAAACTGGAATACAGTACTAACTAGCTATTTTTCCTCCAGGGATGCCATTGGCCCAGGCCATTTCCATATTACAGAAACACTGCCGCATCATCAAAAATGTCCAGGTGCTCTACAGCGAACAAGTAAGATCTGTCGATAACGTTGCCTATGTCTTTTATTTCGGACACTAACCACTAAATAATTAGCATATAAAATGACCAGTTGTTTTATGTGCCGGTTAAAGGTGTTTATTTCAAACTTGCTTTATTTTATTTAACAGATGCCACTTAGCCATGACCTCATTCTCAGTTTGACTCAGGATGGAATTAAACTGCTGTTTGATGCCTGCAATCAGAGACTGAAGGTGAGAGATGACACTTATGTGCGTACTGACTATCTGGCGATTCTTGTGGGTGTGTTGTTACACTTCTTACATTACAATCCCAACGTTTCTTCATTGAGTCAGTGCTGTTTTTGCAGGTAATCGAAGTGTACGATTTGAGCAAAGTAAAGCTGAAATACTGGTAAGTGCTTTTACCACAATATGTGATCCTAACTGGGAAACTGTGTTTACTGTTTTCTACATAAAATCATAATGTTAAGAACATTTTGTAAAACTATAACTCTGATGTATTTAATATTGACCAAGTTGAATGAAATTAAGAGTTGCTGGTTCAAGTCTCATGGCTGGGAGGTTGCGACTGAGGGTCCCTTGGACAAGGCACCTGTCCCCCATTGCTCACCGGGCATTGTAGTGATAACTGCCCACTGTTTTGGGTGTGTGGGTGTGTTCACGACGCACTGGATGGGTTACATTCCAAGGATGGGTTACCATACATTGGCATATACGTCACTTTTACTTCACTTTATAGTTAGATTATGAGACTTAATCCTGGATTTTACAGACAGGGTCACATATATTTAAATTTAAAATAATTGATATGCATTCATGCTATATATTTATTCAGCATGTGCGTCAGTTTAGAGAACTAAACCCATGCCATGGCTATGGATCTTATTTGTTCACACTGCAAAAAATGCCAAAAATATCTTAAATTAAGATGCATTTTCTTGATGAGCAAAATGGTCTAAACAAGTAAGTCTAGTTTTTAGACAAAAAATATACAATTTAAGTCAATTTGTGCTTAAAAAAAGCAAAAATATCTGCCAATGGGGTGAGAAAAAAAATCTTGAAATAAGTTTACTTTTTTCTTAAACACTTAATTCAAGAAAAAAATTCTCAACCCATTATGGTTATGATTTTGGGGATGATGAACATGTGGCAGAGGGTGAAATAGCTCATGTCAGTCTCCTTGTAAGCCTATTTAAAATTGACATCAGTCCGTTGCCGATTTGTTTGATGCTTGGTGTTTGCTTTATATTCAATGTAAAAAATGATTTTCAAGAAAACAAATTCTTAATATTTTTTGTTTTGTTTTCAGTAAAAATATCTAAAAATTCTTAAATTAAGATGCTTTTTCTTGATGAGCAAAATGACCCAAGAAAAAAAGTCTAGTTTTTAGACCAAAAATATCACATTTAAGTGATTTTGTGCATAAAACAAGCCAAAAAAATCTGCCAATGGTGTAAGCACATTTTTCTTGAATTTAGTGTTTAAGAAAAATGTTCAAGATTTTTTGCTTACCCCATTGGCAGATTTTTTTGCTTGTTTTATGCACAAAATCACTTAAATTTGATATTTTTGGTCTAAAAACGTGCTTTTTTTGGGTAGTTTTGCTTATCAAGAAAAAGCATCTTAATTCAAGAATTTTTAGATATTTTTTACTGAAAACAAGACAAAAGTACTAATTTTTTTTTCTTGAAAATCATTTTTTGCAGTGTTGTAGCTGTTTTATTTAAAGTAAGCATAGGCTGTATTTAAAAACAAACACAGGTGTTTTTTTTTATAGCTCAAATGTTTGTACTTGGAATGTGTGTATGTTACACCAGATAAAACACAACCCCATCTGTTTCCGTTGCCCCATTCATCCTTTGGTTATAAACAGCCATATTAAAAATAAAAACACAAAAAATGCATCTCTTCCGTAAACACTTGAGCATGCTGAATCCTTACTCTATACTAAAACAAAAAATGTCTTTCTTACTTATTACTACTAAAAACTAGACTAAAATATTATCTAAAAATTATTAAATTAAGATGCATTTTCTTGATGAGCAAAGTGACCTAAGAAAAGTCTAGTTTTTAGACGAAAAATATGCAATTTAAGTCGATTTGTGCTTAAAACAAGCAAAAAAATCTGCTAATGGGATGAGAAAAATCCTGAAATAAGTTTACTTTTTTCTTAGACACTTAATTCAAGAAAAAAAATCCTCAGCTCATTGGCGGATATTTTTGCTTGTTTGAAGCACAATTTCGCTTAAATTGTATATTTTCTGTCTAAAAACTAAACTTATTTTCTTGGGTCATTTTGCTCATCAAGAAAAAACATATTGATTGAAGAATTTTTTTAGAAATTTTTACTGATAATATGACAAAAATACTAAGTTAGAAAGTCATTTTTTGAAGTGCATCACTAATAACTATAAAAAAATTCTTCTATTAAAACGTTCTTTTTTTTTAATGACCCTTTGCTCTGTACTTTACAGTGGAGTTCATTTTAACTCTCAGGCAATAGCACCTACCATTGAGCAGATTGATCAGTCTTTCGGCGCTACTCATCCAGGAGGTAAGTTGAATTTTTGATGTGAGTTATATGTAAAAATGTCTTCCTGGCTTGTCTGTGTGTTCATTTGGAGCTGTGTGCTCTTACTTCATCCAGTCTACAATGCTGCTGAGCAGCTTTTCCACCTGAACTTCCGAGGGCTTTCCTTTTCCTTCCAGTTGGATTCCTGGAGTGAAGCCCCTAAGTATGAGGTATGTTTTCGCTTATGCTAACGTCCTAGCAAGAATGGCAATTCCATGGAAGTGGTGCTTGTGTGATGTTTCTATGATGATATATACATAGTTTACATACATACATTTGTATACTTATATTATACAAATATGTCCCACATCTTTTGTCTGATTGCTTTGTAGCAAAACACAAATAAAGTTAATGCATGAACACAAATGTTATCACCGTATGCCCTGTTGTCACCCACAAACAGTTTCGTTTGGAAATAAGCCTAGATTAAATCCGCAAATAAGATTAATTCTTGCACATCAGTGCGGACATGCATTCCATGAAAGGGGCACCTGCACAAACACCTCATTCTACCCCCAGTTGTTTTGCTTTGACAGCCTAACTTTGCCCATGGCTTGGCCTCCCTGCAGATTCCTCACGGGGCTACTGTCAAACGGATGTATATTTACTCTGGAAACAACCTTCAAGAAACCAAGTGAGTGTTGCACATATGTGTGGATAGAAATTGTGGGTTTGTGAAAATGACCCATTACCACTAATGTCTTTTTATAAATGCATGTACAGTATGGTTGACTCACAAGCCATGAACCGCAAAGTCATTTTCTTGTTTATGTCCATTTGTAATTCGTCTGTTGCCTAATGGGACCATGAATCTGCATTAGTTCTTTATCTAATTTCTAAGACATTTGTTTCTTGATTGAGCTACATGTTATTTCCTCAAGCAGTGATCATTGCAAATCACATGTTCCTTCTCAGGGCCCCCATGATGCCTCTGGCCTGTTTCCTTGGTAACATTTATGCAGAGTGTGTGGAGGTTCTGAGGGATGGGGCGGGACCTCTGGGTCTCAAACTTCGTCTTCTCACTGCAGGTATTACAGGCAGCCTATAGTGGATTTATGTGTTTAAGGATATATATATATATATACCGGTGTATATATAGAGAGCTGTGGTCCCGCCAAGGAAGGATGTTTACTTTTTGATAAACAGTTTTAGTACTGTGTTGGGTTGCAAAAGTAAAATCTAGGCCTTGAGAAGCACTGATATAGAGCATAGCAAACAATAAGTAAATAAATATTGCGTTTATTACAGTGTATGTGTCTGGACTTTTGCAGGATGTGGTCCGGGAGTGATGGCGGATGCAAAACTGAGGACCTTTGAGAGAAATATCTACTTTGGAGATTCTTGTCAAGATGTTTTGGGTGCTCTTGGTTCCCCACATAAGGTCTTCTACAAGTCAGAGGACAAGATGAAGATCCTCCTTCATATACAACGCAACTTGCTTTATTCTCGAAAAGAAAAAAAACATCTCTGTGTATTCACACCAGAGGCGGCAAGCACGAGTGATTTACATGTTAAGTCAATGCAAAGACGCGAATAGGTTTCCTCAGTGGGGCAGGAAGGCGTGGCGCAAGTGTTGCTGCGAGACATGCGCAAGTTGAAAAATCTGAATTTTGGAGGAAAATCAGGAGCTTGCTATAATAGTGATGTGATTACAGGAAGCCAGCGGAGTCGCAAAAGCCCCTCCCATGATGCGAATTTCTGCATAAATGTATCAAATGACTAGAATTTCACGCGTGAATAGCGCATTTTTGCCACCTATACCGCGTCTGGTGTGAATGCACAGTAATGTGGCATTCACACCAGACGTGGAAGTGGTGGTAAGCGCGAGTGATTTACATGTTAAAGGTCACGTTCTTCCTGATACCATTTTTTAAACCCTAGTTAGTGTGTAATGTTGCTATAATAGCATAAATAATACCTGTAAAATGATAAAGCTCAAAGTTCACTGCCAGGCGATATATTTTCTTCAATAGAATTCCTCTTTAAAAGCCTACAATGAATGGCCAGTTTGGACTACAGCCCTCTATTTCCTGCTTTAATGACGTCAGTAAAACAGTTCGTTGACTAAACTCCGCCCACAGGAATACGTCAGTCACCAGCTTGCTCAAACGGCTCTGTTAAGCTAAGCTGCTATCGAATCACAGCACACTAAACAAACTACACAATCAGAACTCGATACGTATTTCTGAAGGAGGGACTTCACATAACAAGGAAGACATCAGCCTGTTATGAGGACAGTGAAAACAGCCCTATACAGATAAGTCAATTGTGTGAAAAATACTGCGTTTTTTACACGTGAAACATGAACACATGTTATATTGCCCACTATAAACACAATCAAAGCTTCAAAATCACAGACAGAACGGGAGCTTTAAGGCGTGAAGTGCGCAGAATTGAGCGTAGCCGCGGGAAACGCGCGAGTTGAAAAATCGGAATTTTGGCGGATTTTCGTGCCGCGTTAAAACCAATCAGGAGCTTGCTCTAGTAGTCACATGATTACAGGGAGCAAGCGGAGTCGCAGAAGCCCCTCCCATGATGCAAATTTCTACGTGAATGTCTGGAATGACTAGAATTTTACGCACGAGTAAACTCAAAATGTTCAAGCGTCCAACTATGCGCGAATAGTGCGTTTTTGCCGCCTCTACCACCGCTGGTGTGAACGCACAGTAAGATCTATTTTTTTGTTTGTCCTAACAAGCATTTGTGTTTTTTATGACTCAGATGAAGATCCATTCACCTTCCCCACACAAGCAAGTCCCGTCCAAATGTAATGACTACTTCTTTAACTATTATACTTTGGGGATGGTGAGTATTTGCTTTAAATTGCTCCATTACTTATAAGTGACTTATAATTAGTGTGAACATTGCTGTGTTAGTTTAAATTATATTGTATGACGTTTATGTATCGAACCATTTAACAAGTACCATTTGTTTTTTTCCTTCAGGATATACTGTTTGACTCTACGACCCACCTGGTGAAAAAATTTGTCCTCCACACCAACTTCCCTGGCCATTATAACTTCAACATGTGAGTCTCATTTCTCTGCTATCAGCTATTTATGTATTGCAGCTGTGTAAATATTAAGCTGCTGCTGTGTCAGGAAGGTTATACTGAAGGGTGCTGCAGTCTGGACATATTGATTCATAAATTGAATTTCATTTCATTATGCTTGTAATGTTTAGATTTGTGTGCATAAGTATCATATTGCCACTGTATTTACACAACTCAACTCATATCTGCCTCTCTCTCCTGTCTCAGATACCATCGATGTGATTTTAAGATCCCACTTATCATTAAAAAAGGTCAGTGTTGTGTATATCCTACTATAGGTTAATACTCTCTATCTTTTTAAATCCCCTTTCAGTGTTTTGATCCCATAAAACTGCCTTTTGTGTGAATGGAAACGTGTCTTGCAATCAATCTTGGGAATGCTCCCGTAATGGGGACCTAGTAACATTGCTGTAACATTTCCGAAGTGTGTCCTGTGTGAACAAAATTCCATTAGAGGGGTGAGGGCTGAGATCGCAATGCACCAGTTAATGATCGAATCCGTAAAAGTGCACATGGCATGCGGTTTCTCGAAAGAGAGAAGATACTTAAGACGCTGCAGAAAAAATCCACCAAGTGCACAATTACAAATACATTACAAATCACATCACATGTCTTTACGGGATCTTTCCAGGATGTGTGTAAACGCACAGATTCCCAAAAATCACTGGCAGTGTAAATGAACAAATATACCAAACAATCCTGGACAAATTTTCATGTAGAAAGGGCTTTTGTGGTCACTTTTCTCTGCATTTGCATTACTAAGCAGTGATAACCGTGATTGTTTGTGTTTTATTTATGTTTTTTGCTCTGTTTTAGATGCGGCAGATGCTCAAAGTGAGGACTGCATTCTGACCACCTACAGCAAAGTAAGTAGACGGACTGTTACGTGTCACAATTATGCAAATGTAATCTTAAATGTTGCAGAGTACTGAAAACGGTTTATACTTTTCCTCAAAGTGGGATCAGATTCAGGAGTTACTAGGACACCCTATGGAAAAACCAGTTGTGCTACACAGGTGAGAGCCACGTTACGAGTTTTTATACAAACCTTGCAGGCTTGCCTTAAAGGGACACTCCACTTTTTTTGAAAATATGCTAATTTTCCAGCTCCCCTAGAGTTAAACATTTGATTTTTTTCCGTTTTGGAATCCATTAGGCTGATATCCGGGTCTGGGGGTACCACTTTTAGCATAGCTTAGCACAATCCATAGAATCTGATTAGACCATTAACATTGCGCTAAAAATAACCAAAGAGTTTCGATATTTTTCCTATTTAAAACTTGGCTCTTCTGTAGTTACATCGTGTATTAAGACAGACTTATTAATACAGACTGACTAAAATACAAAGTTGCAATTTCTAGGCAGATATGGTTAGGACTATACTCTCATTCTGGCGTTAAAATCAAGGACTTTGCTGCCGTAACATGGCTGCAGCAGGCGCAATGATATTACACAGCGCCTGAAAATAGTCCCCTGCCATTGGAAGTTACTAAGGGTTATGTTTTAGCGCGATGCTAATGGTCTAACCAGATTCAATGGATTGTGCTAAGCTATGCTAAAAGTGGTTCCGCCAGACCCGGAGATCAGCTGAATGGATTCCAAAATGGTAAAAATCAAATGTTTAACTCTAGGGGAGCTGGAAAATTGGCATCTTTTCGGGGAAAGTGGAGTGTCCCTTTAAAGCGGCTTTGGCAAAAAATTATCACATGACCATGGAGAAAGAAGGCAAACAGATTAGGAACTAAGAACTAAATCGCATGTGATTTTAAAAGAAAGCAAGTAAATTTGAAAAGGTTTAGGAAAATACTTACACATACTTCACACAGCATGATCTGTATTATTTGATAAAAAGTTCAAAAGAGAGTTCACTAAATAATAAAAACTTTTTTTATTTCACTCTCAGGGAATCCAAGATGTACATTTGCATTTACGGATAACATGAACCCCCATTGGTAGTCACTCCATTTGCATAAAGTTTAACTTTTGCCACCTTCGTCACATAGCTGGACACCCACCAACAGTCACTGACGTTGCCAAACTTCCAATTTAAAATGAATGAGATTGCGTCACTCTGCCATTGAAACCTGTTTGTATTGCATGTAAATAATTGTGCTCTGCACTGCAGGTCTTCATCTGCAAATAATACCAATCCCTTTGGTTCCACATTTTGTTTTGGACTACAGAGGATGATATTTGAGGTATGTGACCATCCACATCTTGTTTGTGTTACTCGGCATGCGTGCTTTAAAATGCTAATATCTCAAGTTGTGATTTTGTATCTGCAGCTGTGTCACTCGAACTGTGTGCATCTCACCTACTCTGTTGTTGCTATGGTTACAGGTCATGCAGAATAACCACATAGCTTCTGTGACTCTGTACGGAGCGCCTCGCCCCAGTAGCCTGGCTCGCGCAGAGCCGAGCGCCCACTAAAGTCATCCGGCCTCTAAACTGACCAGTAGGGTGTGCCTTCACTCGCTGCTACCATCACACAAGACATGCTGGGAACTTCTCTGGAGTTTCCTGACGTTGCCGTCCCCTTCCCCCACACCATTAAAGATCCATCTCCTTCATAAGAGCACGGAGGCAGCTCTCAACCTGCTAATTATCCCTGATTACCATGCAACCCTGGCTCCGCCTCCAAAGCTTTTACCCAGACATGCATCATTGTCAGCATTGTTACAGTTCTTGTGGATGCACAGTGATACAGTTCCGCACATATTTGTCGATTTGTTTTTTATACATAGTCACAGCTTTTGTCGTCTGTGCATATATTGATAAGAAGCCATTTTTGGTCTAAAGTTCCACCAAAGGACAACGATTGAAGCATTTCCTCCTCTGCACACTAAACGAAAATGCACATCTGTTCAACTTCAGAAAAAGCAGAGGATGCACAACAAGACGAACACGGACTTGGGAGAAATTTGATCTGCGTAAGGTTACAAGCACAAGCTAGCGCGGTGCCGTGGATCGGTTCTTTGGGCAAATGAGCAGGCTCACACACTCAAAATGATTCATAAACTCAATGCCATTTCATACCAAGTCAGCAGCACAGATTACCTCCCATTTGAATGCCGTACATTATTATTATGATATCGAGTTTGGACCGCATTCACGTTCATTTTTAACATTTGCACTAAAGTACACCTAATTTACTTGATAACTTGATCTCTTGTCCGCCGAGGGACGTTTTAATTGGAGTTTCACAGCGAGAGGATGGCGGAGGAGGTAAAGAGGACGTGTCTGGAGAGAATTTCAATCCCTGCTTCTTTCTGAATCTCATGCCGTCATACGCATTTACGTCCTCCTCTCATCTACTTTTATCCACAGTAGAAAGATGTGAAGTTTTCTTACTTTCAGTATCTTTAAGTCTTAACTTCCAAATTTGGTTTTTGTTGTCTGATTGCCAAATCGCTAGCCAAAGATGAAACGGTTAACTCTCTGTCATTTTAAATATCTCATTGTACCACGAACATTCCCTTTGATTTTATTTGATTCGTACAGTCCATGAATGCTTTTAACGCACCCGATCGATCACTCTTTTATGAAATATTTTTCTATCCTGCTTTTTATTTTGCATTTGTGTCTTTTACCTTCTGCTCTCAGAGTTCGGTGGTAGTGTTTCAGTAGTGAGTAGACATAATGCTTTCTGCAGCAACTCTCTGTTAGCGTGTCTATATCTGTACAGACCTGTAAATAGCGTGCACATTTTCTTTCGCCCCATTGGTCTGAGATAACAGTACGATATCTGGAATCCCCCTACACTGCTAACGCATTTATTAATACCGTCAGTGATATTGGTGTGGGATTGTCTTTCCAATCCATCTTTCCAAGTGTTTCCAGGGTTTCTTTGAGGGATGTAGTTGAAGCAGCTTATATTTGACCACTATTAGGAGATGATAAGAACGTGTTATATAAGGGGTTGTTCAGTAGATGGTTTGTTTGACCTTTTATAACTACTGTTCATTGCTGTACTGCCTGGTCTTGTAATGTGCACAATGGCAGCATAGCTACCCGTGGTATCCGTGATTCTTGAGTCAAAACTCCTTTGGTGTCAATAAAGCATCCCTTTGGCGTCTACACTGAAAAAAAGATTTGTTGTTTCACCTTAAAAAAGTAAGTGTTTGTGCTGCCTTAAAATTTTGAGTTAATTCAACTTAAAAATATTAATCAATGTGGAGTAAACTAATATTTTTAAGTTGAATTAACTCAAAATTTTAAAAGGATAGTTCACCCTCATGTTGTTTCAGATCCGTATGTTTTTTTAAACAGAAACATTTTGATAAATGATGATAAACACATAGCTGGTGGAAACTATTTACTTCCATAGTAGGAAAAACAAATGGAAGTATTGTGATAAATAATGATGAAAATATTTTGATTTATTTATTTAAAAATATATTTTGTGTTCATCAGAAAAAAGAAATTCATAGAGGTCTGGAATGACACGAGGGTGAATAAATTAAGATAGAATGTTCATTTTTGGGTGAACTATTCCTTTACGGCAGTACGAACACTTAAAGGGACATTCCCCTTTTTTTTTGAAAATATGCTCATTTTCCAGCTCCCCTAGAGTTAAATATTTGATTCTTGCCGTTTTGGAATCCATTCGGGCGATCTCCGGGTCTGGCGCTGGCACTTTTGGCATGGCTTGGCACGGTCCATTGAATCGGATTGGACCATTGGCATCGGGCAAAAAAAGAGTTTCGATATTTTTCCTATTTGGAGCTTGACTCTTCTGTGGTTGCATTGTGTACTCTGACAGACGGAGAATTGGTGGTTGGGATTTTCTGGGCAGATATGGTTGGGACTGTGCTCCCATTCTGGCGTGGTGATCAGGGACTTTGCTGTTGTGGCATGGCTGCGGCGGGCGTGGTTATGTTGCGCACTGCCTGAAAATAGTACCCTACTATTGAAAGTAACCAAGGGGACTATTTTGGGGCAGTTCGTGGTGTCGCTGCGCCTGCTGCAGCCATGATACAGCAGCAAGGTCATTGATTGTTGCGCCAGTTTGGGAGTGTAGTTCCTGGCCATGTCTGCCTAGAAAATCACAACTTTTAGTTTTCTGTCGGTCTTGGTGCACGATGTGGCTGCTGGGGAGTCGGGTTTTGGATGGGAAAAATAACGAAACTCTTTGGTTATTTTTTAGCGGGATGCTGGTGGTCTGGTCAGATTCGGTGGATTGTGCTGAGCTATGCTGGGGGTGCTGGCGCCGGACCCGGAGATCGGCTGGGTGGATTTCAGGGCGGTGGGAATCAAATGTTTAACTCTAGTGGAGCTAAAAGTGTAATGTCCCTTTAACTTTAAATTGAAACAAATCTTTATTTTTTTACAGCGTTCATCATTTGGTGTAGTAGGGCATTTTAGCTTTCTGTTACGTTCGGAACCATAGAAGGCTGTTTGTGATGTTTTTAATACGTTTTACCTTGCTTTTGGGTATTTAGAAAGTAAACGCTATTAACATTGTGCCTCATGTGCCACCGAGCCTGTCTTGACTTTTTCTCTGTAAATGAAATCGTTTTAAATGCTTTGTGTATGTCTGAGCATGTAAAGCTTAAGTGATATACAGTCATAGTCTTTTTAAATACTAGAGGAAAAAATAACATTTGGTTGAACTAGTGTCACAAAGGGCTAGTTTACTGTATGTTCAAAACTTGATGAACTCTTGTTTCAATCCATAAAAATATGTTATGAGCTGTCATGCATAGTGGATATTTTTTCTTTGACTGTTGCAGGAGATTGGTTTAAAACGTTGCTATTGAACATGCGGGCAGAAAAATACAACATGCAATTTGTATAAATCTGCATAAAGATCCACTTTGAAGAATTACAGTAATGATGATTATTTGTTTTTGTTGTGGGTTAAGGATCTGGATGCACAATTGTAACATCAACTAAGGAATTGTTTGTTGTTAATAATAAGAAACACCACAACCACTGATGTAGTGTCATTTAGGTAATGTTACTGTGGGGCTTGTGGTCCGACTGCTTGTCCAATCTCAGGTGGATTTTTTTATTTTATTTTAATGCCAGGAGCAAGTGAATGCATAAATTTCAAATGGGTTTTGGCTGTATTGTTTCCTCTTCAGACATCCTATTTTTGCATCAGAATAAATATATATGTTTGTTCAGAGGACTGTATTTAGAAATTGACAACCCCATACAGTGTAATGCACATGTTATTGCTGTGTATTGTATCGCTCTATATTGTATGTTCTTCCCCGTTCTCCAAAGTGATTATTTTTTGTGGAATCATTAACCATTTCTGGAAATGGGACTTGTCGATTAAAAAGTGTGTATCTAAATTTATTGCAATGTGGTGTTTTGTATCTCAGATATTTTTATTAGATCAGACAGAAGTAGGCAGAGGATCAGCATTATTATCAGGCATTTATTTTTGTTCCGTGTTTCTTTTAATCTTGTTTTTAAAGCAATAATTGCGTTGATGAATTATAAATTAAAATGGTCTGCTACGTGCTTGTTAAAAACGGAGTTAAAATGCTGTGACCATTGGATTTTAGTTTTTCTCATTGAATCTACTGAAAGCATTACATTTTTTTAACTAATTTTGCATTTTGTTCATTAAAACTGTTACAGTGTGTTCAACAAAAATATTTAAGGAATGGATGTAATAAATATGGGGGAAAGAAGATGGAGATGTGCATTGTCTTTATTTCACCAAAACTAAATCAAAGTGTAGTAGTATGTTCGTATTCACAGCAGTTTACATTCAAAATCAATTTCTGTTTTAAATTCAGTCCAATGTAAATCCAAAGACAGCAGATCATCCAAAAAGTGTACTGTATTATTTTGTGTAAGAATATGCAATGGTTACATTGTTATTTAAAGGACAAGTTCGGTATTCTACACTTAAAGCCCTGCTTTCAGATTGTTTATGATGAAATAGAATGGTTTTGACTGAAATTTGGACATATGATGCTGGCCTGAGAACCCCCGGGTGTTTCTTGTATCACCTCCCACCTCCACAATGGCTCCACAGGTGCACAGGAACAATCCCTCCCAAAATGCACCAAACCTTCATCCACAAAGACGTGAAACCCACCGAGTGGTCAGGGGCGCTCACCGACACGCCCACACAAAAATCGCCGCAAAATACGCATTCCAACAGGTTTTATCGTAGTTTTGTCCAACTCCATTGACTTGTATTAGATGTGCTGTGAGGTACGGTATTACCCTGTGCCGGAAGAATATATGGGTGTGAGGCGTTTGGAAAAATAGGTCCACAAGTTTACAACGAATGCTAAAACACCTGTTGGAAAGCATCTTTTGCAGCGATTTTTGTGTGAGCACATCAGTGAACACCCCCGACCACTCAGCGAGCCCCACGTCTTTGCAAACGAAAGCCCAATGCATCCTAGGAAGGATTGTTCCAGTGCACCCACAAACCCACCGTAGAGGTGAGAGGTGAAACAACAAACACACGAACACTCTCGGGGCAGCCGCATATGTCGAAATTTCAGTCAAAACCGTTCCACTCCATCACAAACAATCTGAAAACAGGGCCCCAAGTGCAAAACACCAAACCTGTCCCCCAAAAAAGTAGTACTTGATATGATATCACATCAATTGTCATCCGGTTTTTCCTTTTTTGGTTTTGCGTTTAAGTTCACAGTACAACCATATTTGACTTGAAAGGAATAGTTTGCCCAAAAATGAAAATTACAAACCAGTATAAATTTCTTTTCTCCGATGAACACGAAGGAAGATACCCCGAGGAATGTTTGTAACCAAACTGTTGGAACTGAATGGGGCTCATGATGAGTTTGGATACAAACATTCCTCAAAACATCCTCCCTCGTGCTCATCAGAACAAAGAAATGCATACAGGTTTACAACATGAGAGTGAGAAAATGATGACAGAATTTTCATTTTTGGGTGAACTATCCCTTTAAAAGAGAGTTAATGCTCCACAAACACTTTCATTCCATAATCTTGGCTCCCAAGCTCATCCTTTGCCTTGTTCTTACTTGTCCTAGTGACTTTATTTCTCCACTTAAAGGGAAAAGTCGTGGGAGCCTGACTGTTATGACAGTGAAGGTTGGGATCATGCAAAAGATTCCACATGAGCCAGATTTGTGGGACTGTCAAGCTGTGCACCACCATTAACTCTTTGTAGAAACAGGGATCAAAGACCTGGAGATGAGGTGCAGCAGATGGTCGCACTATTCCAAAAGTACGAAAGCCTTCGTGGCGAGTGGGCTGAAGTCTGATCCTCAGCAGACACATTCCTAGAAATACGTCATCGATGGGGAAGAGTTCAACCTCTTTGCAACCAAGGTGGAGCTTGAGGGCAGTATATCCTGACATGACAAAGCCTCCTCCGCCTGCATAAGATGGGTAAATCCCCTGACCATAAATAAATTCTGGAATAAAGTACTTACTTTTGTGCCTACGAATTGGTTTTGCATGAACTATGATGTCTCCGACAAAAAGGTCCCTTTTTATCTCTTTATCCTTGAGCATCTCCAGGATGTTGTCGGTGTTTACATAAACATCCGCATCTCCTTTAAAAATGAACTTTGCTTTGGGACAACTGGTGTTGACCCACTTTAAAAAGTGGATTTCTTTTAGTGTCAGGTTAAAGAAAGTGTCCTCAAAGTCCCATAGAAGGATGTCGCCATAAATGTGGCTCTCATACGCCAACAGCTTGTCCCACAACGGAAGCGCTGTTCGATTTTGGGGCACACCGAGAAGAAAAACTCTCTTGGCGTTCACCTCATTGTGGAAGACACCCTCTCGTCCCCATGTGCGTCGTACTACCTGCCGTTTGTCGAAGTCCATTGCTATTGACTTTATGGCAATGAGCAGGTAGGGGTCACCAGAAGAACACTTTGTTGGTTGATCGATTAGCAGCTTGAAGTCTCGCTGGTCTTTCTTTCGAAGGTAATCCTCAAAGTCAAAGGCAGCATGTGTTGGTGATGTGGTTGAAGGCTGGGGAGATTTAGCCATGGTTCGTGTTTTAGATTTACTCTGGAATTTGGCCTTCGATTGCGCCTTAAGCTTGATCTGAACCTCAGGTTGGCAATGGAGAACGTTTTGATGTTTAGATGAGACAGGCTTTGTTTGCTCTCCAATTGGTTCCCGTAGGGTGGATACATGTTCAATGTGTATAGTTTCCCATACAGGTGTCAGTCTTTGGTGGGCATATAACAAAAGACAAAGGAGCGCTAACAGAATCAAGGCACAAAGAACATCTCCTTTAATATAAACTCTCCTCATGGTGTCACAAGGTTCAGTGGTTTGCCTTTCATCTTCCCATGAAGGTTTCCTTCCTGTGAAAGTCTCCAGTATTTGGATTTTTTCACAGGCAGTCCTTCAAAATAAAGAAATAAACAGCATTAGCTAAACTTGTGCAGCTTTCAAGCAGGCATTAGGGATTTATAGCATCTTCGGATGATAAAACAATTTCCTGTTGTGTGAGATACAATATGTGTGTATTAGAAATGCTTAACACACAATCCTTACCACAGTCATTTTGGATGACATCACATAACTGTGGACACAGCAGGATATTATTTGACCAGAGTTATTTAACAGTCAAGACAACATACTTCTGAAATAAGAAACAGAAACAATTAAAGGGGCCATGGCATGAAAATCTGACTTTTTCCATGTTTAAGTGCTATAATTAAGTCCCCAGTGCTTCTATCAACCTAGAAAATGTGAAAAAGATCAACCCAGTAACTTAGTTTTGGTAAACCATTCTCACAAGCCCATGAAAAAATAGGTCATTGAAATTTGGCTCTCCTTATGACGTCATAAGGAGCTCTTATTATAATAATACTACCCCTTAATCTGCACTATCCAACCACAGCACTGCCATTTAGTGCAGAGAAAAGCACAATTGAGTTTTAATTGCAATAAGCCACCATCATTGTGATCAGTGTTTGAATTTCATCAGCTCATTTGCATTTTAAAGGACACACCCAAAACGGCACATTTTTGCACACACCTACAAAGTGGTAATTTTGCTATAATAAATTATTTATATGGTATTTTGAGCTAAAACTTCACATATGTGCTCTGGGGACACCAAAGATTTATTTGACATCTTAAAAAAGTCTTGTGCTATGGCCCCTTTAATACAGGTTTTGCATTCGAAATCTATGGCAAATATATAAACATGAAACATGGTACTTTAAACTGAAAAAAAGGACGAATATGCTCTCTTGATGTGTCTACTACTGTATGATGTACACTTATAACCTAATGTCTTACTTTACAAATGCAAGGAGTTACTTTACCAGAAAATATTTTACCCGTGTGCCTGTGCCAACAAAATTTGATGCAACAACACAAAATGACCATTATTTTCTCAGGTGTTCATAACACTTCTTTTGTTAGGCACTCAGAAGACATTTCAGCAATTCAAACATTCGGTACATAATGAGATTAACATTAACACCGTTAAGTATTACGATTTTCAATGGACCGTGATCTGTTCCCACAAACTAAGTTAACCTGAAGCCAGCAAATGCAAGTATACAGCGCATTCGTTATAAAGTTTATCAAGACGTGTGCATTTGGTTTTCAGCCTAAGTTCAAAACGTTGTCTTTTAGAAAGTTTTTTGAATCCTTCATGTGTTTGCAGATTTATATTGCGTTGCGTTAAATGTACAAGACTTACCAAAAAGAAGACTCATTGCAGAAGTGCTGAGCCAGATCAGGGTTTCCAGATGTGGGTAACGAAAAAAAGTTTCCAAAAATAACCCGATGATTCAATGACCCAATCCCCAAAAACAATACTTAAGCAATTTCACATAAAATCTATTCTTAAAACCAGTAATCATAAACACAAAATCTGTTTTCATAAATTAAATAATCTTACCTTAAGATTTACAACTGATAAAATGTATCCCTGCCATCTCCGTTTCTTATCATCTATCAGTTTTAGCACTGGTTTTATATAAATTGGGTAAAGTAAAATATTTTAATACAAGCATTTCAGTTCAGGAAAACCGCGGAATTGGCAACACAGAGCCAGATCCAGTCACATCTGTTTCCACTGCGGAGCGCGCGCTGTACTCAAATGCAGTTAAAAGTTTTCGCTGAAAGGCGCTACGTAAGTAAATGCAAATTATATCTGTTTATACAATCCAGGTCAGTTGAACAAAAACCCTGACAAGTGCTAGCTCTCTTCATAAATTCACATTTTCAAATACGGTAACTGTTTTGGTGATCACGTGATAACCTGGAGGTTGGGAGATGCCTCTCGCGCCAGACGCCAGCGCAGCAGCTGGAAAAAAGCTTTGGGGGAAGCGCGACCGCGCATGCGAATTATAACTTGAGTGAACTCGAGAAAACAAGACACATTTTATGTAATAATTTAATCAAGTCTGATAAAGTACATTTTATTTACATACAAATAACAGCAGTGAATTTATACACATTGCCTTATTAAAAACATATCACAGTCTCTTTGGCTATTAGACTTTAGAGTTAAATACCAACACACGGACCCCGTTATTCCTCTACACAAAACTTCTACCATTAAGGCCTGGATTAAAAACATATCCCTTCATGAAGGACTGCCTGTGGTCTCTCTCTTTCTAAGCCTGTTTTGGGGTCTCTTCAGTGGCGTATGTCTTTCAAACTTCTCTGCATAAAGGTTTTCCTTTCTGAAGCAGAACTCAAGTAGAGGCAGTGCTTATTCTCATGATCTTAAAAAGAGCGTTGATGTTGTTGTTCTTGATGGCATCCCGGCAGGCAGCGATGACCTGATTTTTGGGTTTTCCCACTGAGAGAAGAGAGTATAATTGCAAATGAATTCATTATGACAGTAATTAAAATTAAACGCAAAACAGAATGAGACCATTTACTCCAACATGTATATTCCAACTCTTAAGACAGACATGTCTTTTTTTAGATTTCTTTTTACAAAACTCCACCCACCTCTCAGTCTCCCCGCCCTTTGGATGGCCTGGTTAACTGCCTTTAGGCGGCCTAGAAGGGCATTGTGATTATTGGACCTGATTTTATATTCATTTATCAAATCTCTGTTTAGGTCATACAGCTCAGAGTAACGCTTCTTTGTGTTTCTCCTAAAAACAGAAAATAATTTACATAAGCACCTTTTTTAAGAGATGTAGGGTCTGTAATGATATATTCTACTAGAGACACTCACCAATCACCCAGCAGTCTGGCATCTTCTGCTTGTACCAACATATTTTTTACGTAGTTTGAATGATCTGCCATGGCTGCAGTGAGTTTTTGATGAACAGAGTGAAACTCATCCACCTAACACAAATACATTAATATTAGACCTACAGAAGAAGTAAGCAATGTGAAAATGTTCAGATTTTGCAATAAATTTTATGAACCTCAGTAAGAGTGTCTCGCAACTCTTTAAAGTAGATAGGAAAATCTGCTTCAGCCTGTAAATCTTCTATGGCCAGGAAAGAGGCAAGCGACTGGATCAGATCTCCAGCCAGATCGATGTCATCGGTGTTCAGCGTAATCTGATTAAACAAAGCCAAGTTAGAGATTTTTGAAAAGTCTAAACACCAATATAAAGTCATATTTTTCTAATTTACTCTTTTCTGCATAAAACCATCCTACATAATAGAACTTTAGAACTAAAGGATTATTAGGAACACCATAGTAATATTGTGTTTGACCCCATTTCACCTTCAGAACTGCCTTAATTCTATGTGGCATTGATTCAACATCTTGCAGTTGATGGAGATTTGTAGGATGCACATCCAGGGCACGAAGCTCCCGTTCCACCACATCCCAAAGATGCTCTATTGGGTTGGGGTCTGGTGACTGTACAGTGAACTCATTGTCATGTTCAAGAAACCAATTTGAAATTATTCAAGTTTTGTGACGTGGTGCATTATCTTGCTGGAAGTAGCCATCAGAGGATGGGTACATCGTGGTCATAAAGGAATGGACATGGTCAGAAACAATGCTCAGGTAGGCTGTGGTATTTAAACAATGCCCATTTGGCACTAAGGGGCATAAAGTATGCCAAGAAATCATCCCCCACACCATTGCATTAATAAGAATTTGAACAGGTGTTCCTAATAATCCTTTAGGTAAGTGTATATAACCTTGGTATCTTTAATATTGACTGAGTAAGGCCATGTCAAAGACAGATTCCCGATTCTCCCTAATGAGACTTTAGCCTGGATTTCACAGACAGGGTCACATTTATTCATACACAAATTAGCTGTACCTCTCCACTAGGTTGCATGTTTATCCTTAAGAGACCACCTCCACGTAGTGCAGTAAAGGTGATGTCTGGACTGTCAATACCTTCAGGAAGCAGAAAGTTTTGGTTTAGCCACATCACCACCTGTAGACACAAATGCATGCATCTTATTTCATGAACATACAAAGTAATACATAGTACACCTGGGATTGTGTTTGTCATTGGTTTACCCTCTGTGGTCTGTCATTGATGCTAAATGTTACTCTGCCGGTGGGCTGAGTGGCCGAGGGGTCAACATTGAGGTCGTACATTGAGAAGCGAGGAAGTTGACGTGTGATCTCAAACACATGAAATTGTGTACTGTGGGAAAAGAATAAGAAATATTGCTTAGTAGTAATAATTCATCCAATCAATTGCTTATCCATAACATAAATCTTAAAACTTTCTGGAGTTTTTGGAGAAGAATGGCATTCTCCCGAGAGATTAAATCCTGGGAAATAAATTCAAGATAATATTCTGCAGATGTGCACCTAGTCTTCCCTCCCACGAAAGCTTTGATGTGAAGGTCCACTGGAATGTCTTTTGGAGGAATGATGGGGACACAAACACATCCAGAGAGATTTTGAGCACTTGGGTGAACCACGTGACTCTCGCCTTCGAAAATTCCCTCGGCAAATATCAGCACAGCTCTAATGATTGTTTCTGAAAGAGGGAGGCAGAGAGAACTTCATCGTATCACTGTGTCTCCAACTGAAAGGTCTACCAGAATTTCATATTTATATATTAGGCATTTATGGTAAATATTTTTATTTAAATAAAATCATAGGCCAGTTGTATTGAAACTAATTTACCATTTGGGGTAGAAATGTTGAGCTCTATGTGAGCTTTATGGCTCTCTGTGGCTCGTCGTACAGACAAGGCCGTCTGGAGCTGTGTGTTAGCTGGAATCATCCCCATCTTAGACTCCCCATCTGAGACACCAGGAACAGCCTGTGTAAAGCAAATATTTACGGTCACCAAATGCTATTTGAAATGTCAACGGTCATGATCAGCAGTATACATCTACTGTTTAACCTTGGCATTTTCCTCATAGTTTCGTAATTCCAGCAGCAGGTTTTGTTTACGCTGGCTCAGTTCCCTGATCAGGTCTTGTTCAACACTTGCATCCATGAGGTTGCCCTTCATTTCTTTACTGGCAGGTAAATAGCCACGCACTATAGGACAACACATATGTTATGTATAATGACAGCAGAGACACCAGATGCATTGATAGTTAAGATTCACCACCTAACCTTCTCCCTCCACAGAGGTGCATATAAGCTGGATTTGTCCATCCATACGATAGTCTCCTTCCACAAGTCCAGCCACAGAGGAGGAAAAGTTATCTTTGAAGATCACCTCACCTGTGCGATCGCTGCGGGCGTCAATCTAGAAATGGAGTCGCAAGAAATGTGCATGAGGAAACTGATGCAACTAATTTAAAACTAATGGGTAGATTTGAGTGTTGTGGCTAAACAGACTCACCTTTCCATTGGACCATCCAGTTATTAGCTCAACAACACCATCAGCATTAAGATCAAATGCATGTATGCTCATGGCATGGTTTTTAGACTGTAGAAAAGGAAGAAGGAGAATAAAGCAAAGATTTTTTTTTTCCTAAATCTGTTAATCACTCCATATAATTCAATGTACAAGCCAGAAATTAAGGCCTACTAAAGGGTTAATGGTGCCACATGGTGATCAACAGTAAAAATGACAAAATTTCCCTTTTAGCAAAAGGAAAAACCACCAACAATCATGAATGCATGATAATAAGGTGTCATGGCTTTGCTTTTAAAAAAATGTGGTTATAATGGAAGTCAATGGGGCAAAAAAGCCACAAACAACTAATTAGGGAGAAAAAAATAAAATCTGATGCTGCAAAAAAACTAAAATGCATCAAAGCCAATGTTTTTACTAATCTTTGACATGCCCAAGACTGTAAAAAAGGTTTTAAAAAATCCAGTCCACAATCACTTTTTATATCGAAAATCTGTCATTTAGTGTATTTTTTTCCCCAAAATCAGAGACATCACTTATGAACTTGGCAATTAAAGAGTTAAAATCATGGAAATTTTGTAAATAGATTTATGCGAAACAATGTGAAAAAAAATAATTTGATACATTTTTGTACATGAACAACCCGAAGGGGTAGTAAATTTAGAAAAATTTCAAAGCATTTTCTCAAAATATGTGTCAATATAAAATTTGTCACCAAAAATAATTCCATTTGCTGAAACACATAGAAAGTTGTGGCCAAATTAAGACAAAAAATTACCAAAAATGGCCTCAACAAACCATAAGGGTTAAATAACCCTATTTTGGTTAACTGATAGTGTTCCTAGTGGATGAATTGATACATTTATTGTTGATGGCAGTACCTTGATTCTCCAATAGCGGGCAGTGCGGTCATATACTCCCACTGTTCCATTGGCCAAAGCATAACCAAACCTGCTGCCATGCATGTGACAAAGTGATGTGACTGTCTGAGAGACACAAAATTCAACAACAGTATAAATGAGAATGAATTTTTCCAAAACAGTCTGAATAATTATTAAAAGCACAGAGTCGTACCTCATTTTCTGACATCTCTGTCACCAGCTCGTCCTCTCTGAACACCCTGATGTCAAAGTCCTCTGATCCAACAAGAAGCTACATTTGTAAAATGAGTAATGTAGTGTTGTTTTAGTATATACCAAATCCAAAATGTCTAAATAATTTAGTCAATAATAAATAAGTATAATTCTGTAACCTCGTTCTTGCCATCTCCAGTAAAGTCACACAGCACAAGTGATCGTACATTATCTCCCGTGACCTATAAAAAATCAAAATCATACCTAAAAATTGTCATTTGTCTTTTCTTATATGTTTTGTGAATACAGCGAACAGACAACTAAATGATCTAACCGTCCAGAATTGGTCATTTCCCTCAAAGTCAAAGCCTTGTAGAGCACAGTTTCCACCAATGATGGCAAGGGGAGACTTGATATCTCCTAGATTTCCAAGGACAATGGCATTGGCCCCATCAGCTACCTATTACATAAAGCACATAACAAACATTTCAGCCTTTTTCAGACAGTAAAACTTAAAACCTAAGCCATTTATGATCTCTTGCTGTCCACATTCTTAAATGCGTTTTTAAGCATCTCTTACCTCCTTATAAAAGACATCAGTGTTGTCATGCACATCATAGGCCAGCAGGTTGGTTTGAGATCCCACAAGCAGTGTGTGTCCTGTAGTGTTGGGTCCCATAGTACCAGCTGTTAGACAACTGACTGCCTGGTTGATATTGAGGAGTGAAATGTCAGAGTCCTGTGTGCTCTGACTCAGCCGGTGAGCTGTTGGCCTTTGACTTCGAGTGTGGGGATTATGGATAAACACCTGAATGGGTTTAAAAGTTAACATGGCTATTATTGTATAAAAAAATGTGAAGGGATAAATAGGAATTTACTGTAGTAGATGCAGTTACAAGGTAAACATACAGTACACTATTTTGCAAAAAGTTTTGGGACATCTGCCTTTATATGCACATGAACCTGAATGACATCCCATTCTTAATCCATATGAAGCTGGCCCACCCTATAACAGATTTAACTCTTCTTGAAAAACTTTCTACAAGGTTTAAGGGTGTGTTTATGGGAATTTTTGACCATTCTTCTAAAAGCACATTTGTAAGGTCAGACACTGATGTTGGATGAGAAGGCCTCGCTCGTAGTCTCTGTTCTAATTCATCCCAAAGATGATCTGTTGGGTTGAGATCGGGACCCATCCCCAAACTGTTCCCACAAAGTTTGGAGCATGAAATTGTCCAAAATGTCTTGGTATGATGAAGCATTAAGAGTTCCTTTCAATGGAACTAAGGGGCCAAGACCAACCCCTGAAAGACAACCCCACACCTAATACCACTCCACCAAATTTACACTAGGCGCAATGCAGTCTTAAAACACCTTAAAACACATTTTGGCCCCTAAGTGTATTAGAAAAATATTTTTCCTCATTTCAATAGCACTATGTGCTATACTAAATATAATTGTTTCGTACCGCAATCCCTGGTTTGATATTGTATTGAGGCTGCAGGCTAGCACGGTTGACTGATTCACATAATTTGAGGGGGGATTGTTTTTAAGATGTGTGCATTGGGCAAGCGCAGAAAGTCCACAATGATTAAAAAAATATTAATTATAAAAGTTGGCAAAAAGCAATAAAGTAGCGATAACAATGTGAGATCGAGCATTTGTGTAATATTAAAATAATGTTGTAATTTTTTATGTAAATCTATAAAAAATTATATTCTGCAATGCTATGAAAGATTACAAACCTATATAGGCCTAATGTTATTAGAAGACTCGATTCTATCACAGTGGTTTGTCATATTAAACCACTAAATACATTTTATTTAAGATTTATATTAGTGTTTGCAACTTTGTAGCATTCGACAACCAATTACTTATTTTTATTTGGATTTATGCATTACATAAATGTTCGTTATTTGTTTTATTTTTCCTAAAATTTCAAAGAATCTGCACTCGTCACATCCATTTGTTTTTCTGGTGTATTCTAGAGTGATGATAATGGAAAAATACCACCGGTCAATAAAAACCAAGTGTGACTGAGTGCAAATCAACGCTTTTGTTTACTTTGTGTTCTCACACGTATCCTCGCCGAGTGCAGAGATGGTGAGCACATGCTTTTTCTTTTTTGGTGAGTATGCGCTTTTACACACCACAGTGACCTCCTGTGACAAGTTTCCCTTTTTCCCATGTGCAAACTGAAAGAGTGAAACAGTTGACAAACATTTGTTTGGATAGCAGATTGAAAAGATTAATAAAGCTTATATATAAAGCTATATATCTCCTGACAATGACAAATCTGTTAAAAATTAACATAACTGTTCTTATAAAATAGTTATAGTTTTTATAATTGTTGTAAAATTGTTTTTATAATCCAATAGAGATTACATGCAGGCACTATTAGAGACAAGCAATACGTTAACAAACTGCTTTTGGAGCCATATTAAGAGATGTTTTCTCTGGTTCACTAAAATATATTTTTATGTTTAAAAATACTTTACAGTCTTCGCTGACTAATTCATAGCTGTTTACCTTTATCACGTGTTGACCTTAGCAATTTTTATGTTGCTTTAATTGTGTATATAAAATGTGTTTTAATATGAAAATGAATATACCAATCTTGGCATGGACTTTTTATCTCAATGGGAACTTTCTTGTAAAGAGAAGCAAAATAAAATAAAATCAACTTTCAAAATCAATCTTCTAAGTAAAAGAAACAAACATATTATTACAAACATACATTATTTAACATGTTAACAGACCCCAATAATGTTCAGCGGCGAGGAAAATAAGTTATATATATATAAACAACACACTAATCAAACAGGGTGGGCGTGGTGATTCGTGATTGTTTGATGATTTGCACCCAGTTACATGAATGAGTAACACCGTGTGCAGGCTCTGGTGGGCGTGGTTTTGCACTTGTCCTGTAAGCACTGAGCTCTATAAAACCAAGACAGGTGCACTAAACTGGTACCATCTACAACTCATTCACAAATTTGGGAACCGATACAGCAAAGGAACTTTAACGGATACTCTAAGGGAAAATGGATCCTTGTGATTGCTCAAAGAGTAAGTATTTCAGGCTATGTTGAGTTATATTTTGTACTTGTGTGTCGCTTTGGAAATTAGTTTATGGATGTGGAGTAACTTTGCGCTTATTTAATTTGCTGTTTTTCTTTGTAGCTGGAACTTGCAACTGTGGTGCCACCTGCAAGTGCACTAACTGCCAGTGTACAACCTGCATGAAGAGTAAGTTAACTTAAATTGTAACTTAAATCATGTAAGACTGTAAAACGGTTTAGTCCCAGACAGTTAACATTTTTATTCCTGTCATAGGTTGCTGTTCTTGCTGCCCATCCGGCTGCAGCAAGTGCGCCTCTGGATGCGTTTGTAAGGGCAATTCCTGTGACTCCAGCTGTTGTCAATGAGGAACCTCAATGAACTAACTGTCTTCATTGTACATCAATGTTGTCTTTTTAAGATAATAAATGACCTCCAGTTATTATCAGATTTGTTTCATGTTGCCAAGATCACTTACTTGTACTGTTAAAGACTATACTACTCTGTTCTTTATTGATGTAAAATTGTACCTTTTCATTATGTGTCAAACATACAAATACACTTTTGATCAGTTCGTGCAAATGTATCTTAAACTGTTGCTGTAATAAACCCCTCTTTCAAATCTAAGATGACAACCTTTACATTTCATGACAACCCTGTTTTACAACAAACAGCAATGTCCAAAAGGTTTAAATTTGTAATATGTTCTAAGTAAAAACAAATGCATGCTACAGTATTCTTCAAAATACACTGGATCTCACATTAAAGGGTTACTTTAAAGGGTTAATGTTATGTTAAATCAACTTTAATTTCTGACCTGATAGTTTTGAGTTTATCAGAACCAACCCAAGCTGGTATTAGAGATTTGAGTTGGCAGTACACAGACGGATGTTTAAGTAAAGCCATCCCCAAACTCTTCCCACAAAGTTGGGACCATGAAATTGTCCAAAATGTCTTGCTATGATGATGCACTAAGAGTTCCTTTTACTGAAACTAAGAGGCCAAGCCCAACCCCTAAAACCATCCCCACACCACCAAACTTTACACTTGGCACAATGTAGTCAGGCAAGTACCATTCTCCTGGTAACCCTCAAACCCAGACTCGATTGCCAGACAGAGAAGCGAGATTTGCTTTGTAAGGCTTGGGTGCAGCTGCTCGGCTATGAAAACCCATTTCATGAAGCTCTCTATCCACTGTTCTGGAGGTAATCTAAAGGTCACACAAAGTTTGGAGGTCTGAAGTCATTGACTCTACAGAATGTTGCCGACTTCTGCGCACTGTGTGCCTCAGCATGCGCTGACCCCACTCTATGATTTTACATGGCCTACCACTTCGTGGCTGAGTTGCTGTTGTTTCCAATTGCTTTCATTTTGTTATAATATTACTAACAGTTGACCGTGTAATATTCATTAGTGTGGAAATTTTCACGAATGGACTTATTGCACAGGTGGCAACCTGTCAATGTACCACGCTTTAATTTACTGAGCTCCTGAGAACGACTCATTCTTTCACAAATGTTTGTAAAAGCTGTCTGCAGGCTTAGGTGATTGATTTTATACACCCGAGACCATGGAAGTGATTGGCACACCTGAATTCAATGATTTGGAGGAGTGTCCCAAAAATAAGTTGGCAATATAGGCCCTGTCCCAAATGGCGCACATCATGTGGACTTTCGATCTTGTGGCCTTAAATTGCGCAATGCTCACCTAGTCTATGAGTCCGTACGGTGTCCCATCTGTCAGTTTTACTCTCCGAAGTGTGCTTATCAGCCTCCCCTTTGAACCCTTGATGCGGCCTTCGGCAAAGCACGCACTTGTGCTTGCTCAACGAACTTTACCTACCCAGAAGTCCTTGCAAAAGAGCAATCGGACCAATCAGGCGACGGATGGGAGAAGTTTACACTGATCGACAACTTCCTATTTCCAGCGTGACGCTCGTGTCTGTCCCACAATACGTCTCTGGTGCGCCCTCGTGGACTTGTGTCAAAGGTCCCTAAGGTCTACATGATGTCATCAAAGTGTGGACTCTGAGGAAGTCCACAAGTCCGTGCCATTTGGGACAGGGCCATCGTGTATGTATTCAGTGAAAATGTGACATTTTTGTCAAGTATGATGACCCATACTCTGCATTTAGTCCATCCTAATGAGCAGTTAACACATGCACTGGAAGTCCCAGGAAAAAACTGGGGTTAAAGTGCCTTGCTCAAGGGCACCACAGTCGCAGACTAAACTGGGCCTCTGCAAAAAAATAATTATCAGATCTTGAATCAGAGTTCAATTGCTACATTGCGCACAATACATTTTTCCACGTATCAAATCTAACTGCTGTCATGAAGATTAAGTAGCTTTCTACAACAAAGTAAGTTGGTTTGGATAAAAATGTCTGGCAAAATGCATAAATGTAAATCCAAATTGAGTTTAATTCTCTGATTGAATTTTCTTGAACAAAATATGTAAAGGGAAATAACATAATTCACATAATGAAACAAAATACAGTGAAAACTCAAAGAATCTGCTGTTAGAAAATAGTACGTGGCTAGCTATATGAAAAATGAAAGCTACACAACACTTTGAACATACCTTCCCAGCTTGAGTGGCTGCAGTGAGGCATGGGTGAATCCCATCGTACTTCCCGATAGCAACCATACGAGGGTTAATCTTATGGTTTAACTTAAGAGTGAAGATCGGCACTAACATGGTGGCACAGCTCAAAGGCAAAAGCAGACCTGGTATGCTTCTATAGGAAAACCTGTGAAAACACCATAAACATAATCTGTTACTGAAATTACCTTAGCATTGACAGATTGACACCAGAAAACTTAGCTGTTAGAAAAACACAAAACAAGAATCAAATGGCTCCCCATTCTCTCTATAACCTATCTAAACACCTCTCTCCTTCTCTAGGACTAGATAAACAGCTTACTGTGCGTCTCGCCAACAGGGACTTCCGTTGCCTAGCAACAGTAGGCAGCTTGTCACAGCCTTACCAAGCCACTTTTGCTAGCATGCTATTCTACTAATCCTTTACATTTACACTTCTGTTCACAAGGTTTTGTATAGAGTGAATATTTACATAACTTATATAACGACATTTCAATTCTAAACAAAAAAATTGTATCCAATGAATAAGTGTTAAGTTAGCCAGACCTGTGCTAAAGAGATGTCTATGTTTTCACTATGAGAAGCTAAGTGTGCTAACTCTGCTTAGCTGTACGACTCGTGCACGTCGAAAACAAAAAAATATATATATATACATTTTTTCCTTATTTCAATAGCACTATGTGTTATACAAATATAGTTGTTTCTTACCGCAATCCCTGGTTTGATATTGTATTGAGGCTGCAAGCTAGCACGGTTGACTGATACCCATAACTAACTTGAGGGGGGATTGATGTGTGCAATGGGCAAGCGCAGAAAGTCCTCAATCATTTAAAAAATATTAATTATAAAAGTTGGCAAAAATCAACAGAAATTGGCGATAACAATGTTGTAAGATCGAGCATTTATGACAAATTACAAACCTTCATAGACATTCTGATAATGTTTGTAAAAAAAAAATTATATCTATATAGGCTATAGAGTCGATGCTATCCCAGTGGTTTGTCATTATCAAACCACTAAATACATTTTATTCAAGATGTATATTAATGTTTGCTATTTTGATTTATGCATACATATTAGTTTTTTTCCCTAAAATTTCAAAGATTCTGCCCCCGTCACAACACCGTTGGTGTTTTTCTGGTCTATTCATCAGTGAGGGTAATGGAAAAATACCACCGGTCAACAGTAAATAATGTGTGACCGAGTGCAAAACAGCGCTTTTGTTTACTGTGTGTGGTGTTCTCACGCGTATCCTCGCCGAGTGCAGAGATGGTGAGCACGCGCTATTCTTTTTGCTTTTTTTTGTGAGCTCTGCACGCGCTTTTTACTCACCACAGTGACAAGTTTCCCTTTAGTTCCGTGTTCAAACTGAAAAAAGTGTGACACAGTTGACAAACATTTGTTTGGATACCAGATTGAAAAGATTAATAAAGCTTATATAGAAAGCTATATATCTCCTGAAAATGACAAAGTCGTTAAAATTAACATAACTGTTCTTATAAAATTATTTTGTAATTGTTGTAAAATAGTTTTTTATAATCCAATAGAGATTACATGCAGGAACTATTCGTGACAGACGAGCAATATGTTAACAAACTGCTTTTGAAGCGATATTAAGAGATGTTTTCTTTGGTTCACTCAAATATATTTTTGTTTAAAAATACTCAGTCTTCACTGACGAAATCATAGCTGTTTACCTTCACGTGTTGACCTTAGCAATTTTTGTGTTGTTTTATGGTGTATATAAAATGTGTTTTAATATGAAAATTAAGGACTTTATATCTCAATGGGACCTTCCAGGAAAGCAAAATAAAATAAAATCAACTTTCAAAATCAATCTTCTAAGCGAAAGAAACAAACGCATTATTTACAATACCTTAAAATAGAAGTTATATAATTTTATAAACAACACATTGATCACACAGGGTGGGCGTGGTGATTCTTGATTGTTTGATGATTTGCACCCTGTTGCATGAATGAGTAACACCGTGTGCAGGCTTTGGTGGGCGTGGTTTTGCACTCGTCCTGTAAGCACTGAGCTCTATAAAACCAAGACAGGCGCATTAAACTGGTACCATCTACAACTCATTCACAAATTTGTGAAACGATACAGCAAAGGAACCTTCGGGAACTTTAACGGATACTCTAAGGGAAAATGGATCCTTGTGATTGCTCAAAGAGTAAGTATTTCATGAGTTACATTTTTGGACTTTGGAAATAAGGTTATGGATGAGGAGTAATTTTGTGCTTGTTTAATTTGCTGTTTTTCTTTGTAACTTTCAGCTGGAACTTGCAACTGTGGTGCCACCTGCAAGTGCACTAACTGCCAGTGTACAACCTGCAAGAAGAGTAAGTTGACTCATAACTTAAATCATTTTAGACAGTGTTAAACGGTTCAGTCCCAGAAAGTTAACTTATTTTTTTTCCTGTCATAGGTTGCTGTTCTTGCTGCCCATCCGGCTGCAGCAAGTGCGCCTCTGGATGCGTTTGTAAGGGCAATTCCTGTGACTCCAGCTGTTGTCAATGAGGTCGACGCGCCGTTTGCTACAATGTGAACTCTTTGTCCGAACTTCGTGTCTTCATTGTACATTAATGTCTTTTTGAGATAATAAATGACCTCCAGTTACTATCAGATTTGTTTTGTTGCCAAGATCACTTTTTGGGGGGTGGGTTTCACTTGCCTCCAGTTACTATCAGATTTGTTTTGTTGCCGAGATCACTTTTTGGGGGGTGGGTTTCACTTATTTGTACTGTTAAAGACTACTATATGGATGTTCTTTATAAATGTAAAATTGTAAATTTTCATGTGTCAAATATATAATTAAGCAAATCGGTGGCGTGATGTTGCTTTATTTTAGTGCATGTCAACTTTTGATGAGTTCGTGTAAGTCAACATTTATCTTCAACACTATGACAGGGGTACACAGTGATAAACCCTTTAAATCAAAGACGAGAAAGATTAAAAAACAAACATTGATGTCCAAAAGGTTTAAATTTGCTAGCATGTTCTAAGTAACGTTAAATTCCAAGAGTAAAGTCCAAATATATTACTCAAAATACACTGGATCTCACAACTTTATGAGGTAACTCGTGTTAAATCAACTCTTTATTTCCTAACCTGATAATTTTTGAGTCAGTCGTCAGATCATCCCGCCGTTAACCAGAGCTGCTGAGGTCGAATTGAGCGTACAAACGTGTTTAAATAAAGTTCTATCAAGAGGCGCGCAGGGGCTTCTGGGAAAACTCCTCTTCACCAATGAGAGCTCGCGCTGCATGAAACCCGGGACTTCACGAGGTTGTTTAGCGCAGCGGCAAAACTGGAGTTTATCTTTTAGGTGCTGTAACGATTCACGTTCAACGAGGTGAGGAGTTTTATGTCCGTTAATTACCAACTACTTAGAAGCTAGTCAGTTGTGATCGCATTTGACAGCTGCCTGTTTGAGAGTCGTTGGCGATACCACCTCATGTCATGTTAGCGTATTAGCGAGTTACATTCATTTCTATGCACTGTTATATCTTGAGCCATACAACAGTGACATCTATTGAGTTACGTACTAATTTTATTTTTAATGCAATGAAGCTTCCAATTCAATAATGTTTGAATAAGAGTTTAGGCAATGATCTAACGTTAAACAGTGAAACAACGAAGTCGTTTTATCTTTGGATGCATTTATGTAACAGCTAGATGGCATCCAAAATCTGTCATGACAACTTTAATTTCTTAGACGTAACAAGTTGGTACATATATGGTATCCAACGTGTAGGTTTAGCGTTGTAAGGTGAAAGAAAATATTGTCGCTTTAGTTTCGCTTTTTCTTTGTTTTAATGACAGTGGTTGCTGTTTACCTTGATGATTAATGCGTAATATCAATTATATAAATGTAACTATTTATGACAAGTTGACGAGAAACTGAAGACAAAAAATCAACGAGAAGCCAATTCTCATCTGGCAAGTGATATCCAAATGACAATAATATTTAGGTCTATGATATTACAAGTTATAATTTGGGAATGCATCATTATCCTCTGTAAGAATAATGCTTGGCAGTCTTATTAATTGACTGCATGCATGTGGTCTGCAGGAGGAAATCTACCTATAATAACATTGGTATTTGTAATAGACCAATGTATTGAAGTGCCCGATATATAACTTTATCAGCATCAGTTATTTAAAAAACTGTAAGTCAACCACTAACATTACTTTACTTGGCATTGGCATTGTTATTATAATGCTCTCCCGTTTAGCCATATAAACTGTAAGCTCTGAAAGGTTTACAAAAAACTAATAAATAGATATTTATTGAGAATTATGGTTATTGTAATTTTATTTTAAGGGAAAGAAAGAAGTACTGAATGCAATGTGCATTGTGTTTCAAGTGATACCATTTTTGTTGCTGTCAGGTGGAATAGGGGCTTAGGATGGATACTGAGGGCTTTGGAGAGCTCCTGCAGCAGGCAGAACAACTTGCAGCAGAAACTGAAGCTGTGTCCGAGCTGCCCCACGTTGAGCGAAACCTACAAGAGATCCAGCAAGCGGGAGAGCGTCTACGTTCCCGCACTCTCACTAGAACCTCTCAAGACACAGCAGATGTAAAAGCGTAAGTTCTGTATATTTTACATGTTTATATGAATCTGCAATCTGCACATCCATGCAGTGGTTTGGTGGATGCTTTTAATTCCCTATTTGAGGTTATTTGCATCAACGTAATATTTATAGCTTTTTTTTTATCAATTTTTTTTATTTCAGTTCCATTCTTTTGGGCTCTCGGGGCCTTGACATCTTCCATATCTCCCAGCGTCTTGAGAGCCTCAGTGCAGCCACTACATTTGAGCCTCTTGAGCCGGTCAAAGACACTGATATTCAGGTTGGTACAGGTTCAGTAGTGTGGGAGATGCCACATTGGTTACACTTGCCTTAATGTAATCTGCCTCCCACTTTCATACCTCGTAATTATACCTGTTTTGCATCCATTGGGATGCCACTGTGGTAGTGTATTAAACTACAACATCTGTTTATATTAAAATGGTGCTGTTATCTAGGTGTTTTGGGGCAGCTGTGGTTTATTTGTCATGTTATTAATTTAGCACATTTCAGGAATGTATTGTTCAGCCAAGAACAATCGATTGAATCAGAAATGAATGAAAAAAGCCTTATCTTAAGTAATGGCTTTCAGTGAACACTGCCTGAATTTTGGTTTTGAGAGTTTTCCAGAAATTGGGTGGTTAGGTGCAGTAATTTTTTGTAATATATTTTTAGAAAGATCAGTTCTGTTTGGACATTATTGATTTCTGTTTTGTGAGGTTCTCTTCTTTGTCTTTCTCTTTTTAGAATTTGTACATCAAACACATATGAACAGTTAAATATACGTTTGCATTTTGCTTCATATAAATGTATGAAGCTGTGCAACCCAGTTTTGTTTAGTCAGGTCTGTATTGAATATCTTAGTGTACACTGAACCAGTTTGAAGTTCACTTTGCTTATATGGTTAATTTTTATTGCCAATTTAATGAAGTTTATTTAACTAAACTTCGGAGGTGCATAGTCATGTAATCCGACCAATCTGCGCAAAGACTTCTCTATATAAAGCCATCCCTACACTCTCAGAAATAAAGGTACAAAAGTTGTCCCTTTCAAAAAGTTACACCTTTGTACCCAAATATTGCACATTAGTACTTCAAAAAGGTACATATTGGTTGTTCAAAGATACATATTATAAATGGTACATAATAGGACCTTTTTTAAAGGGTACTGCCCCAGTGACAGCTTTTATACCTTAATTTTTAACAGCGTAACCTTTGTCCTGTGACCAGTTTTGCAGCCTCACTCTCAGCTGGTATATGTATCCAAGTTAAAGGGATAGTTCACCCAAAAATAAAAATTCTTTCATTATTTACTCACTCTATATTGTTACAAACTTATACATTTCTTTGTTCTGATGAACACAAAGGAAGATATTTTGAGGAATGTTTGTAACCAATCCAATCAGAAGCCCCATTGACTTCCATAGTATTCTTTTTTCCTACAATGGGGCTTCTGATCAGTTTGGACATTACTCAAAATATCTTCCATTTGTTCATATGAACAAAGACATTAACAACATGAGTGTGAGTAATAAATTATTTCATTTTTGGGTGTACAATCCCTTTAAGGTTGAGGGAGTAATCTGGGTTCAGGCTAAAAATCTGAGCTCTGAGCCCTCCTCTTATACAGCACGCCATATATGCTTTATTATCCTATTTGATTAAATGTTAATGCAAACTCGTGAACAAATATCATTTTTGTGTATCTTTTATATAATCAATAATTACATCAATTGTTTATAGTAATACATGTACACTTAAACATTTTATATTTGGTGAGAGACACATCTGTAAAATACCTTAATAACAATCTGCCTGATTCCTGAGTATATTGCATAGTGGAAAGATTGTGTTTTATCATAGATTCTAGAGAAAATTTCAATGACTAAAATCTAAAAATCATTTTTTAAATGATTACACTTACCAAATAATAATGAGAGTAATTGTGAGTATTCAATAACACGGAATGCTTAATGCTACAGAATGCACTGGAGGTTTCTCTGCAATGTCATTGCTATCTTGTGTACCATACCCTGTGTATTTCCTGATGTGTTTTGATTGGGCAAAACATTGTGCACACTGTGGGTTGGATCATAATTGCCATATTATATCAGTTTGCCAAGCTGTGACTTTGCTGTAGCAATCAATGTTGTTATTGAATTCAGCTCTGAGTGCATCTGTAAGAGGAAGGCAGGCCTTGTGGCCAAGAGAAGTGACGTGGCAAAACATGAGCCAGGCAAATAATCATTTAATTCTTCGGTCTTCTGCATTTATAAACCATCTTTGTGGTAATACTGTCAACAGCAATACTTTACACTTTAGTGATATTAGTAATAGATGCTACAGTATATTTAAAGAATAATATAAATGGTAATTTTTTTTTTAAATCTGCATTGTAAGGACTGATGAGCTGATGTCCATGATTTTATAAAACTAACACATTAATAACGCACAGCGCACCCCAATTGTGTTATTCAAATCTATAAATTGGCATTTATAAGTTGCTAATGCCGGATTGTAACATTATGTATAATTCATAGCGATTACAGTGGAGTTAACATCACTAAAACGTAAATAAATGCATGAGGTCAGAGTTGAACATAAAGTGTGATGAATAAGATGACAGCATTATGATGCTACATGTGTAGTGAATTATAATGAGCTCACCACAGCCAGGAATCACTGATGAAAGCTGGAAACCCTTCATCAAAATTGGAGTGCTGTGGCTTATAGTCAGTCAGTTTTTTTTATTTATGTTTATAGGTTAACGTCTCCTAGAGCAATGCGTTAGCAGCGCAAAGTGGCATGGGTTCAAACCCACTGTAAGCCGTTTTGAATAAAAATGTCTGCCAAATGCACACTAAATGTAAATCTAAACATCAATGGACCAAAATTGTATTCAGTCCTATTTATTATGATTTATCTTTTAAGCATGGCTGCATCTTTTGTTCACAATTTATGATAAAGTTAAATTTGTGATATCCCAAATTGTGAATATATGATATATTTGGATCCTAAAGCAATTTCTTTGGAGAACCATTGGTCTGCTCATTGTCTCGAAATAATCCAGATCCATATCTTTCTATTTTAAATCTGTCTAGATGCCTAGGAGAAGAGACAATTCCTGTAGGCCTCTCTGGAAAGATCAATAATATCAGTTTTGATGGATTTATAAGCTCTGTTTTCGCTGTTGTTTTCAGAGACCATATGACCAAAAATCTTATATCCACACCCATCTAAAGCTTATAGGAACATTTAAAAGATACATTTTTTGTTGTTGTTGAATGCTATGGATGCAGAGGTCAGCTCAGATGTTGACTCATCAAACCAAGCAATGATCCGCTAGCTTTTTGTTTCCTGAAGGTTCGAAAGCAGCCCATCCCCAACTTTCTTTTCCTCTGAGTGTGCGAGAAAGAAAGAGCGAGAAGATAAGCTAATTTCTTTCGCTCTTTCTTTTCTGTCTATCTTTCGCTCACTGTTTTTTTCTCAGGCATATTTTTGTGGTGGGCCTGGCAGAGTGCTGCTCGTCTCTTACTGGAAGTGCACTTACTGCCTGGCACTTTCCTCGCCTCCCTCTCTGCCCGCGTGTGTGTATGTGCGGTTGGCAATCTCTAACATTTTTATGTACAACTTTGTTTCACTCTAGAGATTTTCAAGGTTTAAAATTTCCTTTTTATTGTTTAACTCGTATAACTGCTCTTTCATTTATCTTCATTCTCCTAATGTATCACTTCTTTCTATGCTACGCTCCGATCATTTGTCTGTTGATAAAAGATTCTGAATTACATTAAAGATTGCAACAAAGCTTTGCAGGTGCCATGTTAAGAAATCCACCATTACCGTTGCGTCGTGTGCATGCATGTGGAAACATCCAGATGTGCGTTAACTTTGCAAGGCAGCTGTAAAGCGTGTGTAAATTGTATACTGGATATTGTGCGTGCTCCATAAGGTTGCCGAGCTGCCTGTCTGAAGACAAAGGAAATGCATGCTGCTGATGAGGCGTAGTCTCTCCTCTCGCTTTCTGCATTTGTGTGTGGGCAATCGTGCAGCCTTATACAGTTTAAAACCTGTGTGTATGAATATTTCCTTGATAAGGGTTGAATATAATTTATCTATCTATATATATATATAAACAAAGAAACCCTTGCTTTATGTTCTTGAAGCAGAAGCTTAGATGCTCATGACTAAAGCGAAACGCATGACGGACAGAAAAAACGAGATGCACATAAGGACACGACTACCCACGATAGCAGCAGATGCCGAAATTATTATTATTTTTTTTTTTTTAATTAACTATCGCTTCTATCTCTCTTGCTTTACAACCCCCTTCATCTCTCCATTCTCAATGTAGGAGTGTGTCGTCTAAGCGCACACAATGATAAATGCAGGATAAGTCTAAATAGCTCTACATGTGGATTCTGCTCTCTGGTCAGTGGACTCTCCTCATTAACTAAACATGACTTTTAAGAGGATTATTAGCCCAGTTTCTGGACAGGATGTCGAAAGCCATCAGGAGAGTGGGGGGAAAATCCATTACCATAATTGCATTGCGCTAGCGGAGGAGGAAAAAGGAAGGATGCAGAGATGTTTAAAAAAAAAAGAAGAATTGAGTGTGAGTGAAAGAGGAGGCTGGCAGGGATGCTGGAGGAGAGAAGAGGAGGAGGGGTGGATGGCTGATGGAGAACAGCACATCGCTAAGGTTGAATAATGACTACTCCTTGAATTCCCCCCGTGTCTGTAGACAGACTTGGTACGCTCCGCCTCCGACAATAAAGCAGCCCACAGTTACTCTGCTCGTGGCTCATATCTAGGTTCAGACCACTGGGCCACTATGGGGTAAAGAGTGCATGTGGCAGACAGTGCGTGGGCCTCTGGTAAGAGAGGTCAGAAAACGCCCCAGAAATGCACTGCTCCACTCCTGCAGAGGAAGATGGAAAGGGACAGGCACGAGCCTCCAAGCAACTTTCACCTCCCAGTACCACTTTGCCTGCGGGTTAAGGCACAGCATAAGTGAGTATCACCTACACGCATGCATTCGACACGCTTGCATCACCACCCATGAAACGTATAAACGCACAAACGTACGCTTCTGTCAAGCAGTACATCCCAGAAGATGAGACTGTCGCCAAAGAGATGATGAAGATGGCGAGGATGATGATGAGGAACATGATGAAGGCTTGCCTTTCACACAGGAAGTGGTGGGGTTAGGGTGGGGTTCCTTCATCTTATTGTTCATAAGTAAAGGAAAGGAATAAAAGAGGACACCTATATAGATTTAGTCTTTTCTGGTGTTGCGTAAGATTTGGAGAGGTCTATTTTATAACAAATGTAATTACGTGTATTCAGTACGTGCAACTATGGCTGTTTTTTGTTCGGTTTTTAATGCATATCTGTCCATTTCTTTTTATATATTTCTGTACTTTTGCATTACGGTGCGTGAGGTGTGATTGCCATTATTAGTGCGTCGCATTATACTTGTAAGAATCGCTCTAAAATGTGTATGTTTTATAATATAGTGCATTGTTATATGTTGCATGTATATTTACATTCTACTGTAAGATGATCTTTATATTGTATGACTTGCATCTTTTGCTCCCCTTGCTGTGATATGCACTTTTTTTTTTATCAAAATCGAATCACTGAATTGCTACATATTGGCCGTGCCTTAAATATATTATAGAAATCCACACCGCTTTATTGGATGGGTTATAGAAACCTCCCCTTTTAACCTATATGATCTGCAATTTGTCTAGCAGTCTGGAATTTAATCACTCATGCATTTGTTTCACCACATTTAGATTAATGGATAGATTTGTATCTCTATGACATTTCTTGACGTTCTCTTAAATGATAATGTGTAAAAGTGACAAATGTGCTAACATAGTTTACACTGTGTGTCATAAGCATGTTCTCAGCATGACCCAAATCCCTTCATGTAATTTCTGTTCCTTTTGTCAGATGGTGGCAGACCATGGATGTCTTGTGCCTTAAGGGGGCGCTACTCTATAACCTAATGGTTGGAGGCACAGTGACTGGGCAAGAATTAAATTGAAATATTTTGCTGAGTTTTTGTTTAGTTTGTGTATAAATTGTTAAATAAATGGCAAAATGGTCAGCAGTCGGTCATGCAAAGCTTCACTGCCTTTGGTATCTTAGTCACACCCCTCCCCAACGCTGCCCTGATTCTCTATTTCCATCACTTTCACATGTTTATTCAGATGTGCCATTTAGATGGCACGTTCCTCCAATCAGAATAAATCAATTCTCATTTACAACTGTCAGTCAAAGTGTGGATGGGGTGATGGGGTCTTGCCGCTTGGGTGGGGTGGAAAGAAGATGGCAATCTTCGGGGGGAGGGAGGAACAGGCTTCAACTTGGTCGAATGGAGGGTGCGAATGGAGATCGGTTGTGGTATTGCTAATTTTGGACAATTTTAATAATAAAATCCCAAAAAGCCTGTTTGTGGGTGATGCTTAGGAAGAAATCGGGTTACTTGGTTTAGTTTTTGAGCAGATACCATTTTATCAAAAATAAGTTGAAATCATACCTGAGAATGAAAATTTTATTTAATGCGTTTTTTATCTGATCATGACAGCTAATCGTTGATGTTTGCATTTCTACTTCAATCCTTCAGTATTGAGTTTTCAATGGTCTAATGATCCTCCAAACCCACAAGAACTGGCATCTCACACCCGTCCGTCAGATACGTGGTACCACTCCCTATCCCAGCCCCCATTCAGTGTGTGTGCTGCGTATCATTCCAGTTCTTTTCTCTCAGCTCTTTTTAATCAAAATAAATGTGGGAATGTCCTCTATCCAGCTGCATCTGTACATTTAGTACAAACGTATTAGCATATCCATAATGTCTACAAGAGCTGCACGCTCAGATCATCTTCTCAGATATTTCTAAATGTAGCCTGCATAACTGTGGAGGCTACTGATGTGTGCATTTTCCATCTGTGATCATTGAAAATGACATTGTGGGCACGAAAGAGCCCATGCATTTGAAAGATGTGCAGAATGGTGGTTTATAATTAGATTTAAGCAGCAGTTACTTTGTGATTTGCAATGCATTACGTTCTACTAGAGCTTAGTGGTTGTAACTAGTTGTCAAATACGGACGTCCAAATGTCTGTTGCTATCTGGGTGGATTTTCTTCTTATGCACATTTTCCAAATCAATCAAGAGATTTCAATGATTTTCTTTGTGTGCATATGAAGGTGGGCTTGCATGAAGGTGGGGTGCACAGTACTTTAAAATCTAAAATGTAGTGATCCATAGCTTGGTGAACCAGCTCTAGCTAGTCGAGAGCCGCCATTTTGGGGCAGTGTTGCACAGGGTCGATTCTAAGCTGATTTTTAGCAGTGATTTTGATAATGATGGCAATTCTCTTTCTCTGGCCTGTGGTGCTTTCGTCTTGGAGGAAGTATGGATAGAAGGAGAGAGAGAGAGAGGGCGTGTGCTGTGAATGCAGAAAAAGGGGAAAGTAGGTTGCAGCGCGTTTAACCTCCATGCCATGTCTCTTGTTCCAGGGCTTTCTGAAGAACGAGAGAGACAATGCACTGCTATCAGCCATCGAGGAGTCACGCCGCAGAGTAAGTGTCTGTTTTTACCTCTCTGTATCCATTTGGATGTGTTTATTCATGTGTCATTGCATCTGTCAAACCATCTTATATCCCGCTGCACTTTTCGAAAAGTATCCCGTCCTTAACAAGACATGAATTTCTAACAGCGTAACTTCGTCAGTGCACTACGTCCCAAATTGCGCAGTCATTTCCATTCTGCGCAGTTCATCTGACGGCTCCCTTAAAATCATCTCTTCATAAACAGGCCAAGAGTTACAGGAGGTTGTTTTAGATCAGTGCTTCCTTTTCCCCTTATTGGCTCTTCAGCTGCTGTCAGAGAGGTAAAAACAGACCCCTTCACCTGTTATTATCCCTCTCTCAGCAGCGGATAGCCGGCCTACACCAGATCAATATCCACTCTATTCTTTTAGTCCAGTCATTCGTTAATGCATTAGCAAACATAAACAGTTGGAATTAACTAACATTAACAAAGATTAATAATTGCACAGAAACTATATTGCTCATTAGGGCTGGGTATTGCAAGGGCCTCACGATACTATACATCTCGCAGTGCATGTGACGCGGTGCAATGTTGCGCGATACGATGCGGTACAGTGCGATACTTTTTTAAAAGCCAAAGTGCTTCCACACATCGGCTTTGAAAGCTGCAGATGTTTTAAAAATTTCTGCCATTTTCTCACTCACGCTAACTTCTGAGACATTGGCCGAATGGCCGTATATGACATACAACTAGACAGCGGCAGAGGAGGTTGTTTGACGCACACAGAGGGATTTGATGTTTTTTTAATTGATACTAGAGATTAAAATATCGACACGCTACCGTAGAAAAATATCACGATAGTTTGCTGTATCAATATTTTTGCACAGCCCTATTGTTCATGTTGTTTTTGTTAGTTAATGCATTTACTAATGTTAATAATTAAAACATTACTTAAAATGCTATCAAATATTTTAATAATTAAAAAATATTTTGCTTTATTTTTAAATGTTAAAATAAGGAATAAAAAATAAAAATTTTCTCTGCATATTTGTGACTATAAGTGCAGATAATCGCATCACTTGCAGAATCATAATAGGAAATGAGTCTCCGTCTCTTAATGACAACAATTTTAAGTTGCATTTTGTGCTTGGCGAACAATCATTTTGGACACTGAGTGAGAACAAAGTAAATTGCTGAATTATTAAATGGTATTTTTAATCTAGAAAAACCATTCAGGGTACAGTTAGTTCTAATAAAAAGCTGTACAATGTGATATTATTCCTTTCTGGATAATATGAAACCAGAACAAGGACTCCACGTTGTAGAAAAAATACTTTTTTTGTTCAGAAATGTTACCTGATTCACATTAACTTCATGCTGTGCTGTTATCATCTCATTTCCCTCCATTACGCCCTATTCTAAAATCATCTCTGGAGTTCAGAAGACATTTTAATTAGAAAGCTCTCAATTATCGCACGTCGATCCATCGGGACCAAGTAAAATAGACGGTCTTTAGATTCAATCAGGGTATGGGCTAAATCGGTAGTAGGCGTGAAGGGAGACCCAAATAGCGGCACTGTTTCATTAGTAAAGCCAACCAGGTTTTAGCACACCAGACCCAGTTTGTGGTTCCCAAGGTTCCCAGTTCTTGTTCCTTATCTCTCGGAGGAAGGTTGGGATTGGGGGATGGGTGGTGCCCGTTAGCACTTATGGTGCACAGCATGTTTCCAGATCCAGGCTTCTGCACCACTAGCTATCTTTAATGCGTCACATCGGGTAACCTATATATTCACAGACAAGATTGTAGTAGCTTGCTGTTCTTTATCATGTTTTGTTTTCTTCCTGACCCGTGTCCGCAATGTCTTTCACGTTGTCGTTCTGTCTCACAGACGTTTCTGCAGGCGGAGGAGTACCACAGAGACTCCATGTTGGTGCAGTGGGAGCAGGTGAAGCAGAGAGTCTTGCACACCCTGCTGGGAGCTGGAGAAGATGCATTGGACTTCAGCCAGGATGTGGAGGTCTGATGAACACAACACTTAACACAAACACGCACACGTCTTAAATGTCTTTGTTTTTAATATGATATCCCACACTCACAATGAAGCACAAACGCTCTCATTTAACATATGGAGCTTGTGATTTGTTGGCGTGGTACACGTAGCCTGTGGCTATGTGTGGCCTGGATTTCAGCACCAGTGAAATCTTATCTGCAAGCACTTTACAGACAAGCTTTTAGTTCTTTCAGACAAGACCATTTCGATCGGATCTTTAAATACAAGATAACAGACTTGGAAATCAAGCAGACGTGTGTAATTTAAAGGGGACATATCATGAAAATTTGACTTTTTCCATGTTTAAGTGCTATAATTGGCTCCCCAACCTAGAAAATGTGAAAAAGATCAATTCAGTAACTTAGTTTTAGCAAATATTCTCTGCAAGCATGTAAAAAAGTAGATCATTGAAATTTGGTTCCCCTTGTGATGTCAGAAGGGGATAATGCCGCACCTCAATCTGCACTATCCAACCACGATACTGTCATTTAGTGCAGAGATCAGCTCATTTGCATTTTGAAGGACACACCCAAAAGTGGCACATTTTTGCTCACACCTACAAAGTAAAGATTTTAATATGCTATAATAAATTATCTATATGGTATTTTGAGCTAGAATTTCACATACATACTCTGGGGGCAGCAAATACGTATTTGACATCTTAAAAAAGTCTCATGAAATGTCCCCTTTAAGCACTTTTAGATTTAAACTTGCCATGTAAGCACATATGTTTGAGTTGTGCTTACGTTAGTTTTGTTACTGTATATAAATATTTCAGGATGTTTTTTAGTTCTATATTCTGGAAAATGTGGTAAGTTAAATCAAAGCTTTAATAAACGTTAGCTGTAAAGAAAAACACTTTCTTACATGTCCATTGGTTGGTTTATGTTTATATGTCCATAGAGATTAAGAGAAAAAATGAGGGGAGGGGGGGTTGGCTGCACTTTTCTTATCTTCAATCAATGTCAACATTTCAAGAGGAAAGCAAGAAAAATGGATGAATAAAACATCAAACATTGAAGATGACGAGCTTTATTTCTAAATAATAAAAACATAAGATAAGACACGTTTCATAATTGTGGCCTCGAGTGGAACAATAGTCTGTCTTGCCAAACAAAGATGGTCTTTTTGAAAAGGCAAAACCTCTAAAATTTTTTATTTTTTAAGTCTTTTGTTGTCATACAAAGGATACCAGTGTTGTGTTTTTAGATGCAAATATTAGCGATTTTTGACTGCTGTCCTGCTACTTTAATTATTAAACAGCAGTTAAATTTTCCATGTGTGACCTGGTTACTGTGCCAGTTGCTCACCACAAGCCTGGGTCGTCCATGCCCATCACATAGTCATACAGACCACAACGCCTCAATGGCTTTCTTTCCATCCTGTTCGTAGAATTGGCTGTACGCGTGTGTGGGCGCACGCTTGTGTGTGTGTAGCCTACTGTACTGTACTGTACTGCACTGTGTGCCGTGTGCTCTCAAGCGTTAGTTATGTTCTTCACAATAGCTTCACGCTACATTGGCTGCTGCATTTAGATTAAAAATAACGGCTGGTGCACTTGTCCACCCCACACTTTAAAAAATACATATGTACTCCTGCACACTAATGCTCTTTTGTTGTGTAGACATCCTTGTTTGTGCTGTAATAAGACTGTCACTCTTTGTTCACCCCACAGCCGAGTTTCGTGAGCGAGGTCGGGGTTCCTGGACGCAGTGCACTTGACAGTGTGGAAGTTGCATATAGCAGACAGGTTTGTAGAAAGCCAGAGATATACAACGTAGACACAGAATAAGTGATTTGTATTACATTCATCCCTTTTCTAAAAAAAAAAAAATGAGATACTTTGTTAATGATTCTTAGTATAGAAGCATTTCCTTTTGAAGATATAGAAGATGTACAATATTGTTTGATATTTGACTGAATTATTTTATATTATTGCTGCTAACTGTTATAAAAATCATAAATTAGACAATTACAAATAGATTTACTTATACATTTTACGTAGTTGTAGCAATAATATTTATTTTAGCTAACTGCACTTATGTGGCATAGGGGAAAAAAAAACTTATATTATCCATTTCTAATATTGCCCTAATAAGACAGATACAATGAAATGTGCATTCTTAGTTAATGTATATATTATATGTAAGATATAGAAAGCACCACAGTCTCTAGTCTTTGCATTGGTTACTCTTGCCTGGTTAGCCAGACATGAGAATAAATGGGTCGTGTTTTGTGAGCCAAGCTCGATTGATCCAAAAGATCGATTGGCTGTAAAGAAACATGATGGGTTAGCTCCCAATTTATCCACAAAGGGGAGGGCCATCTCTCATCCTCTCCTCCTTTGTCCTCCCTTTTGTTAGACCTGGCATTTTCTATTTCATAATGTGTCGCCACATCGCATGCGGAGTCATTTTCTTGGTCTTTGTACTCTTTTTCGAAGAACTTCTAAACGTTTTTATCGTATTCGTTTTGTTCTTCATCATCCATCACTTCACTTCTAGATCATAGCGTATCCAGAGCTCAAACTTGCATTTCTCCTTGCTTTAGATCTACATCTTCAATGAGAAGATTGTAAATGGACATCTTCAGCCCAATCTGGGTGATCTTTGCGCCTCAGTCGCCAAAGGCCTCGATGATAAGGTACGTCCCATTCTGCCTGTGTCTGGCGTTCAATCTTTTCTGCAGTATCTAACTCAGAAGATTGTAATAATGATAGGGATGCTCGTGCATGTGTTTGTAGAACGTGTCGGACATGTGGCTCATGGTTAAGCAAATGACAGATGTTCTGCTGGTGCCTGCAAAGGACACGCTGAAGAGTCGAGTGTCGGTGGACATGCAGATGGCCTTTGTTAGGCAGGGCCTGCAGTACCTGGAGAACAGGTGAGAAAAAGAGGACACAAAACCGAGATTTGCAAGTGTTTCGGGAGTGCTGTTTTGGGAATAAAGGAACCCCCCCTCCAAAGGGTTCAGATATACATGTGACCCTGGACCACAAAACCATTGAGAATGAAATTTATATATCATCTGTAAGTTAAATAAATAAGCTTTTCATTAATGTATGATTTGTCAGGATATAACAGGATAGGTTAAGATACAACTGTTACCCTTTAAAGTTGTCAAAATGTCCTTAGCAACTGCATCCTCTCACAAAAATAAAGTTTATATATATATATATATATATATATATATTAACGATAGGAAATTTTGATGATCTTGATGGAACATAATCTACATAATGTCCTAATGTTTTTGGCATAAAAGAAAAATCAATGTAGTGTTGACTTTTGCTTCATATATACTTAAAAGTGGTTTTGTGGTCAAGGGTCACATATGTTAAGATATGTCTGGGTTTCATTTAATCCTACATTTTTAATTGAAATATTTTAATTAAATGTAGGACTTCCGTGGTACTAAAAATATTTTAACTATATGACTAACCAGTCAATAATATGATACTAATTGTTTTGTTTTGTTTTGGCATTGTCATTGCATTTGTCTTGGTTGCAAAAAGTCTAATTATGTTGCTCGGTCAATGACGTGACGTTAATTATTTTGTGTCCGTATAGTTCAATTAAATGTAAAAGGGTTAAAATTTCAAAATAAATTTGTAGATTACTTGCATACATTTTTTTTTTTAAGGACCAAGTGTAAAATTCCTGGTTTTATTTCATTTGAAATAATATTTGGAGGATAATTGCAAAAATGTCAGTGTGGTGTAACCGTTTTGTGTCCATTGGTTTAACTAGTATTTTTTTAAATGAAAATATAAATATATTCATAAAAAAAATGTGGAATAAAATATAATCATCTGGTCTAGTGTAATATGATTTTTTTACATACATTTTTACATTATTTGTCAAAGATTATTTTGTCTATTATTCAGCATATGTCAGGACAAATATTACAAAAACGCATTAACATTTACATTGATAAATAACTTTAGAAATAAAATTATATTTAAAAATGTTTTTTTTATGATTACACTTACATGCCATCAAGGTGGATAAAATATTTAATATTTCTCATTCTTATTAGCGGTTACACCATTTGACATTTTCAGGTTCATTCAAACTTAAATTTCATAAAAATGGTGCAAATATAAAAAAAATGTGCATAAAATTAACATAAATACACTACCAGTATGTGGATTGAAATTAACCAAATGCGTGCTTTTAAAACAAGTTTTTTTAAAACGATTTTTGAATTTCTCATCTTGCCAAACCGTTTTTGTCACTGACCCTGCTATAGATTCGTAATTGTACAGGAAATACTGGTTTGTACTGGATGAAAGCAGTAAAATATTACCTTTTTTAACTAAAATTTAATTGGAATTTTTTACTTTTTTTTGCAGCTATAAGAACTACACTATGTTCACTGTATTTGGAAACCTGCACCAGGCACAGCTAGGTGGAGTGCCTGGTACTTATCAACTGGTATGCAGCTTCCTAAACATCAAGCTTCCGACCCCACTGCCAGGCATGCAGGTAATGCACCAAATTGTGTACATGGGCCAATAAGCCTTTTTGTTTCTTAGTAAGAAGTGATTGAATAAACACTGTGTTACAAACATTTGCGTATTTGTGCGACAGGACGGCGAAGTAGAAGGCCATCCGGTGTGGGCTCTGATTTATTACTGCCTTCGTTGTGGAGACCTGTCGGCAGCTATGCAGGTGGTGAACAGGGCGCAGCATCAGCTGGGCGACTTTAAAATCTGGTTCCAGGAGTACATGAACAGCCCCGACCGACGGTATGTACGCACATACACGCACACCCCAAAACTAGATCACATCCTGTGAGGACCTTCATTCCATCTATCTATTCTGCACTTGACCCAGCTTTGCATTTTCTTCCTCTACCACACATACATTTGTTCTTTTAATCTATGTGCTTAATAATTTAGTCAAGTAACCCTGTTGTGGGTTTGTGTGTTGTTTCGACCAGTCTTTCTCCAGCTACAGAGAATAAACTACGGCTGCATTACCGCCGTGTGCTGAGGAACAGTGCAGATCCCTACAAGCGTGCCGTCTACTGCCTCATCGGTAAATGCGACATAGCTGACAACCATGGCGAGGTTGCGAATACGACAGAAGATTACCTATGGCTCAAGCTGAGATATCTGGTCACAAATATATAGACTTTGGCATTGATGGTAATCTAGTCGTTCATCAATTGCTAAAAGATATTATTTAGACCCCTGCACTTCATTTTTTTGTTGCAACAGAAACATCAGGCATCCCACCGACCCATCCCAATAGTTGATTTTGAAAGTAGGCTTTTATATTGTGATCTGACAAAAAAGCACCTCAGTTTCTCATTGTTGACAGATATACTGTTATTTTTGCCAAGACTCTAGACTGGTACTGCCAGTTCATCTGTGTGTTTGACCTATCTATGAGCTCCTCAGAGAAGTTAATCTGAATGGATCTAGCATTGACGCAATTGCTCATCGTTTTATGCTGTGTCTTTTCTAGCTGAATCAAGTGTGTTTCGATGATGATGGCAGCAGTGCTCCTCAAGACAGAATGACTCTGCCCCAGCTACAGAAACAGCTACTGGAAGACTATGGCGAGATACAAAGGCACCATTGTTTACAGGAAATCATAGTGCTAAAGGGATTTCAATACATTGTCAAATATTTTAATACAGTAAATGTTGCAGTGTTTCCTCATTTCAAAAAATTAAAAAAGGCTGTGAGTCATTGAACTTTTTGAACTTGGGCCGCTGTCAAAAGTTCTTTAGGGTGTAAAGTGCTCAAACAGCGCGTTAAGGATACCACATTGCGTCTCAAAATGATACCTGCCTTATTAATGAAGCGCACATTTCTGGAGCAGAGTTTTAATGCAAGGCTTTGACAAGAAAGAGCCGGGACAGTAAAAGTGTGTGGGAGACTGATTTACCTGTGCAGTCATATTAAATGGAAAACACCACATTTTTTAATATTTTGCTGTGTTCTTACCTCAACTTGGACGAATGAATACATACCTATCTTTTTTCGACGCGTGTACTTAATCTTTGTACAGCACGTCGTGAATGCGTTGGCGTTTGGCCTGGCCCCATTCGGTCCTTGGGATCCAGGCTGGGATGAATTTAGAAGCCACCAAACAAGCCGCCATGTTTTCCCTATTTAAAGACTGTTACAGGAGTAGTTACACGACTAAGTATGGTGGCACAAAATAAAACGTGTTGATTTTTTTAAGCGGAATTTTTTTTAATTATATTGTATGGCAGAAGAGCACTTGGTTTTCAGCACTTTGACCTCGGACGCAGTAATATCGACAGAAGTTTGAGCGCAAGGGGAAGTAGTCAGGAGTGATGATGTTACTGCACTCTGAGGTTGAAGTGCTGCAAACTAAGTGCTCTTCCGCCATACAATATAGGTCTAATTTTTATCTGCTTAAAAAATCGCCACGTTTTATTATGGAAGTGTTCGGTGGCTTCTAAATTCATCCCTGTTTGGATCCTAAGGAATGAATGGGGCTAGGCTAAATGCCAACACATCCACCACGTGCTTCACAAAGTCTAAGTGCATGCATTGAAAAAAGATAGGCATGTATTAATTTGTCTACGTTGAGGTAAGAGCATAGTAAAATGTGGGATTTTCCTTTAAAAATTGAGGATGCGATGCATCAAGATATCTAATTGAATCAAACCATTGACATAACAATCATAATCTAATCAAAACGTGAGACCAGTTGGAATGGGGCGGTCCTAACCGGGTCATGAGTTGCAGGCGGTAAGTAAAACCACATCAAATGTCTGTGGTTTGTTGGCAATTGGCACGTAAATGCATGTAATGTAAACAACACACACAGTTATTTACTAATAAATGCAAGTAACTAATGCAAGAGAGTTACACAACTCAACACAAAATGTCACAGTATGTCTAAAATTCATTACAATATGTCACAGTAAATCTGTTTAACAAATTGCCTTTCAATGAGCCACACTTGGGTCAATTCATTTCGCAGAGCCAATCAATCATTCCACTTATCTGTAGATTCACTTCAGTCCCACAGGAAGAGATTTAAATGGTGTCTGAAAGAGCAGGAAGTTAGTCAGTATGCAAAATCCCACTATTCAGTCTTTGCCAGCGTGCCTGGCCCAGATAAAAGTGCGCGTCATTGTGCTGTTTTGTCACGGCTTAAACTTCTCCTCTCCCAAATTTAAAAAGGCATCCGCTCATATTTTTCCACCTGCCTGATGAGTAAGTCTTATCTCGCCGGCACTCCTGCAGTACACCACATTAAATACTCTCTCTCGCTTTCTCTCTCTCGCCGATAAGACTCCTTCACTCCCAGCTGCGCCGTGCAAAGTCACAGTAGGTCTTTTAAGACGTCAGTTTTAATAAGAGTGGATTATTTCAACTCATGCAAATGGAAATGAAATAGTGTATTTAAGCACATCACAGCCGAGGAAGATTTATGTGCAACCCATTACTCGCATTCAAATTCCTTAAGTTACAAATCCCTACCGCTACATTTGCATACATATGTTGTTCATATCCCACAGTGTTTTATATTATTCTGTACAGTAAGTGGTTTTGGATTAAACTGAAGAATCATAAATGTGTTTGTAAATATGCATTATTAAGACATGTTTTAATTGTTTTTTTTACAGGCGAGTCTCATTTTTCAGCCAGCCACCATCCCTTCCTGTATTTCCAGGTGCTTTTCTTGACTGCGCAGTTCGAAGCGGCCATAGCGTTCCTCTTCCGAGTGGAACGTCTGCGCAGCCATGCCGTCCACGTGGCTTTGGTGCTGTACGAACTCAAGCTCCTCCTAAAATCATCAGGCCAGAGCGCACAACTTTGTAAGTTCAGGGTTCACTAATGAACAAAAAAATTATATTCAAAGTAGAGCCCGACCGATATATCGGCAAGCCGATATAAGGCATTTTCCAAACTATCGGTATCGGCATTCAGTGTTGGGTTTAACTAGTTACAAAGTAATTAGTTACTGTAATTAAATTACTTTTCCCTTGAAAAAGTAAAGTAAGGGAATACTCTTAATTTTCTTTTAATCTAATTACAGTTACTTCTGATGCAACTAAATACTGTGTATGGACTCTAAAACAATTATGTATACTATAATACAATAGCGGATTTAACATGGTTTAAGTTTACAATTCTCACTACCAATTGGTTAATTATTATCATTAATATTAATGAGATGCTGGCTGTTTATTAATACTTAATAGCACGTATTAATGCCTGATTCTGCAAAACCTTATTCTACGTCCTTAACCCTCCCCATTTCTACCAATACTTAAAATTAACAACTTCTTTAGTATTAATAAGCAGTAGTTGGATTATATTGAGGCAAAAGTAGTTAATAGTTAGTAAATAGAGAGAATTGGACACTAAAGTGGGACTAGAATAATTTATGTACTTTTATATATTATTTCTTCGAGCCATTTCAAGCCTATCCTTGTATCATTTACTAAATAGGATTTAGAAAGTAATTAGTAATATGTAATTAAATACTTTTTGGAGAGAGTAATTTGTAAAGTAATCTAATTACATGATTGAATATGTAATTAGTAACTAGTAAGTAATTACTCTTTTTGAGTAACTTACCCAACACTGTCGGCATTCATAATGGCCGATAAATGAATATTTAAAAAAAACAAATGGACGAAACAGCCTTCAGAGAGAGGTGAATGCGTGAGATGCAGAGAGAGAGAGAGAGAGAGAATAAAAAATAATAATAATTTTCTGGTGAAAACCCAAAAATAAGTTTGGAAAATGGGGGGGTCGTCTTATATTCGGGTATATACGGTAATTATAAGGTAGCTTATAAGGCAGTATTGTTGTTTTTGTGTTTTTGTTCAAAGTCCTTTACGTTTTATATCTTAAGTTTGTATATTTATAAATTTTATTTATCAGAACTTTAATATATTTTGATGTTCCTCTGTTCTGTTGTGACAATAAAAGAAACAAATTTCTTTTTAAAATGCATTATCATATTATTTTAGTTAAAACTCATAAATAACTACAAATAACTAATGTTAGGGAAATCTGTTAATGTTTTGTTGTGCGTTTCTGAAAAAAAAAAGCGGCCGATATATCGGCTCTAATTCAAAGACAATACATTATTCTGCAAAATTTTTATGCCACCACCAGCTTTTCTGTATTTTCTGGTTGTATTCTATATATGGTCACTAAACCATTGCAAAAGCAATAAATCTAAGACGTTTGCACAGTAGTGTATATAACACTGCTATTTTGGTAGATTTATTGCATGTTTAAACTATTTAATTAGACACAGTTATTTTTTAATGAAATAATGCATGCAAAAAGTGGCACAACTGCTTAATGAATTCGTACCATCAATTTTTATTTTTACTAAAAAAGAAGTAAACCTCATTATTCAGATGATCCTATTAAAGAGACTTGCGATCTGTTGCTCTTAGTAAGTCAAGAGGCTGGAGATCCACCAATGGTGCGACGGCTGAACTTCATCAGACTGCTGATGCTCTACACCCGCAAGTTTGAGTCCACTGACCCACGAGAGGCCCTACAGTACTTCTACTTCCTCCGGTACGCTAAAGTGGGGTCACCCAGGGTGATGTAAAGAAAGAGCTGATCTCTGATCAGTCACATCTGTCAGCTGTTGAACAAATCCTTATTTTAAATGCACTGTTCTTGTTTGATTAGTGGGAGAACTTATGTAGAAGTCATTTCAGTTTCTCTGAAAATACTAAACGGAAATCCCTCTCGGAGAAAAGATTAATATGTCATGAATAACTCAGAAGCTTCCACGAACGATTCATGAATAATTAAACCCGGACCATGCACACTGAGAATTCACCCCTATTGTTTTAAAAGACCTCATAGCAATTGTTTTAAAAAGGAAACAGTTGATCTTTCAAAGACCTTTTATCTTAAGGTTAACATCTGTGTCACAAAGTGAACACATTACTTGCATTGCAAAATGTTTTTATGCTTTAAATTGCTTAATTGCTGCACTGTGCTTATTGCAAGCTCGCAGTGGTTGATATGCTGTTCTCTGATTGGCCACAGGAACGAGAAGGACAGTCAAGGAGAAAACATGTTCATGCGATGTGTCGGCGAACTAGTCATCGAAAGTCGCGAGGTAAGAACCACTGCACATGCTAATTTATACCACTGTTGCATAATTTCTCATTCCTGTCAATATTTAACTCTCTTGTTAGTTTGACATGCTTCTCGGAAGACTCGAAAAAAATGGAAGCAGAAAGGTACGTTGAGCTCTTTTTCTGTACATGTCACTTGGTGTCACACACACGTTGTTCATTCATTATTGTCCTTTACAACACAGTCTGTTCTTTCATGCTCGTTCACCAACACAATTGCATATTCAAAGATTTGCTCGGCTCTGAGCGTTTTCTGTGAATCCTTTCAGCCTGGTGTGATTGATAAGTTTGCCGGGGACACGCAGGCCATCATTACTAAGGTGGCTTCAGAGGCCGAGAACAAGGGATTGTTTGAGGAGGCCGTCAAACTGTACGAGTTAGCCAAGGTAAGCGTAGCTGTAACGTGACATTCTTTTTATCACTGTGTATTTGGATAATTGATGTTTTTCGGGTTAAATCTCCTTTTTTTTTTTTTTTTGTTCCAGAACCCTGATAAGGTTCTAGAGCTGATGAACAAATTGCTGAGTCCGGTTATCGCTCAAGTCAGCGAACCCCAGTCGAACAAAGAGCGACTTAAAAACATGGCGGTGGCTATTGCTGAACGGTAAACATTTCATGTTTACTTTGTACACAGACTTTCAAATGGGGAATTATTATTTTTATTATGGTATTTGGTTGATTTAAAATTTTATTTATTGTGAGCACAGGTATCGTGCTAATGGGATAGCTGGGGAGAAGACCGTGGACAGCACCTTCTACCTTCTTTTGGACCTAATGACGTTCTTTGATGAGTATCATGCTGGACACATCGATCGAGCTTACGATGTAAGTCAAGTATAAGACGCCCTACTGATGTTAGATCAGTCTTGTCATGTTTTAACTAATTACAACCTGTATATTTTGTTTTTGTGGTAGGTGATTGAGAGACTAAAGCTAGTTCCTTTAAGTCAGGACAGTGTTGAGGAGCGAGTCGCAGCCTTCAGAAACTTCAGCGATGAGGTAAGAGATTTGGCCTTACACCCCTTTTTTTTTCTGAATCGTGCATGTAAATACGGAGCCCCTAAAGGGACATGGGGCAAAAATTAAATGAAGTTTAGTTTCGCGTGCGCACGTGAACCTATCCCGTGCTCACGTGAATCTATCGAGTTTAGTTTCGCATGTGCATGCGAAACTAAACTTTAAAAATAAATTCTGCACATGAAGGTTTTGTGTGAGCACATGAAACTAAACTTTAGATTTTTTTTTGCTCAAATGTCACCTTAGGGGCTCGGTATGTAGTCATTATTTGGATACTTTTGTTTAATGCCTTCAGTCTTTATTTAGAAAGCAAAGCTTATTTTTCTGTATATTTACCGGTACACTTTTTTGCACACGTGAAAATTTATATTAGCATAAATACTTTTTTGTTGTTACACCTCCGTCTAGTTTGACAGGTAAGTCACGCTAATTGTCTTGATGCTGATGAGCTGAATGAAGTGGGTGGGGTTAATTCATGAAAACTGGTCTTACATGTTACCAAAAGGAATTTAAAGCCCGCATTGTTTGGCTTTCTGGTGTTAGGGAGGAAAAGAGAAAGTTTGTTGTGATTGGTATACGAGAACTGGGTGAAGGTTTGGTTTTTGCGAGCTGTCAAGTGTTTTGAAGGAAAACATCACCGTTTTTCGAAATGTCACTATGTTCTTGCCTTAACTTAGACGAATGTATACATACCTTTTTTCAATGCGTGCACTTTTAATCTTTGTACAGCGTGTCGTGAATGTGTTAGCATTTAGCCTAGCCCCATTCCTTCCTATGGCTCCAAACAGGCATGAATTTAGAAGCCACCAAACACTTTCATGTTTTCCCTATTTAAAGACTGTTACATGAGTAGTTACACGAGTAAGTATGGTGGCACAAAATAAAACTTTTGTTGGGAGCCATAGGAATGCATGGGGTTAGGCTAAATGCTAACACATTCAAGAAGCGCTGTACAAAGATTAAAAGTGCATGCATTAAAAAAAGATAGGTATGTATTAATTCATCTAAGTTGAGGTAAGAACATAGTAAAATTTAGAAAAACGATGGTGTTTTCCTTTAATTGTGTTTGTCTACAATGGAGTTTGGAGAGAAGTAAGGAAAGAAATAAAAGATAATATTATGGGGCCACATAATCCCTTTGAGAATTTTGTGGCCTGGTTACTGTGTGCATTATATTTTAAATGCTTTTCAAGGGTACTCCAAATATAGTGGGCATTATCTTCTCAAATGTTTAGTCAACAAATTTGTTGAAGCTGAGATATAAAGATGACATAAAAGTGGAGATCTTTGTTTTTATAACCGTCTCCTATGACCTTTCTGCAGGTAAGACATAATTTGTCCGAGGTCCTTCTCGCCACAATGAATATTATGTTCACACAATACAAGCGTCTGAAGGGGGCAGCGGCAGGGACACCAGGAAGACCACAACGTACACTAGAGGACAGAGACACAGTAAGAAGACATGCTTATTCATGCTTATTCAAATGTGAATCCAATCCAGTTTGTCATGCAGTTGTATTTGTTTACTGTGTCTGCAGCTGCTGCGCAGTCAAGCCCGAGCACTTATCACATTTGCGGGGATGATTCCATACCGGATGGCCGGAGACACCAATGCCAGACTGGTTCAGATGGAGGTCTTAATGAACTGAGATGCTTTACCTCACTTTGTCCAGTCCTCTCCTGCAGCCTCCCTTTCATTGTCTTTATTCCATCATTATTTGGTGTCAGTTTATGTTTGTATTTTTTTCATTATGTGAAATAAAAAAAATAAGTTCAGTTTTGCAGTTTCCTTTCTTTTAAACCCACTTTTACAAACATTGTTTTTAATTTTAAGTTTCATCATTTGTCCTGCCATTTCTTGTTTAGTTGAATGTATTTAACTTGCATGCATCATTAACAAAATGGTGTTTGAAGTTTATTTGTAACTACTTACATTTATACTTCATGATAACCAATCTCAAACTATCCATTTGCAGATCTCACTGATATTATTTTATGGCATTACAAACAGTGAAATAAGTCACAGAAGATTAAGCAGCAACCAATAATCTGCCTTCAGGGTGGCCATGTTTTTATTTTAAGGGAATTAGAAAATTGCATTTTCTAAAAAGTCATGGACAATTTTATATGGTATAATATCCATTTTTTTACGCTTGATCACAAATCAAAGTGAGCAAATTTTAGTCAGTTTTCTTTTTATAAATGTGACTCTGGACCAGAAAATCAGTCATAAGTAGCATGGGTATATTTGTAGCAAAAGCCAAGAATACATTGTATGGGTCAAAATTATAGATTTTTTTATGCCAAAAACATAATTATTAGGATATTAACTAAAGATCATGTTCCATAAAGATGTTTTGTACATTTTTTACCGTAAATACAAACAATTTTACTATTATTACTATTTATCATTAGTGTTGCTAAAGACTTTATTTGGACTTTAAAGGCGATTTCCCAATATTTCGATGTTTATTTTTTGCACCCTTAGATTAAAGATTTTCAAATAGTTGTATCTAGACCAAATATTGTCCTAACAAACCATACATCAATGAAAATCTTTTTTATTCAACTTTTTATGGCTGGTTTTATTGTCCAAAGTCACAAATAATTTTATCCTCCTTACAAATCGATCTGAACCTCAGTGATTTTTTTTTTTTAAATGATTTTGCATTAATAACTAATAGCATTGTTTGAAAATATGGAAAGCTTGTTAATTTGTTTGCATTTGCTTTCGGTCATCAAATCTAGATCCTGAAACACTAACAAGTGTGCTGTAACAGAGACCAGGAATGTGTCTATGTGGGACATTGATTCTCTCAGCAGATGGAGGGTTATGAAGAAAATGCCCGTAGAGCACACAGATGGACATGTTAACAGTCACACCCGACTAGAGTATCTGCTTTAGTTTCTTCTAAGCTGTGATGGATTTTAACTGTTATCATCTGGAGGAATTACTGGGTCAGCTTGACTGACCATTTATGTAAGGAATAATTGATGACGGGCCGAATTATTCAAAAATAATGCACACCCAAAGTGGTAATGTTTATACCGCGTGGGTGTGCATTATTTTCAAACAATTCAAAGGACTGGAGTCAATTATTCCTCTTATACCACGGTTAACACAAACATTGCATTCAACTGGCCCGTGGTATAATAATGCTTAATCTATAGTTGTCCCTTCAAACAAAATGCCCTGACAAGTCTGTTTCTTAATTTGTGAGTCTTCTGTTGTTGGTATATCAGTCATGTACTATGTATTCTATCCTGTTCTTGGAGAAGACCTGAAGGACGGATTTATCTTTACGCCACATGGATCTGTGTGTGAGGTGTGCGTGCTGCAGCTGGTGTTGTGAATCAGGCCGATGTCACACGTCCGCGATAACCCGGCTATTTCACAACACCAGGGTGGCACCACACCACTGCCAACGGCCTCACAGAACGAAGCTTAACCCCAGAGGACTCATTCATTCACACTGTTCACTTCAACTATCCCTCTTTTAATGCTCTCGTACAGTAATAAAGATCAAGTTTTTTTTCTTGCAGAAAATTGTGTTTAATTTATATATTTATTTGCTATAAACTGTAAAAGTATGTGATCAATAAATCATATCAGCATACACTGTTGATTCCTGTCACAGGGGCAGCACCCTTTCCAAAAGTACACCTTTGCACCCAAAGAGTTCATATTAGTACCTCGGAGGTACTGCTGGTACCAAAGAGTGCATATTAGTACCTCAGGTATCAATTGATTGCATATCTGTACCTAAATTATATACCTTTATGAAGGGTACTGTTTCAGTGACCAGCTTGGAACAATTTTTGACCATTTGGTCTGACAGTGTATGTTACTCTTTACACTATACAGGGTTCCCACGGGAAATAATTCAAGGCCCTGGGAAGTTTTGATAATATACATACATAGATACAGGTCATTGAAAGTGCTTGAATCTATATGCAAGATGTTTTCTGGAAAAATCCATGTTCCCTGTGTAGTGTAGGATAATATCATAAAATTTCTAGCCTTTTAAGCACACAGGCTAAACTGTTCGCTTTAAATGCTAATTTCTTCTGTATTTGTCGTTTAGCCTCACCATTGGTTGAATTTTATATACACATTCAGACGCACTTACCCCTGGAAGCGTTCTCAAAGTGTCACCGCAGTGACGCAGCGGAGTTCCCACCAAAGAGAACTGTAACAATGTATCTTTAAAGGTAACACGATGTAACCTTGCTCTCACTTGAAATGTGTCCCCACATTTTGTCCTTGAATTTAAGGGTATTGGACCTGGAAAGGTCCTTGAATTTAAAGTTAACTTAGGTGTGGAAACCCTGACTATAGCACTTTTATCTACACTGTGAAAAGCGAGTCAACTTATAAAATAATAAAATAATAATAACTTCATTGCTAACACCTAAAAAAGTAAGAAAATTTAAGTTGGAAAAAAACTACATTTTTTAGGTGTTACTAATTAAAGTAATTTTTTTTTAAGTTGATACAACTTTTCACTTTTTATAGTGATGTCAAAACTTAAAATGGTATGACTTGCAGTTGTAGCCTAGTGGTTAGAGAGTCGGGCTTGTAACCCAAGAGTTGCCGGTTTGAGTCTCATTTGCCGGCAGGTTGTGACTGAGGCTCCCTTGAGCAAGGCACCTTAACCCCAACTGCTCCCCTTGCGAGGCAGTGATAGCTGCCCAATGCCCCGGGTGTGTGTGTGTTCACTATTCAATGAATGGGTTAAATGCAGAGGTCACATTCCAAGTATGGCTTACCATACAATGGCCAATAGACCCCTTCAAGGTTTGTAAACATTGAATGACTATCGGGTGCGCGCGCAGCATGGGGTCAAACTGTTGGTTAGTAGCCTTATTTTTTTAGGTTTAATTACTCAGAATTCATGATAAATTTATGTATTTCATAAAATGTCATAAAACTGGGGCCCCCCTGGCACCATTTCGTGGCCCCTAGTTTGAAAACCACTGGGTTAGTAGACACGCTCCTTACTGCTGATCTCCTTTTCCAAAGCGTTTTTCAAACATCGTGGACTCCGCCTTTAAATTCACTTTAATTTTTTTAATGCATTACTTATTTTTTAAAATATTTTAACTTATACAAGTTTATAATTTATTTAATAAAACTTATAAACTTATAAATAAAGTTGATATTATCATTTCTTTGTCATATTGTATTAGGTTACCCCTGCAGTTCTCAGAAATGACAAGTTTGATAATGTTTTCTTTTATAATCTACATTATGGTTTAAAGGAACAGTATGTAGGATTGTGGCCAAAACTGGTACTGCAATCACAAAACTTGTGGCCAATACATAAAATGACAACATAAACATCAGTTGAGGGCTGCAACTCCACTTTTTAAATGACAATATCCTGGCCGGACCACTGTTGTCAGTGATACAAGTATTTGAAATGAAAATTATTTCTTAATGTCTAGTGACATAACAGGGCCATTTTATGATTAATTGATATAAATTTTTTACATACTGTTCCTTTAATTATAACTTGATGTACTTTAATACTGAGTAAAGTATATAACATAGTGGAAACCTTTCAAATTTCAATTCCAATCCCTCTTTTTGTTATGACATGTCCCCTCAGGCAACCTTAAAGATTTCAAAATGACTGTTTAGCAGTTGGTTTTCTGCTTAAGCTCTCTGTGTCTATTAATAGAAGTTTAATCAAACCCCTGCTTCAAAGCAGAGCACATGTGGGTATATTTGCTGGATCTGCGCTATAATTACGTTGAAAAGACTCCACCTTTGGGCCTTCCAGACCAATTTCTGCAGAAATAATGACTGAAGCCGGAGCTGCTCCCTGGGTCACATGGATCGGCGGACATTAGTCTGTTAGTTAATGAGGAACTGCCATTGCAATGATCAATCATCGCTCAAGGCAAAAGTCTTTCAGATGGAACCCCACGCTTATGATGGTTAAAGCAACTACATGAAGGTCACTACTCTCCGATCAAAACCATTTGTTGTATCAATACTTTCATTTGTGCATACATACACAACCACATAATGAAAATTTAAATGATCATACTCACAGTGATACGCCTTGAATGCAAGTCAATAAAAGTGCCACTTTAGTATTTACTAGTAAATCATAGTATCATAGTAATTACTACACTATGTTATATTTATATTATAATAATGTGTAGTGCTAAGTATAGTGAATTAATAAATTAATATAATAATTTTTACATTATATACACTATAGGCTTACATGTTTACACTACATACTGTACTTCAAACACCCAACATTTGCTACTGGGTAATTTTGGATTGTGTACTTCTGTGTTTTTTGTCCCCGTTTTCATGTGTTAGACTGTTAGAATAAGAACTTTATTGTGTTGTAACAGAGAGTCATTTATATATGACAATAAACGGTCTTGAATAAACAGCAGTAAACACCGTAGTATATTTTAATATTTGATATGATTAAAAAAACCCTACAGAATCTATACTTTAAAAAAATTGCTAAAAAATGGTCGCTAGCTGTCACTGGGGCAGTATTTGCACCTAAACAGTCCATATTATTACCTCATGTATACACCTCTGTAACTAAATGGTAAATATTAGGACCTCTTTAAAATGATTTCTGACATTTCACTACAGTTTAGTACTGCAAATGCATAAATGTAAACATTTTTGCCGTAGAAATTTGTAATATATAGTTTTTCATTTACAATGTATGACAAATCAGTTGTCCTTGAAACCTGTGTCAAGGATATCCAAACAAGGATCTTAGTCATTACATGTTCTTATAATGTTTACAATCCCCAGTACAAGCTAAAGGCCCTGCAGCAACACTTAAAAATTAATGATCGGTAAAAACGGTCCAGAATATGTTTTCAGACTACTTAAACATTCAAAAGTAGTTCCTTCCGGCTCAGGTATAATAAAATCCTTTGTACCACCTGCTTGTTATACTCAGTTCATTTAGTTATGGTGAAGTTACCACAGGTCAATGTAGGGATGAATCTAACAACCAGCAAAAGCCAATTTCCAATGTCCTCACTCAGCAATGGAGACGACCGTAAATTCAGCTTGGGAGGATGTAGCAGTTACGATACTGACAGCGTCGCCTCACAAAGCTCTGTGGTCTTCTCTGGATATGACACGTTGGATATGCCACCGAGTTATGACTTCTATTCGAATACTGAAGTTTTTGGAAGAACAAAAAAGTCAAGACCTTCTCTCTTTCAACTTCACACCAACCCTCAGGTATAGGATGACAGAGTGTTAAATATATTTATATATATTTATATATATCTTTTATCCAAAGTGACTTATATAGTGCATCAGTTCATACATTTATTTATCAGTATGTGTTGAACTCATGACCTTCGCGATGCTTATGCAAAACTATTGATAATCTTCATAAAGACATCTATTAAAAATCCTCCTGTTTTTCTCCTGAGCTTATTCAAGTTTCTTTTCAGGATGACCCCTCTCCACCTCCTCTCTATGAGGAGAACAGTGTGGACAAAACGAGTCCAGAGGAAGACGAACCAGCAGAACCACCACCAGAACCGACTCGCTTTGGGTGGGCTCAGGGTGTCATGGTAAAATGATTGACACTTTAAAATTTGTATACTCTGTGAAATAAAAGTGATGTACTATTATAACACTATATGCATATTGAACCAAGCCAAACACAAAACAGTTGTGGATGTTCTGCTAAACAGCACTGAAATGTTTTAATCCTTTTAGATCCGTTGTATGCTGAATATCTGGGGAGTTATTCTGTACCTGAGGCTTCCTTGGATCACAGCTCAGGCAGGGATTGGTATGTCAATCTCTGCTATTATCTGTCTTGATGTAAATGTTTCCAATTAGGTTTTGTGGAAACCCTCCGTGTTTCTTCATGTGTTTTTATTAAAGTGAACGTTTTCTCATCCTAAAGGTCTGACGTGGGTTATAATCTTGCTGTCCTCATCTATAACGGGCATCACTGGACTGTCTACATCAGCTATTGCCACAAATGGCAAAGTTAAAGGAGGTAAAGAATGGAGTAGATTTGACTAATAACGTACTGTTAAAAGAAAAAAAAGTCATGGTTTAATTGTTTCTATGGATGAAATCTTTATTTATTACTGGAGAAAATAATTCAAAGTGTGGCATTAACAGTCTCAGACTTGTGCTGAAAGTTCACATTGAAAAAAAAATTAAGGTCCCTTTAATTTATAAAGCAGATTTCAATACAGCAAAAATAAATAAATAAATAAATACATACATAAATAAATAAATATATAAATAATTAAATCCTAATTAAATACATTTTTATATTTTAAAACATCTTATATTTTACAAAGTATATTTTTGCAGTTGAAAATATGTATAATTTTCACCTTTTATGTAAGATATGTAGTTTTACTTTTTTAATGCAATGTGAATATAAATGCATTAAAACATATTTATTTTTCAAATATACAAAAATGGCCAAAAAATATTGGTAAAAATGAATTTTTGTAAACATGTTTCAAAATATATTTCAGCAAATATATATCTTTAAAAATAAATTTATATAGGCCTATATTTTAAATATTTGCTGAAATATATTTTATATATTTTGAAATATGTTTACAAAAATTCATTTTTACCAATATTTTTTGGCCATATTTGTATATTTGAAAAATAAATATGTTTTAATGCATTTATATTCACATTGCATTAAAAAAGTAAAACTACATATCTTACATAAAAGGTGAAAATTATACATATTTTCAACTGCAAAAATATACTTTGTAAAATATAAGATGTTTTAAAGTTCAAAAATATATTTAATTAAGATTAACTTTCTATAAAATGTATTTAGAATATATTTATATTTTTGGTCAGATCATTGTATTTCTTTGTTGTATGTACCTGAATTACTTTAAGTCAGTGGCGGCTGGTTCCTCGAAAAATGAAGTCACCGGCCGCCACTGCTTTAAGTGTGACAAAAATGACCTGACACAAAAACTAAATGTCAAAGACAAAGTAATAAAAACATTTGGGACAACAGAAGCCCACCACTAGTGCTCGCCAGTATTTTGTTTAGTCACTATTCAATACCACTCCATTTATCTTTTATGTTATTTAGTATCAGATTAGTATCGAGTTCACGTTTTTTACATTTCTTTTTTCCAGGAGGAACATATTTCCTAATCTCTCGTAGTTTGGGCCCAGAGCTGGGTGGCTCAATCGGGCTTATATTTGCGTTTGCTAATGCAGTGGCTGTGGCCATGCACACCGTGGGTTTTGCTGAAACCGTGCAGGCTCTCATGCAGGTGGGTTTTATGGCCTTGCATACACATTTTTGGTTCTCTTTTAAAATATAAACCAGTTATATTTTATTTAACATCTCTTGCTGACTGAGCACAGCTTGCCATCAGTAGGCTGGATCTCCTCTGAAGCTCTAGAAGAAACACATGTAAAATTCCTTGAATCTTTCTCAGTGAAAATGTTTGAAAAAGTCTCCATTTGATGTCAGTTGAATGTCAGTGCTGTCTAGGAACTAGAATACTTGTGATCTTTCCTATGGGAGAGTACACTGCATGTTAACTGTTCACTGTTCACATTTTGTGGCACACTGAAATTATATTCTTTTTGATCCTCATATAAGGATACTGGGGTTAGCATGGTAGACCGGCTGAATGATATCCGGATCATTGGAGTTATTACTGTCACCTGTTTGCTGGCCATCTCAATGGCTGGAATGGAATGGGAATCCAAGGTTTGTCTTTAACAATTATGTAGAAATAAGTCTAAATCTTATGACATTTATGCATAAGTGGCAGATGGTTTTATCCAAAATGACTTACAGTGAATTCAAGCTATACGTTTTATATGTGTTCCCCATGACCTTTGCACTGCTAGAACACTGCCTTACTAACTGAGCTACATGATCACAAATCTAAATCACAGGTTTTGTTTCTGTTTTAGGCTCAGATACTGTTCTTTTTTGTCATTATGATCTCCTTTGCCAGTTACATTGTGGGTACCATCATGCCATCAACTGAAGATAAGCAAGCCAAAGGATTTTTCAGCTACAAAGGTCAGAGAGCAATGTTGTCAGTGTATTTCACAAATATGCTAATCTTGCTCTCAATGCTTGTGAGATAACACAACCATACGTGTCTCAATTTGTGTCAAATAGCTGATATATTTGCAACAAACTTTGTGCCCGGCTGGCGTGGTCCGGAGGGGAGTTTTTTTGGCATGTTTTCCATCTTCTTCCCCTCAGCTACAGGCATCCTTGCGGGGGCCAACATCTCTGGAGATCTTAAGGCAATGTTTCTTTCAATAAAACATTTTATAAAGCTTATGTGAACGAGCTAAAGTCATTTTTCTGATTTATTGTTTTCTAAATAATGTGAAGAATATATTTTCATATGTGAAAAGGTAACCTTAATTTCTTTAATATTGATTGACTGACTAAAGGCCATGTCAAAGTTTGAAATCATAGTAAAAATCAATTACTTTAGCTTGGATTTCACAGGCAGGGTCACATATTTTTTTATGGGAAATCAGACTTGTTAATTGCTGTATTTCTGTTTGTTTAAACTTAAGGATCCTAATATTGCTATACCCCGTGGTACAATGCTGGCTATTTTTTGGACCACTATATCCTACCTCATTATCTCAGCTACTATTGGTGAGTGTCATAAGTGTTTATGAGTATCATTTTACTACAGCCCATAATAATGCCTGTGGTTTAATTATTCATTCCTAAATTGTGCAGTGCATTTTATTTGTATTTCTTACTTCATTATGTAATACACAATCCTGTTTTTCTCATTTGCTATGCTCTTAATTGCACCTTAGGCTCTTGTGTAGTCCGTGATGCTTCTGGTTTGAATGAGTCCTTTATCTCAACTATGTCTCACGGGGACTGTGTGGGAGTGGCCTGCAAATATAACTGGGACTTCACTGAATGCTTTAACAACAAGACTTGCCCTTATGGACTTATCAATAATTATCAGGTAATCATCTTAACTCTTTGTGTTGTTGGGGATGTTTTCATCCAGTGGCGACTCGTGACTGCTCATCCGAGGGGCGCATATTCAAAATATGTGTTCGGAGTGTCATCTGTGTTGCTCGTGTTTTCAAAATATGTGTTTGTTGCGTCATGTGAACCATGTGCATCACGTGTTTGATCAAAATAAGTGCCTGCTGCACACGCGTCAAAACCGTTTATGATAAAGGAGACGCTCACGTTCACAAAATACATGCAAGACACTCCCTTAACAGTAAACTCTGATTACGCATGAGATTATGTGAGTATCTGGCAAATGCGAACGTCTCTTTTATCATAAACCCTTAGCAGCAGGCATTTATTTTGACAAGACGCATGATGCACATAGGATCACTTGACGCGCAGAACACATATTTTCAAATGTAAAAGACATACATGGTGTGACAAACTTCGCATCGAGCGCAATCGAAAAAAAGAAGTCACCAGCAGCTACTGCAAACTAGGTTTTATTTTGTCTTAAAGGGGACATGAAAATCTGATATTTCCATGTTTAAGTGCTATAATTGGGACCCAAGTGTTTGTATCAAACTAGAAAATGTGAACCCAGTAGCTTAGTTCTCTGCAAGCATGTGAAAAAATAGGTAATTGATATTTGGCTCCCCTTGTTATGTCAGGAAGAGATAATACCCCCCCTTAATCTGCACTATCCAACCACAGACACTGTCATTTAGTGCAGAGATCAGCTCATTTGCATTTAAAAGGACACACCCAAAAATGGCACATTTTTGCCTACACCTACAAAGTGGCAATTTAAACATGCTATAATAAATTATCTGTGAGGTATTTTGAGCTAAAACTTCACATATGTACTCTGGAGACACCAACGATTTATTTGACATCTTAAAAAGGTTTTGTGAAATGTCTTCTTTAATTTGGCCACAACTTTCTCTGTGTTTCAGCAAATGGAGTGATTTTTGGGGACAAATCTTATATTGACATATATTTTGAGAAAATGCTTTGAAATTTTTCAAAAATTCAACAATAGAATGTGGGCAAATTTACTACCCTAAATTAAACGGCTGTAAAACTGTCAAAAATTTCATGATTTTAACTTCTTAATTGCCACGTTCATAAGTGATGTCACTGATTTAGGGAAAAACACACACAAAATGACAGAATATAAAAAGTGATTGTGGACTGGATTTTTTTACCTTTTTCACAGTCTTGGGCATGTCAAAGATTAGTAAAAAACATTGGCTTTGATGAATTTTAAGTTTTTGTGCAGCATCAGATTTTATTATTTTCTTCCTCATGTATTGTTCATGGCTGTTTTCTGCCCCATTGACTTCCATTATAACCACATTTTTTGAATGCAAGTCATGCTTGCTTAAACAGCAAATAGTGCACATAGTAAATAGTACTTTAACAAGTTACATGAACTTCAAATAAATATATTTAGTTACATTGAGTAATAAAACATATTAATTGAAAAATTGTTTGGAAACCATTTTTAGAAATATAACTAAAATTAAAAATAAACAAACCAATACGTTTGCTTTTTCTATGACAGACTATGAGCTTGGTGTCTGCATGTGCGCCTCTCATCAGTGCTGGCATTTTTGGAGCAACACTTTCATCAGCTCTGGCTTGTCTGGTGTCCGCCCCTAAAGTTTTCCAGGTAATCGGCCCTTAAATAACATTCCACTATACAAACAACGTGTGGTTGTTTGTAATGCAAATATTAGAATGATTGTATATATCAAACACTACTGTTTTTCTCCATGCCTTGTCTTTCCAGTGCCTTTGCAAGGACAACCTGTATCCAGGCATTGGATTTTTCGGCAAAGGCTATGGAAAGAATAATGAACCGTTGAGAAGCTACTTGCTAGCATATATCATTGCTATATGTTTCATTCTTATTGGTAAGTTTCAGTCCCCTGTTGCTTCCCCCTCACATTAGACGTACTAGAAACCATGGTTCCCTATAGAATCACTCCCACCTTTCCATCTGTACTGTAGCTATGGCAACAGCTTCCACATCCAAGTTTTAATGCATTAAAAAAGATGTTTATCATACATTAGAGAAATTTACCTAAAGACAAGTGCCCTTGTATGTGTATTTCAGCTGAGCTGAACACCATCGCTCCCATCATCTCCAACTTTTTTCTCTGCTCCTACGCCCTCATCAACTTTAGTTGCTTCCACGCCTCCATTACTAACTCACCAGGTGAGCACTTTTATAAACCCATACCTCGAAGTGAAATGGATTAAGCTAACAGTTTATAATGCAATATTTACTCATAATAATTTTACTTTTATATTAAACTCATAAATTTTAAGTGATCCTTGTTTCTCTATATTTGCCCAGGTTGGCGTCCAACGTTTCGATTCTACAGCAAGTGGTTGTCTTTGCTAGGAGCAGTGGTGTCTGTGATCATCATGTTTCTGTTAACCTGGTGGGCTGCTCTTATAGCCATTGGCATTATCATCTTCCTGCTGGGATATGTGCTGTATAAAAAGCCCAGTAAGAGACTATCACTCTTTGTAGCTCCAAAATGTTCATCGTTTCAACCTAAGATATGTAAAATATTACAAAGCTGTCAAGAGAATTTAGCAAAAACTCAGATTTTTGAGTTTTTACCTTTCAGGCGTCAACTGGGGTTCGTCAGTACAAGCCAGCTCGTATAATATGGCACTATCTCACTGTGTAGGTCTTAACCAAGTTGAAGACCATATTAAAAATTACAGGTAAATAACTGTGTTAGTTCACCAATCATGTATTTTTCTTTCGTGTTTGTTTTTCCATTAGGCTTTGTTAAAAAATGTTCCATGTGCTTTTATCTGCTCTCTCTACTTTTACTCTTGCTTATTCTTCCTTGTAATTTCTTCCTGTGTCCTACTTTTTCTCCATCTGTTCTTTCTCTCAGGCCACAGTGTCTGGTTCTAAGTGGGCTGCCTTGCATGCGCCCTGCCATTGTGGATTTTATCAGCACCTTCACCAAAAACCAGAGTCTGATGATATGTGCAAACGTAATAACAGTAAGTACATTTTTTTTTACATTTATTGCCATGCTCGGAAATCAATAAAATAAATCATGTAAATAAAAGGCTTTAACATTTTTTATTGGCTACAAATTGCTCTTTGCAAGGTCAACTTTTGTAAAATCGATGCACCAATACAAAATCTCTGTCCTGAACCAGCATTGGGTCAAAAAGGGAAAAGCCCAGTCGTTGGGTTAAATTAATCCAGAAAATATATATGACCCAACAATGGGTTAAAACAACTCAGCATTTTGGGTAGAAACAACCCAGGTGCATGGTTAAATTACAACCTAAGGGGCTGGGCTTATCGCTTTCTAACCTAACGCTGGGTTGAAAATATCCCAGCAGTATATAGTCTCTCCTGATTTTGGTTGTTTGTTCGACCGATGTCTGATAGTGGGAAAAAAATCACTTTTATCTGCTGCTACCGATTATATGCTGATATATCGGTGCATCTCTATAATTATAATAATTCAATGCAATAATGATACACTCTTAAAGGCGCTCTAAGCGAATTGACGCGTTTTAGACCATAAAACATATTTTTTTACATACAGCAAACATCTCCTCACTATCTGCCTGCTGCCTGTCCGCTGATCAAACTGTAAAAAAACGCGACCTCTGTAGACAGCTCAGGCTCGACAAACGGCAATATCAACATAGTGGCCAAACCTAGCACAACAAAACATAACAAAGTGTTCCAGGCAATAAACGACAAGAAGGATTTGGGGGTGGGGGTTGGGCGCGTTCATGAAAGCACGGACGGGAGAGGGAGTGGGAGGCGTTAGCTATGCTCCGTTTGTTTGAAAACAGTTCAAACATTAACAGGAAGTGACGTCGCACATTATTCGCTTAGAGAGCCTTTAAAAATGCTGTTATTTTTAACCTTAGAAGATGTCAATTTTTATAATAATAGAAGTTTGTTGGTGAAATGCTACGCACTCTCAAAAAAAATTAATATTCTCAGGAAAATGGCATGAATGCACTTGGGCACATTTTTTTATCTGTAGGGCTATGTCTTTGACACGTTATAGGCATTAATTTCAAATGCTCCATGAATAAATTTGCTTACTTCAATGAACATTAAATTCACTACACATGTTTAAGATGAATCACCACCAGTGAAATATGCACTTTCTGAATGCAGAACCTTTCAGTCATAAAAACACCTGCAAGGCCTGAAATAGATCAAGCCTCAGCCAAGAAAAAGTAACACAAAAGTAATAAAAAGTAACTAAGCATTACTTTCCATGAAAAGTAACTAAGTAACGCAATTAGTTACTTTTTTTGGAGTAACTTATTGTAATGCATTACTTTTAAAAGTAACTTTCCCCAACACTGATCACCACTTCTTTCACCAAAAGCATTTACTTTTTACCTACCGCTATCTGTTTTTTACACAGTCTTGATCTTATTGACAGGGCGGACCATCACCAGGTACGGTGGAATCGGCCAACAGCACCACTCAATTAAACTGGCTTAACAAGCGGCGCTTAAAGACCTTCTATCACACTGTAGTTGCCGATGACCTTCGCACTGGTGTGAAAATGATGCTGCAGGTCAGCCTAGCACTATGCTTTAGATTTCACTACATAATAAGATCAGAACAAACATAATTTATTTCACTTTCTGCATCTGGTGCAAACTGGTAATTTCTTTTTGTGGTGTCTCTGTTTCAGAGTACGGGTTTGGGTCGGATGAAACCTAATGTTCTAGTTGTAGGATTTAAGAAGAACTGGCGTAAAGGTCAACCAAGCAACATGGATAACTATATTGGAATTTTGCAGTATGTCTATCATATATTTCAGTATTTTATGCCATATTTATATATTTTAAGGTAAGTGACAGTTTAATGCATGTGTTTTAGTGACGCATTTGACCTTCAGTATGGTGTATGTGTACTTCGGATGAAGGAAGGTCTTGACATAAGTCGAACAATGCAGGCACATGTGAATCTGGGGTTCGAGACATCTGCGGAGCAAGGAATTGGCATGAAAAGCCCTACTGATACTACTACTACAACATCCACAATTGATACATCATGTATGTTTCTAAACCCAAATACTATACTGTTAGGCCAGGTGTAATGTGAATGATATGCTCTTTGACAAAATATTTGCCTTTTGCTATCCCAGGTGTTGCAGTGGATCCTGTAACATTACTGTCCATGTCACAGCCCACCACTGTGTTTCAGTCTAGGCAGGGAAAGAAGAACATTGATGTTTATTGGCTTTCTGATGATGGTGGTGAGTTACTGTATACTGATATTTTATGGATGCATATAAAACCTGACATAGTAACATACAATAAGTTCATTGTCAGGTCTGACTCTACTGGTGCCTTATCTCCTGACCCGTAAGAAGCGTTGGGCCAGATGCAAAGTGAGGTTGTTTGTGGGTGGTGATGTCCAAGAGATTGAGGAACGGAAACAAGAGTATGCAAACAGCACTATTACTTAAGAATTACTGTATTTATACAATCACTACACATATCAGTTGAAATTGTGTGATACAACCACAATAATAAAAGCATGATGTATTTTTATATACAGCGGGGAAAATAAGTATTTGACACATCAGCATTTTTATCAGTAAGGGGATTTCTAAGTGGGCTATTGACACAAAATTTCCACCAGATGTAGCCACGAAGCCAAATATTGAATTCAAAGAAATCAGAAGATTTAAGTAGAGAAGTTGAGTCATAATAAATAAAGTGAAATGACACAGGGTATAAGTATTGAAATGATGTAGAGTACTAGGTGCAAAATGGCATAGAAAGCCAGTATATCACCTGAAATCTGTCAGTATTGAGAGAGAAACCCTGCCTCCTATCAGTACTAATTGATATCAGCTACTTTAGTCTCCTATATATATATATATATAGCCTAATCTAAAGTAAAAGATTGACAACATAGTCTTACTTATGTATTTTCACCAAGCTCTACCATTAAGCTCAGAAACAGAAGCTTTTTAGCCTTGCCATGTCTTTTCCACAGCACAGACATTTAATTAAGTATGTGTGTGTGTGTGTGTCAATGACAGGCTCAAAGGTCTGATCGGCAGGTTTCGTTTGGGTTTCCAGGATATCCAAGTCCTTCCAGACATCAATGGCAAACCGCAGTCTGAACAGTAAAGTGTTTCTTGGTCTTTTTGCTTTCCATTCACAATACAACTTTTTGCACTGACTTAATCAACTGATGACATTTCCAGATATTCTTCTGAAATAGTCTTCTAAAATGTCTTTGTGAATTGCTGTGAAATTTATATAAACCTAAAATTATTTTATGTCTGGCCCCCTATTATTGAAACAGCATAAAGAGATTTGAAGATCTTATAGCTCCGTATAGAGTAAGCACGGTCCAAAAGAATGGTCAAGAAGCTGATGAGACAACAAATGACTATCCCTGGATGGTGTCTGATGATGATATGGAAAAGTTCAAAGCTAAGGTAATAGTGTAGTATTTTATAAGAACATCTGATAGTCCATGTTGTAGACTATGCATTTTTCTTACATCTAATATTTCATTTCCTGTGTTCGTAAAGTCCCTTCGACAGATACGTCTGAATGAAGTTATTCAAGACTACTCCAGAGATGCGGCATTGATTGTTGCGTAAGTGTTATTCAAACAGGATGTGTTGCCATGAGCATCATTATGATGCTAATCTGCAGCAAGTGTTTGATTGTTTAACGGTTAGGTGAGTAAATATCTGACATCACCTGTCGTCTGTGTCTTTTGCTTGGCAGGACCATGCCTGTGGGGAAAAGAGAGGCTTGTCCTAGTGCCCTTTACATGGCATGGCTAGAGATCGTGTCACGTGACCTTCGACCTCCGGTTCTTCTTGTCAGAGGCAATCAGGAGAATGTGCTCACGATGTACTGCCAATGAACAACACATTTTCCTGACAGAACTGTTCATATAAATACATCCAGTGGAAAGAAAATCAACTATTTGTTAATGGGTTTCAGATTTGTATTCATTTGTATTGTGTTTAATGTCCATGATGTTGTTTATATGGTTTTTTTGTCCATATTGGAAACCTGTTAATTTACTATATTATAAAATGTTAAATGTTATATATAGGCTAGTTGAATAATAGTTCTTGCTGCTTTTGATCTTATGCACTTTCTCTAGAAACAATAATGTTTAGTCATTTAATTTCTTTTTCAGGTGTAATAATTCATTTACAAGTCTTTCTGATAACTCAAATGATCAAAATCTAAACAATTTTCTTACAAAATAATTTTTTATCAATAATCCCAATAATGCAAACATGTACATGTTGCTCACATAAATGTTGTATAATTAATACTGAATACAGTATAATTTTGAGCAATTGTCATGATGAGTAGCTGAAATTAACACATCAGAAGATTAAATATTACTGAATATATTTAATCAATTATCACTTGTATATTAAACACATTAAGTTACCAACTCTAAGACTGTTATTTTAATATTCATCCCATTTTAAACACAGTGTTATAATATCTGATGCAATCATAATAAACTAGTGTGTATATCCGCCCCAACGCGCATGCGCAGTGCGTGGAGCTTTAGGACAGGCTCCACGTCTGAATACGAGCGAGTGACAGCCAATCACATGCGGCCACAGTGTGTTTGGAAACAACACCCAAAATACTTGACGGCTTATGAGGGACGACAAGAAACTTCGTGAATCGGAAACCTCTTCCGTGTATAGAGAAAGGTTGTACAGCTGATCGAGTCTTCAGAGCGTTGAATGTTTTTGTAGCTTTCTTTCGTTTTGGTTTGGTTTTGGTTAAGAAGTAAGGATGGAACATTCTGGAGTCTCGGATAAAGAGACAATCGCGCTGGTTATTAAATCGCCTAACCAGTTCCACGACGATCAACTGATCGACGGAGTGCGCACGGACTGGACGGTGAAGGATCTCAAATGTCATCTCTCCAAAGTTTATCCCAACAACCCGGTAGGTTTAGTTTTGTTGTCTTACCCTACATTTCGGTTTACCGGGCCGTCAGCATTCCTCCGCAGATTAAATATGCGTTTGACTTTATGCAATTCTGCGCAGACCGGTTGGCTTTTGACATCGAAGTACCGCGAGAGCAATACAAAGGCTGGGATTTTAAAGCGCTCTCGCGTTATTTCCATTTCGGCAGCCGATCGGTCTGCACAGCGTTGAATTAACGTTAAGTCGATTACGCCTAAACAAAGCTAGCATGGCTGCTTACTGCTCCAGTAACGCAAAATATAGCAACACAAGCTTGTATGTTAACTTTATATGCACAGTCAATCTATATTTATGTGCGGACAAACTATTTAAGAACATTCTTAACATGCAGTTATTTATGTCATAGGGAAAAACATTCAGTTGTGTATGTTGAAATATCTGCACCCCTGCGGAAAATAACAATATAAATTCTAATGGTTTACTAATTAAAGCCATTATAATATTGCTTTTATAGTGTTTTGGCCTTTTTTCCAAGTAGAAACCAACCCATTTCTAGTAAAGGCCCACAGAGGCCATTGTAGTTAAAACCAGCCACAGTTATTATCTATTGGAAATTCTGTGATGGTTTAACTCTCTATTGTTTTCCAGAATCCTCATTATGCATATTTTTGCCATGAATTAATCTACTTGCAATGTTTTTGACAGCTTGCAAGCATCTATAGGTTTGCGAAAAACGTAGTAAATATTGTTTGTGCTCATTTTCTAACAGGCTGAAAAAGACCAAAGGCTCATTTACTCGGGCAAGCTGCTTTTGGATGGCCTGCTAATAAGAGATGTTTTCTCCAAGGTAAGTGTGCACATATGGACAGATGTTTATTTTTGGATTGACAAGTGATTGACTTCAAAATCAGCTTTTGTGTGGTGTGATTATGGCATCACATCATTGGCACTGAAGCAAGTTAATAACACGATCCAACTACTTATTAATTCAGCTAAAGTAGCAGAAAAGAGATGTGTGTGTGACAGCAATTACAAAACTGCTGATTTTATCAATGTTTGTGTCAGAAACAAAATACCAGAAGGTTGTATAGTGTTTAACACGAGGGAGAAGGGTGCATATGACATTAAAAACAAAGAAAAATACATACACAGGGTTAGATCGGCTTCATCCCTGTTTTTGTGTCTACTACTTTGTGTACTATTTACAAGATCAGATTACTGATAATAACAAAAGCTTGGCTGTAAGCAGAGCAGGTGGACCCACATACATCAACATTTGACCTGTATCTTCAGCCGGATCTTTTTACTATGTCCTGTAGTCAGTCAGAATTGAAGAAGTTCAGACTGAAAACTCATAACAGCCTGCAAAATTTGCATTTATAAAGTGGAGAAACTCAGGATGTCATCTTTGAAACTGATCTATATATTGATAAAACAATACAGCAGTGATCATGACATAATCTGAGTTTTCTTTTACACAAAATAAGTTGTTCCCATGATGAGCAATTGCTAGATGTTTCTTTCAGAGGTTAAGGTTTGCCAAATGTTTATCTGGGTGACTAAACTTTTTTTATCTTCTGTAAATAGGTAGCTTCAGATACCAAACCCACTCTTCACCTGGTGTGCGCTTTCAGACCCCAACCTGCTACACAACCCGGAGCAAGACCCAAAGTATGTTTTTCATCTGTTTGCATTTTTAAAACATTTAAAGCACCAACAAATAAGTCATGAAAACCATATTTTATTGATTTGAGCAATCACCTGTGAAATGAGATGAGTTTCACATCTTCATTTAGTTCATTTCAAGGCAGTTTATTTGATCAGTTCATGTTACCGTTAGTGAAACTAAAATGTGTCAGCCTGCTATTTCTCATGGGAAGGCATTGCTGTTTCAGTCGGTTGGAGATAACACCACACAGCTGCTTTCTTCCTCTTCCTGTAGCAATGTTGAGATGAGGTTTCAGATGAGAAACTGTAGTGTATTCACACATGCACCTGTTCTTGTCTTTTTGTTCAGTAGTCTAATTTGTTTTTGTTTTGTCTTGCAGGTGACATCGACACAGCAGTCTTCTCCATTAACTGATAGCCAAAGCACAGAGTCTGTTTCTCCAAGATCACCCGTATCTTCTGTTCCCTTTATGGATGGGCTTAGACAGAGAGGTCACGGAGTTTCGGCAACACCTGATGGCACTGGAGCAAGCACATCCATGTGAGTTCCTCTTGAGAGTAGGAGTATTAAAGTTTGATTTCACATTGTTTTTAATCATGAACTTTCTCAGTCAATGTTAAAGATAACAAAGGTATATTTTCACAGAATGTTCTTAATTTATTAAAAATGACTTGAGCTTGGTCTTCACAGGTAGGGTCACATTTTGTACTTAAATCAATGTTTGATTTATTTGCAGGCCTGTAACGGCAGGCATAAACCACCCAGCCTTCCCCACCTACTCGCTCTACAGTCCACAACAGCTTCTGTGGCTACAGCAGATGTATGCCCGTCAGTACTACATGCAATAGTGAGTAATCAATGTTTTAACACTTCCCATGTATGCGTAACCTCCCATTGAATGCACTTGTTTTGATATTTTGACTAACCTTGCTTTAAATGGTGTGGTCTTTCAGTCACGCTGCCATGGCAGCCGCCACTTCAGCTCCAATGGCCGCCCCTGTCACCGCGTCTTCACTTCCTGTTGCCCCTCATCAAGCTGCTTTAGCCAATCAGGGCCCCATCAATGATCTGCCAGCCAATCAGAATGCCCCAGGCCCTGCCTTCATTAACCCAGATGGTGCCAATCAGAATCTTCGTATGAATGCTCAGGGTGGACCGGTGATGGAAGATGAGGAGGACATGAACCGCGATTGGCTGGATTGGGTGTACACAGCGTCCCGACTGGCTGTCTTCCTGAGCATTTTATATTTCTACTCCAGTTTGAGCCGCTTCATCCTGGTGATGAGCAGCCTTCTGATTATGTACCTGTAAGTTTTACATTATGTAAACACAATATTCAGTTTGTGACGTTGTCTTAAGTGTTGCCCGGAGTTACATAACTTTACGTAAGGTTCTCTCTGATCCAACAACACATTTGTTTGTATGGCACCGTAATTGCCAAAGTCTGTTTTGTTTAGGGGTTGGGTGCAGTCTGGCATTTATTCCTCCAATCACATAGTGTTGGTACTGGGAGTGTGTTTCAGTTGAAATGACTGTCAAAAGTCATTGACTTGTTTTGAGGGTGTTCATTGCGATCATGACCTTGGTGGAACTGGGGTAGTTGAGTCTCTGAACATGTATTGGCTGCTGTTCTGACTTTCTGTCTCTCTTTTATTTCCTTTAGGCACACAGCAGGCTGGTTTCCTTTTAGACAAAGACCTCAAGCAAGACCTCATAACCAGCCAGCACCAGAGGTCATTCAAAACCAACAAAACCAGAATGAGGACAGACAGCCAGAACCAGTAAGTGATCAATTTGGGCACCTGTTATTAGTTTTAAAGGGACACTCCACTTAAAAAAAAAAATTGATAATTTTCCATTTCCCCTAGAGTTAATCATTTGATTTTTACCGTTTTGGAATCCATTCAGCTGATGTCCGGGTCTGGCGCTGGCATTTTTAGCATAGCTTGGCACAATCCATTGGATCTGATTGGACCATTAGCATCGCGCTAAAAAAATAACCCGGGGGGTTCGATATTTTTCCTGTTTGAGACTTGACTCTTCTGTAGTTGCATCGTGTACTAAGACCGACGGAAAATTAAAAGTTGTGATTTTCTAGGCAGATATGGTTAGGAACTATACTCTCAAACTGGCGTTATAATCAAGGACTTTGCTGCCATAACATGGCTGCAGGAGGCGTAGTGATATTACGCACTGCCCGAAATAGTCACCTTGGTTACTTTCAATAGCTATCTGACTAAAAAATCACAACTTTTCATTTCTGTCGGTCTTAGTACACAATGTAACTACAGAGGAGTCAAGTTTTAAATAGGAAAAATATCGAAACTCTTTGGTTATTTTTTGGCGCGATGCTAATGGTCTAATCATGTTCAATGGATTGGGCTGAGCTATGCTGGGAATGCTACCGCCAGACCCGAAGATCGGCTGAATGGATTCCAAAACGTTAGGGATTAAATGTTTAACTCTAGGGGAGCTGGAAAATGAGCATATTTTCAAAAAAAGTGATTGTTACCTGTTGTACTTTTACTTGTGCGTGGAGTGTGTGCTGGCTTTCTTGGGGGCTGTTTACACCACTATATTTTCAAACGAAACTAGGAGTTGTGATGGGATTTAAAGTGCAAGTTTTATTTGTCGTTTCTGTGTTAACTCTAAAAAAAACTCTGCAAATCTGTGATAGCGGTGACGTAATGCTATAGACCGTTTCAGCAGTAACAACATAAACAAGCGGCTGTCGCGGTCCGCACGTAACTTCCGGTAAACTCCGCTAAGAATAAATAACAACAAAGTTCTTTAAACGTAGTCACGAGTTCTACAACAACGCTTAGGTGCCCGCAGATGCGCCTGCCTATTAATCGGCCTAATTTTGCATCAAAATCGACCAAAGCCGATTTTTTAAAATATGCCAAAAATCGGCCGATAAATCGGTCGACGTCTAGATCCAGACGTGTGTCACGTGCGTCCGATGAAACCGTCTATAGGCATATGCGAGTATAACCACAACAACAATGATGGCTTATAGGACTGTTCAACATACAGATTCACTTCCTGCTCGATACTTTTTCCATTTTGATTGTTTGTACTTATCGCTCCGTATACAAATGCATATGTGTGCAGGCATGTAGTGTTTCTTTAAAAGTGATATTGCCATCTCCTGGGAAAAACTTTTCTTTGTTTTACAACACAGCCTTATTTTATTCTTATTTCGTCTGAAAGGTGCAGCCCCCTGCTGGAGTGGAGGGCGCAGATGCAGCTCCTGAGGAAATTGCTCAACCCGCCATGACAGCAGTGCCAGTTTCCCCTGTTAGACCACCCGTCCTCTGGACTGCCTGGGTTTTCTTTAAAGCCTTTTTTGCTTCTCTGATACCGGAGATTCCACAAGGTGTGGCAAACTGATGAAGTTCTAGAGCCAGAGAGACTTAAAGAAACAGGAGTCAAAATAAGACTATAAAGCCTATGGCTTGACCATTTGGATTTTATTAATAAAGACTGTAAGTCCTCATTGTTTTCGCTCAGTTAAAAGGAGCACTTTCCAGTCATTTGGCTTTATGACCAACGCACCTGAGCCATATCGCTTCATTTTTCAGAGTGGTTGCACTTTCTGTACAAAGACTTTTTGAGACATGGAGATATTTCTGGACAGTTTTTGCAAGCACTTTAGATCCTCATTAACTGACATCAATGATATCAGTGTCTTGATCTTATCTTTTTCAAGGATCCTATCGCCAGGGCCTCATTTTCTTAAAGTGCTTTACGATGAGTGATCCAAGGATTAAACTCATGGGCTTATATAATGAAGGCCCAAGTATAATGGACAATGAAGACCATACATTGATGGATGTTGTTAGGGGGAGAACTGTTGTGACACTCTATTTCTGTTTCTGCAAAGAAAAAATGCTTAGCTATATATAAATTGTAAATTGAGTAATGTTAATATTTACAAAGAAGGTTGGGTATATGTAAGTATTATAAAGAGCAGACGAATTTGCAATTAAATGAATGCAAAAGATTTGCTTAATCTTTGAAAAAAGCAAAACCAGGCAAATTTTTCTTTTAATTCTCTGTCTGTACATAAATAGGAGAGAAACCGAAAAATAACTAGAATGAGAGACAAAACGCAATTTTTAATCAACATTGTAGCATTGCTATCATTTCATTGTATGTACTGTATAAAATAAGCTTTGTTATTATTAACATAAACCTCTCTTTGTACACGAAAATAAAATAATAAATGATTTGTTTATTTCATTTGAAAAGTCTTAGATAATGCATTACAGTATGTTGCATCATGTTTGGGTGATGGGTAGCACACTGTAAAAAGTGAAAAGTTGATCAACTTAAAGGAATATTCCATTTTCTTAAAAGAAAAATCCAGATAATTTACTCACCACCATGTCATGCAAAATGTTGATGTCTTTCTTTGTTCAGTCGAGAAAAAATGATGTTTTTTGAGGAAAACATTGCAGGATTTTTTTCATTTTAATGGACTTTAATAAAGCCCAACATTTAATACTTAACTCAACACTTAACAGTTTTTTCAACGGAGTTTCAAAGGTCTATAAACGATCCCAAACGAGGCATAAGTGTCTTATCTAGCAAAACGATTGTCATTTTTGACAAGAAAAATAAAAATTATGCTCTGTTAAACCACAACTTTTCGTCTAGGTCCAGTCCAGCGCAGCGCGACCTAACGTAAATGCGTAGTGACGTTGGGAGGTCACGTGTTACATATATAAAACGCAAATTTGCGGACCATTGTAAACAATAAACTGACACAAAGACATTAATTAGTATCAGTTGACATACAACAACGTAGGAACTGTCCTCTTTCAACGCACTTGTAAACACTGGGGCGGAGTTTCGCGTTCGTCTTTTGTGACGTATTGCGTGGGGTCAAGCTGGCGCATCACGACAGGATCTAGATGAGAAGTTGTTGTTTAAAAGTGGATATTTTTAATTTTTCTTGTCAAAAATGACAATCGTTTCGCTAGATAAGACCCTTATGCCTCGTATGGGATCGTTTATAGACCTTTGAAACTCGTTTGAAAAAAACTGTTAAGTGTTAAGCATTAAATGTTGGGCTCTATTAAAGTCCATTCAGGTTGGAGAAATCCTGCAATGTTTTCCTCAAAAAACATAATTTCTTCTCGACTGAACAAAGAAAGACATCAACATTTTAGATGACATGGTGGTGAGTAAATTATCTGAATTTTTCTTTTAAGAAAATTGAATATTCCTTTAAGAAATTACTTAAATTGAGAACACCTAAAAAAACTTATTTTTTTAGGCATTACCAATTGCAGTACTTTTTTTAAGTTGATTCAATGTTTTACTTTGTACAATGCATGCTTTATTCCTGTTCTTTATTCCAGTAATCTTACTTATTTATCTCATTATAACCTTTTAAACTTTAAGCAGGCTTTAGCCACATGTTGCCATATCATTGATCACTTAGTCACCAGCTGGTTAACATCAGAACTTGTTTATATGCTTTGTTACTTTCTAAAGTCACTTCCTGTCCATGCTAATGATGACGTCCACGTTTCTGGCATCAGTAGAAGTAAGGTTGATGTTACTACAGGGTGCTATTCACTTTTTACACTTTCACCCAAAAAGTACACATTGCACTGAAATCTTGAGTTCATGTTGGTACTTCAGAAATGCATATTAGTTCCTCAAATGTATATGTTTCTGTATCTAAAGCTAAGCTTTTTAAGAGCATGTTGCCCCAGCTTGGATCATTTATTTTGACTGTGTATGAACTTCATGCCACTGTCCCCTCCATGGACTTTGACCTGCCCCAATCCACTCAGTCCTATAACCATATCTCTTATTTGTTTTCTACTGAAGAATGTCCAGAATGTACTGTTTACCGGCCTCTAAAACCCTTGAACGGCATACGCTACTCGACCTCAAGGGTATTTGCTTGTTCTCGATTATTCTTCAAAAGAGGAACATTGAAAGTCAGATGTCATGGGCCCTGTCCACCCCCACATCCCAATCTGTCCCTCCTACTCAAATGCCGGTTCAATGAAAACGAAGGTCTTTCAGAGGCCCTACTATCAGTTACGCCATATAGACAGAGGCTCATCTGTATTCAATCACATTTTGTTGAGATGGAGAGAAGTGTAGCACTGCTCCTGTTTTTCGGGCTGGTCAGTGTAAGTTGTTCTTGTGTGCGTCCTCCCGAGGCTTATAAGTTTGCAGGAGCTGTGTGCAGGCTTACCTACCCTGCTGCTGCCGTCTGTAAGTATTTAACTCTGTTTGGTTTCTGTTTCTATGCAGTCAGTCCTTTAAAAGTGGAAAAATGTTATATAATGCATGCAAATAAAGAGCAAATGCAAATAGTAACCAACAAGGCCTAGGGTTTTAGTCAAGAGCAAGCTTGAGATCAATAGAAATGTGTTATTATGTAACTTTCACATATTTAAAATCAGTTTTGTGCACAAAAGGAATGCACAAATAACATCCCATATACTTTAGTATTTACAATAGCAATAGTTGTTTATTGTGGTATAATGTAGTAATTACTACACTTTGTTAATGTTCACTATATTTTATGTGAACTATGTAGCTATGTACCTTTGAGGTAGGCTACTAATATGTATTCTTTAGGTACAAAGGTCTACTTTTTGAAAATCCCAATGACAGCCCTTTATTTTTGAGAGTGTAGTATTAACTATAGTGAATTCATATAATATATGCTATGTACACAATTAGTCTAGTATCTAGGCATTTTCCTACAGTTTAGTATATAATAAATGCTACAGTATTTTTATGTGAGGTACCTTAACTTAACTTATATATTGAATTACTTGACATATTGTAAAAAGCTACTATAAATTTAATACTTTAATGCCGTGTTGTGGGTTTTGACTAGAAAGGATACGGCAAACGCCGAAATCTCGCGAGATGTTGGGTTTAAGGTTAGGTTTGGGGGTAGGATTAGGATGGAAACAGCGGTTCTGGCTAGATGGCATACAGATACGATCTAAATCCCGTAAAATGTTGGATTTAGGGTTAGATTTGGATGTATGATTAGGATAAAAACAGCGCACATCCGGCGAGATTTCGGCGTTTGCTGTATCCCTTCTAGCCACAGCTCGTGTGGCGTGTTATTACCGTAACTGATCACCGTCACTACAACAATAGCGCCACTTAGAGGACAAAAATGAAAGGATTTTAAAATGCCAAAATAATTTAAACATTTCAAATTTTACTCTGCAACTTACTGTGGGTGATTTTTCATTATCTTAGTGAGAGACTACACTGGCTTGTAATTGTGAAAAAATTGTGATTTAAATATTTTTAAGAAATGGTAATCAATTAAAGCAACTGAACAACATTTATGAAATTTGTTTTTGATTTAAATAAATATCTCTTGATTGACTCCTCAGTGAATGAGAAGACTACAAAAGTAATAGAGGCCGCCTTTCAGCATGCCAAATATCCCAGCATAGAGGGAGTGAAGTCAATGGGCTTCATGGGTAAAGTTGAATATAAATTTCACAAGTAAGTGAACTAAGAGGATGTCTGCATCTGTTTAAGTGTTACTGCATCCTGTGTCTTATGATACTCATCTCCATGCTTAGTTTAGAGATCCATAACCTTTCAATTGGAAAGAGTGAGTTTGAGCTGAAAGAGAATGAAGGAATAGGGCTGATCATTTCAAATGTGTCTGCTGTATTCAAGGGAACCATCAACTATGGATATGGGAGCTGGCTGTGAGTGTTTCTATTTATTCCCACTAAGCTTTCTGGAATAGCTGGGGTTTAACTCTGTGCTTTGCATATGCTTTTGTTAAATTATTGTGTTTGTTTATGCAGTATCCCTGGTGAAAGAAAGTACACTTTCATAATGTACTTAAAGGGCACCTACTATTTTTACAAGATTTAATTGAAGTTTTAGTTCAAAATACCCCACAGATAATTTATTATAACATGTCCACAATACCCCAATTTGAGTGGGAGCAAAAATGCGCTGTACCTTTAAACGCAAATGAGCTACAGCTCCTTATTACTTACAAACAGACAGTGAGTGCTTTCAGTTAAACTAGATCTGATTAATACTGTCTGAGACAATAGTATCTAGTGGATAGATTAAAACTTGCTGAGGGTGAAAACTATGCAGGACTGTAAGTAGGTGGGGCTTTATCAATGTGACCTCACATTGATAAGAGAATCAAAACGGCATGTCCACTGAAAATGGTTTAATGGGGATTAAAAATCAAGGGTGGATTTTTTTCATCTTAGGGTGGTTGTATTCACACAAACATTATGTCCAAACACCTTGTTAAAATTGGATTTTGCATAATAGGTGCCCTTTAAAGTGCTTTATTTTCACACACTAATTTTTTACTTAATATACTACAAATTATTCTTTAGTACTTCTTAAAATAATCGTAAGAACATATACGTGTACTTATCTGCTATTTTCAGACACCATGAATATGAACTAAAAATGTACTATGTATTAAAAAATATATTTTTAATGTGTAGTACATTTTTTTAAATAAATTTTTAGTTCATATTCGTGTCTCAAAATAGAAGATAAGTACACTTAGATGTTCTTAAGATTATTTTAAGAAGTACTAAAGAATCATTTTTAGTATAATAAGAACAAAGTTAGTGCGTGAAAATAAAGCACTTTAAGTTCATTGTGGAAGTATATGTAGGGAAGATGTAATGTGTTCTCCCTGCCATGGGGGGAGCTGTCTTTGTGTCTTCAGTTTTATTTCCTTTACTGATATGGATGGCTTATATTATTAAAGATTAAACAGCAACAGTGATAGCCTTCCTTACCTTTTCATAAAGGAAATAAAACTGAAGGGGTCAGAAAGAGGCAACTTCCCCAATGAGACACAAAAAACAGCTCCCCCCATGGCAGGGAGAAGACATTACATCTTCCCTACATTTACTTCTTCACCTGGGATAGCCTGCAATACAATAAATATATATTTGGGCCAGTTGTAATTTATTGCTGCTTTTTTGCAATTGTAAAAAAAATTTTCCTTCATTGTATAAACCATAATGTTGCATTATTGTAACATTGCCATGTACTTTCTCATACAGAATCAGTTTGAAACAGTCAGTTGATTTTGAAATTCAGTCTCAGATTGACCTGGGCATCAATCCAAAACTATGTGAGTCCCTTTATACTCTGTTAGTGTTCTTGTAACTTGTTCTGTAAATTGCCTGTGTTTAAGGAAGTGTTTCTATAAAAGGGTGTATCAGATAAACATGATGACCTGATTATGAATGATGTCATTAGGTACATGGTTTTAAATATCTAAAGGCATATATAGAAAGCCCACATGATGAAAAGTCAAACTATAAACAACATAGAGAACAACATTCAAGCTCAGTTGATAGCGCTAGCAGAAAGGTCATAGGTTAGATTTTTTAGGGAAAACACATACTGATAAAATATACAGTATACTTTTGTAAGTCAGCCTGGATACAATTCTCTGGCAAATGCATAAATGTATTATTATAGATAATAGAAGTTAGTGACAGCTCCCAAGGACAAAAAAAGCAAATATACATTACAAAACAGTATCACTATTTAAAACTCACCTTAAATAGTGAAATGTAATCAAAGAAAACTAGTTATGTGAGACATGAAAATACATAGCAGGTAGTACAGGCTTTTCTAGTTTTTATCTGAATAGAAAATGTGTATGTGTTTATGCAACAGACTGCGGAAAGGGCAAAGTGGCTGCAGACACTTCAGACTGTTACCTCACCTTTCACAAACTGAAACTGCTCCTGCAGGGAGATCGAGAGTGGGTGAACATTTCTCATATCTGAATTAGTATAAGAGCAGTTTAAATACATTTTTACAATGCTGTTGAATAAGTTAATGGCATGATGCATTGCACATTTGCTATGTTTAGTAAATGACACACTCTCATTTCGACTGTGCACAGACCCGGCTGGCTGAAAAGAATGTTCACAGATATTGTGACGTTTACTGTGAAGTTAGTTGTAAAGTCACAGGTGAGTGTTTTACTCTATACATAAAGTTTGGTGTTAATCACATTTTTTATTGATCTGAGTTTCTTCCCTCACTAACAGATCTGTAAAGAAATAAACAATGTGGCCAACATACTAGCAGACTTCATCCAAGAGCAAGCAGGTGAAAGTTAATGTAGATATCTTATTTAAACAATTTGGTTCTTCAAAGAACCATTCAGTCAAAGAAGAACCATTTCTTTCATACTTCTTTATAAAGGTTCTTCATGGAACCGTTTAGCCAAAAATGGTTCTTCTGTGGCATCTTAAAGCACCTTAATTTTTAAGAGTGTATGTGGATATATACACGCACCTAAAGGATTATTAGGAATACCTGTTCAATTTCTCATAAATGCAATTATCTAATCAACCAATCACATGGCAGTTGCTTCAATGCATTTAGGGGTGTGGTCCTGATGAAGACAATTTCCTTAACTCCAAACTGAATGTCAGAATGGGAAAGAAAGGTGATTTTAGCAATTTTGTTGCCAGTCTGAGTATTTCACAATCTGCTCTGTTACTGGGATTTTCATGCACAAACATTTCTAGTTTTTACAAAAATGGTGTGAAAATGGAAAAACATTCAGTATTCTGCAGTCATGTGGGCGAAAAATGCCTTGTTGATCCTAGAGGTCAGAGGAGAATGGGCCGACTGATTCAAGCTGATAGAAGAGCAACTTTGACTGAAATAACCACTCATTACAACCGATGTATGCAGCAAAGCATTTGTGAAGCCACAACACGCACAACCATGAGGAGGATGGGCAACAACAACAGTAGCACTCATCTCCACTACAAATAGGAAAAAGAGGCTACAATTTGCATGAGCTCACCAAAAATGGACAGTTGAAGACTGGAAAAAATGTTGCCTGGTCTGATGAGTCTCGATTAGTGTTGAAACGTTCAGATGGTAGAGTCAGAATTTGGCATAAACAGAATGAGAACATGGATCCATCATGCCTTATTACCACTGTGCAGGCTGGTGGTGGTGGTTTAATGGTGTGGGGATGTTTTCTTGGAACACTTTAGATCCCTCAGTGCCAACCGTAGCATTGTTTAAATGCGGCCTACATGAGCATTGTTTCTGACCATGTCCATCCCTTTATGACCACCATGTCCCATCCTCTGATGGCTACTTCCAGCACGATAATGCACCATGTCACAAAGCTCGAATCATTTCAAATTGGTTTCTTGAACATACAATGAGTTCACTGTACTAAAATGGTCCCCACAGTCACCATATCTCAACCTAATAGAGCATCTTTGGGATGTGGTGGAACGAGAGCTTCGTCCCCTGGATGTGCATCCCACAAATCTACATCAACTGCAAGATGCTATCCTATCAATATGGGCCAACATTTCTAAAAAATGCTTTCAGCACCTTGTTGAATCAATGCCACGTAGAATTAAGGCAGTTCTGAAGGCGAAAGGGGGTCAAAAACAGTATTAGTGTGGTGTTCCTAATAATCCTTTAGGTGATTGTAAATGTGCTATATATAAAAGTTGCCTGCTTTCCTTATGTGACATACTCTCTTTCCAAACAGAGCAATTTATAAGTGATGGTGACATTCGTGTGGACATCTCTGTGATTTCTCCACCCATCATCAAGTCTAACTATATAGAGTCATACCATAAGGGTCTGATCGTAGTGATGTTATTAAAATTGTAGTCAAACCAACAAAAATCTTGATAATGATGCCTTACAATTTTATTATGTTTGAACTGACTGTTGTTATCTCTGTCATAACCAGGGTCTGGTTAAATACAATGATGAAACATCGGTCCTAAATACTTCAGTGTTCAACCCCTCCCAACTATCTGAGAAACGCATGTTATACTTCTGGATCTCTGATGGGCTTTTAGACCCACTTATGAGTGCTGCATACCATGATGGACGGTTTAAACGCAACATCTCAGGGACAGGACTCACGGTGTGACATAACACTTTCTATAAATAGCATTGATCCTTTATAGCTCAGCAGTAGGGCATTGTGTTAGCACTGCAAAAGGTAATGGGTTCCAACCCAGTGAACAAGCAACCTGTTAAAAAATGTATACCTTGAAATGCACCGTAAGTTGCTTTGGATAAATAATGTGTCATTGAAAGTGAATCTGTATCTGCTTATAGCTGTGTGATAAACATTTATCTCATGTAATATAACACCATTAATTTTACTTCCCGCATTACAGTGTCTGCCATGTTTGGAAGGTGACAAAATGGAGACAGCATTGCATGAGCCAAAGCTCATTTGCTTATTGCAGTCAATGCAAGACAAACATTACAGCTGTCACGTGACAGATGATAAGCAACTCAGTATGCAACTGTGAAGTATTTTGTGACACATTCACTTCCCTTTCTGTTTTAACAGGATCTGCTTCAAACAAACATGTCCTTACCCAGACCTGAATTGTTAAGCAAGGTATTTAAAACATATTCAAAGATGGACGTGACTCACACTTGTTACTGCTAGTATAGCAACATGCAAATGAAGGTTTTCTAATAGAAGTCTTTCGAAATGAAAGCAGTGTATTTATGTGACTCTGCATACTTTTACAATGTCATTAGTGGCTGTCCACCGAGGGTCCGGTGTTAAAGGCAAGGAGCGTGTCAGTTCCTCATCTGTGGACCACCACACAGGGCACATTTGTCAGAGCTGTTGCTGGAGTTGAGCTTTCTTTGGCCAATCAGACTGAACCAACACTTTATTTTGAGACTGTAAGTCAACAACCCGACAATAGCCATGCACTTTAAGCCGTGCATAAAACACTACACACCTAAAAATAAAGGTTCTTTACAAGGTCTGTTAATAAGGAACCTAAATGGGGAACCAAAATGTAAAGGACACCTGTAGGTTTTCATAAAAGCATAAAACAATAGATACAGATTACATTGAGGGTTTTCACTTGTTTGTGTGCTTGCAGGATGTAACAGTTGTTGTAAGAGCTTCATATGCAGAGAAGAAACTCATTTTGATGGCCACTCCAGAGCTGTGAGTTGTGGTATTATGTCATTGTTGAGAAGTTTAATTCCAAATATATGTCAGTTCTGTGTGTGTGGCCATGATAAAGTTTCTCTTTGTGGCCCTTATAGTATTAATATAACAAAAGTCTCAACACCCGAAGGAGCCACTGAGGTGAGAAACTGAAATATACATCTAAATTTAAATCTATGTATATATTTACATACCCTATATATTCTATGACTGTTCTCAAAGGTGGATGAAAGCTTGCAAACGTATCTACAGGAGGCTGTGGAAAAGATGGGCATCCCCAAAGTCATATCATGTAAGTGTGACCACTAAAAGTGCAACCATTAATAAGTACTGTAGTGTGCTTGTTAATATGTATCCCCCTCTTTATTATTATAAATGTTTTTTCATTTCAGACCTTGAGCCAGATTTAACCGCTTTGATGGACGAACAGGGACTTTACCTCTTTGACATCATCAATCCTGAGGTTTTACCCCAGGACGTGAGTATATAATATTGACTTGTATGTTTTGGATATAGTGTAACAATCTGTAATCTGAAATGATCTATATCATTTTCCCATTTCTTATTTCCGCATGTGCAGGGGTATGTGATAGTGCAGCTAGATTTTGGTTTTCCTCATCATCTGCTGGTGGAATTCCTTAAAAGGACATTGGACTGACAATCCTTCAATCTCTCTTTCACTTTCAAACACAAACATGCTTCTTTTTCTCTTTTTTTTGTCAGGACTTTCCATTGACTTCTATTGTTATCATACTGGGCTGATGATGTTTATCCACACACCCAAACATGTTTACATCTAAATAGGGACATTACACAGTCTGTTTTTATACAGCAACCGGATGTCTTCAAACTGAGGTTTTGCTAAATTTTTGGTACAAATATAATGAAGTAGGTATACTCACAACTGTGTGTATAAAATACAACTGACTGTTTTGACTTTATTGCATGTATGTAAAGAAGTTTGATGTAGCTACTGTATGTTTTCAGACCTTGTATATATTTAAGTACGCATCACAACCATGCTTTATTTAGATGTATTAGTCTTTTAGTAATATGATCCCATGTTACCCAAATTAAACAATCCATTGTCATTGTGACATTCGTGTTTGTGTCAGGTTTTTCCGGTTACATTCTGTGTGGCAGTGTTTGCATTTTCTGTATTTTTCCAACCTTAAGGCAGGAAGCATTTTTGTATTTGATCAACTATGTAATCGAAATATATTAAATATATAATTATATCATCGTTGTATTATTAAACTAATAGAGAAAATTAATAAATTACGATACGACATTTAAAGTTATGCAGTTACTTCCTTTCACCCCTGTGTGGTGCTTGTGTGCAGACGACGAGAGCACGTGCATTATGGCCGTTTCTCAACCTGGGAGGCTGCAGCCTTTGGAGGTCGCATATGCAGGCTGCATACGTCATCAAGCCTGGTTTATTTAAGTTAACTGAGCATTACATTCGCAAGTATATTACACCATTTACGATTAACCAATAATAATAGTCAACTTTATAATTGCTAATATTCTGTAAGACAGTCTGTGTGACGTATACATCCTACAGATGCGACCTCCGGAGGCTGTAGCCTTTGAATTGACCTTTATAAGACCGCCCGTGTCCTCGCGTGACCCTATCAAACAAATCTGAAAATAAGGTAACTTACTCGGGAGTTCAGAGCAATTCGTCATAACATGTAGACTTTTACTGTCTTGGTTATTGAGCCAGTGTAGTTCAGATGGTATATTTACGAACATTATAAATCTTAAATGTATGACGTTATGTCTATTACATTTTAAAATGCTAATGTTTGCTTTATTTAGAAAAAGCTATCAATGCAGTTAAAACAACAAGCATCGCAGTTTCTTTAAAAACAATTCATAATCAGAAATATGGTCAGTTCACTATTTTTTTTATTTACCTAAATTAACGTTAGCTATTTATTTGAAAATCGAATAGAAAAAGCTGTTTTTGTTTATATTTATGTCGTCGGTTTGTCTGAAAATCAAAATAAGGGTAAACTCATACACAATAGCGGCACGCCTCGTGAGCTCCAATCGTAAAAGTGATATTTTTATATTAAAGTCAAATGTTTAATGTTACCGAATAAAAATATTGGCGGGTTGTTTAAGACGTACCGCGTCAGAGCTGCGCAGTAATGTTTCTCTAGATCATTAATATAAGAGAAATCGAAACCAAAGAGGCATGGTTAGTTTCATTTTCTCCAATACTGCACCGATGCGTTATACCACCAGCGGTGAGTGCTTCCAAAATTAAATACATTTATGTTTAAAATATACTGAATATAGCTGCAAAGCCGCTTAGAGTAATTCATATCATATGACATACATGTCTTTACAACAAAGCTCGTGTCCAGGACTACAGTCAGAAAAGGCACTGTAAGGCTTTAGTATGCATATTTAAACATAGCTATTTAAACAATGTTACTTTAGCATAAGGATAACAACAGTGACCTTATCACAACCCCAAAACTCCAGAACAGTACTTTATCTGTGGTATAACTTACTACACTATAACCTGCTCTTGCCCATTTCAAAAGCATTTCAAATATGAAGAGCAATCCATTATTTTAGTATTTGAAGAATTAAGGACTTTTGATAGTAACAATTGAGTTTGTATTAAATCAGTTAACTTAAACTAATGTATTGATAATAATACACATGCACATGGCTGTTGTGGAACCTCCCCATTTTGTTGGCATTGGCAAACAAAGCCAGTGCACTTTGGCTACATGCACCATTTCGTATGCCGTGGGTTTATAGCTGTACGAATACAGAAGTTTCTCATACATAGAAATTAATAAATGAATCATCTTTCCCCTCAGCTAATGGATAAGGATGGAGGATGGACTGGGTCGGAGGCATTCTGGCAGTGGTGGAACAGGAGGCTAGTGCTTTAGTGGAGTTACTCCGTGATCAGAACAGCAATGTTCTGGATCAGATTTTGGCTTTGGTGGATGTCAGGACACAAGACCAGTTACGCTCACTCGATACCAGAGATCGAGTTACAGCAATTGTACATTACTTCAAAACTTCAGATTCTTCTGTATGTAGACGTTTTCTTCACATTATATTGCATTACTGCGACAACATTCCCTTGCTTCTTGAAACCACACTAGTATCTGTGGCAGAAAGTGCATGTGGTAAGTCATGTTCTGTACTTGTTTTATAAACCTACAGTTTGTATCTTGTTTATGCGTACTAAAATACTTTTAATATATGCAGTTAATATCAAAAGTTATGGTCAATTCCTGATTTTAACATTAATGTGTGCATGTCACTTGTTTAGAGTTTATTCTAGCTCGTAATTGTTAAAAGTGAAAGTGAAAGTATTCTTTAATGGTAGCCAGCTTTTTAAAAGTGCATGAATGTTACAGAATTTTAAGTTTTGATTATTTAGAAAATCTTTTTTCACTTTCATGCTTTGAAGGACCAAACTTCAATACAAGTGACACTGATAAATCTTCACCATCACATAATGTGAAACGTCAACGACTAGGTAGGTTATCTTCTTAAAGTAACACACCCATCTTTTTTTTAATCATTTTATACCTCAGAGCAAATCCACGGTTAAATTTCTTCATCTTAAATAGTATCTCCAATGATTGTATTTAATTTATTTATTTTTTAAAGATGCAATGTGAGACTTTTAGAAGGATCTCTTGACAGAAATGCAATATGTTGAGTCAAAATGAGCTATTTATAAAAATGAGTTATGTATATTTTCACATTCTCTATTAAAACAACTTCAAAACGATGTATGATGTATAAAAAACAAAATCACTGCATCCATACCTTAAAATCACTGGTAAAACTAATATATTTGGCACACAAAGTCAAAAACAATATCTATAGGAAAAATATATCTTACACTTTTTTCTTTCTTTTAATGTTTGATTGACATTGAGGCAGACAGCTACTGTCATGCAAGAATAAGGTTGCACATCAGATATTTTCCCTAACAGTTAACCAAACTTTCACTGAAGACTAACAGATAATATCTGTGTAAAACCTACAAATAAAGATCATTTTAGATGTTTAGAGGACAAGTTCGGTATTTTACACTTAAAGCCCTGTTTTCAGATTGTTTATTATGAAATAGAACGTCTTTGACTGAAATTTGGACATATGATGCTGGCCGGAGAATTTTCGGGTGTTTGTTGTATCACCCCCCACTTTTACAATGGCTGCATAGGTGCAAAGGAACAATCCTTCCTAAAATGCATTAAACTTAAGTTTACAAAGATGTGAAACTCACCGAGTGGTCAGGGGTGTTCACTGATATGCTTACACAAAAATCACTGCAAAAGATGCTTTCCAACAGGTTATATCGTAGTTTTTGTCCAACTCCATTGACTTGTATTAGATGTGCTGTGAGGTACGGTATTACTCCGCGCCGGGAACGTTGTTTGTATTCTTGCAATTGGCAAAGGCGGATTATTGCCACCAACTGGGCAGGAGTGTCTATTATTCAAGCTCTCAGCGGAAGAATATACGGGTGTGAGGCGTCTGGAAAAATAGGTCCACAAGTTTACAACGAATGCTAAAACACCTGTTGAAAAGCATCTTTTGCAGCGATTTTTGTGTGAGCATATCAGTGAACACCCCTGACCACTCGGTGAGTTTCACGTCTTTGTAAACGAAAGTTTAATGCATTTTAGGAAGGATTGTTCCAGTGCACCTATGCAGCCATTATAGAGGTGGGAGGTGATACAACAAACACCCGAAAATTCGCGGGCCAGCATCATATGTCCAAATTTCAGTCAAAACAATTCTATTTCATCATAAACAACCTGAAAACAGGGCTTAAAGTGTAAAATACCGAACTTGTCCTTTAATCACCATACAGAGCATTGGAATCGCTATACTCGCCGCCATACAGTAGCCCCAAAATGTTCATCAGGGCGCATTTCGTCCCCACGTTGTCATGATGAAATGTTTGTGTTGCAGCAACCGTAGCCTCTCTCTGCTTAATGCCGCTAAAAACACACTGGACCTTTAAAAAATATTCAGTATATTCAATTACGTTAATTGCAATGTTTTGCTTTTCTTACTTAGATCATTTAGAGAGTTACACAGATGCACTGAAATCCATGCTGCTGCAGAAACATGAGACTGTGACGCAAACTGTGGTAAAGGACATCCGTCTGGATGAGACATGGGTCTATTTAAGGCACAGAAACCCTCTACGGACAAAAGACAGGACCACTCAAGACCACCAGGATGGAGATGAGGCTTTATCAGAAAATAAAGTGTCGGTTGAGTCTCTCTTACAAACTTATGGCAGAGTTGTTGTGCTGCTGGGCCAGGCTGGGTCCGGTAAGACCTTGTTGGTTCACTGCCTCGGCCAAAGCTGGGCCAACGGCTTCTTCCCATCCATTCATTTACTCTTCCTGCTGGAATTCCGTCAGCTTAACCTCATGTCACGGGATTTGTCCCTGAAAGAACTGCTGTTTCTTTTCTACCCTCCATGTGACGAGGAGCAGGGTGAAGCCGTGTTTGCATTCATCTTCTCCAATCCTGAAAAAGTCTGCTTCATATTCGACGGTTACGATGAGTTTCGTGCCAAGTTTACTAATCCAGAAAAGCTTCATAGTCCTATGGATTCAAACAACCCCTTGCCAATGCCAGATCTCCTCTCTGGATTGTGCAATCGTAAAATCCTTACAAACTGTACTGTGTTGGTCACCTGTAGGCCACGAGATGTGACGGACATGTTCGGGAGTCCTGGTTTTATAACATGCGAGCTGTTGGGGTTTGACCGGTTGGGTGTGAAAGAGTACGCTGAGCAGTACTTCCACAAAAAGGGAGATGAACTTAAACAGAAAGCTGTAAACCTGTTGATGGACAATCGTCATCTTCTTTCAATGTCTTACGTTCCTGGACTCTGTCATATTTGCTGTGTATGTATGGATTATCTGTTCTCCAGCAACGGAGCTCATGGTAATCTACAGTTACCTCTGTCCTTAACCCAAATTTACATTCAGATCTTGTCTGCCTTCCTTAGCCGCATCAGTAAGGGGCAGATGTCTGGCACACCTTTGCTCCAGAGATACAAAACAAAAATTATCGAGATGAGCCAGCTCGCTCTTAACGGACTGGAGAAAAGCAGCATAGTTTTCATGGCAACAGAAGTGTCTCCAGACCTCCAGGAGTTTGGTGTCAGAACTGGGATTTTGTCCCGTGTGAAGCTAACATGTGAAGATGGATCCTCAGGATATGGTTTTACATTCATGCACCTCACTATGCAGGAGTTTCTAGCCGCACTTCATCTCATGACCAGTCAAAGCATCACAGATGGTCAACTTAAAAAGAAACTTAACTTGAAAACACGCTGGACCGCCAAGACTGATCCAAAATCAGTCTTCACAGATTCTCTTCATCTTTACGTGTGCGGTCTTGCAGCTGAGGCCTGCACCGCTAGTCTGGTCCAGCTGAAAGGGACGGAGGGTGCCACGGCTTGGGTAACAAAGCGTCAGGGTGTTGTACGAGGCATTTTACGGACTTTAGCCGGAAGCGCAAGTCAAACGGGTCCCAAAATTGTTGAGCTTTGTCGATGTGCTCACGAGACACAAGATGCTGCATTGGCAAGAGCTGTCGGTTCAAGACCCCAGTTCGAACTGCGAAATATCAGACTCAACGCTGTTGACATGGAGGCCCTGGCATTTGTGACCGCTGCTGCAGATCAGACTGTTTGTTTGGATTTTGGTGGCTGTTCTATTGACCTTGATTGTTTGGAAATCCTTCCTAGTTTTGAAAATGTGGATCACCTCATGTGAGTATTTTTAACTTTTTTTTTGTGAAGCATGACACTGAAGCAGATCATGCAGATGTATTTATTTGGAAAAAAAATTATTTCCTATAAAGTTTCCGGAGTCGGAAATACGATGACAAGTTTGCGGAGGCTTTGTGCGGTATCCTGTCAAAACTACATTCCTTGAGGCGATTAGAGTGAGTTTATGTATTTTTCATAGGATTTTACCTTATCTTTTGGGTCCATTATGCATTCTGTCACAATATTTTCTTTGTATTGTTTGTGATTTACAGTTTTATCAGTGGAGGCCTCACTGACACTGGAGCCATTAAACTTGCCAGGACTTTACAGGACTGTCCACATATCACACATTTAAAGTAATACCATTTTTACAATGTGATTTATAGAATGAAATTTCATATTAAGCATGACATTGTCCACTCTTTTTCTAATATTTGAGTTTGCTTTTTATTGAGACTGGCAAGGACAGAACAGATTTTATCGGTGGTCTGTATCAGTCGTTCCCCTTCAATTTTATTCAACTTTTTTTTTAAATCATATGCTAACAATGCAAATATATGGTTGTTAAAATATTCTCTTGTGTAAAATAATTATTTACATTTTGCTCGTTCCATCTCAACGTAATGGAAAATCAATGGAAAGATTGATGTAGAGGGTTGGGGGGGTTAGATTGTCGTATATGTCAGTCATGAGATACATCAGTCATCTACCTTGTGTCAATAAGTGTTTTTTTTATCTGTCAGTGTCAGTGATAATTCCTTGAGAGATGATGGTATACAAGAGATTGCGGAAACACTATCTGTACTACCCAACATCACTTCTATTGTGTAAGATATTATTTGATTATTTGTACACACAGTATAATGGATACTATCTATGCAAAAAAACATAGCAATCTGGGATTGATACATTTGAATATTTTTATCATCTACACTGTATCTCAATACTTATTTAGTTAACTGAATTCATGTCATTTTTGCCAGAATGGGAAAAAACAGCATCTCTACAAAAGGGGTTCTCATGCTTACTGAAAAGATGTCCGCCTGTCCCTCTGTACAGGAACTTCATGTTGAGTACGTTGGATGTTCTTTCCTTGACAGATACATATAAAACATATATAAGTTGAACATTTAACATTATTTTTTTAAAATCCCTATATATTTATCGAATGGGTTGATTTGCCTGTTGCATAATGTTTTTACAGTTGTTTGATATTCTCCATTGTTTTTAGAGGAAATAAGGAGATCAACATTTCCTTTTCACAAAACCGTAACACAATTTGGTGAGTACTGACTGCTAGGAGACCGCAAGTGCAGTTATTAACAACACAACAGTCACTGTGATTGCAAACAAGTTTGTAAAGATGTGTTAACTTTAAAGATCATTTATGTATATTCTGTTTCCTGTTACAAATTTGTTGTGGTTTCATTGTCTGCAATGCACATTTGGCCAGTCACTGCAGTGCTTTGCAGTATAACCCTAAAAGGATTGATCAAGAGATAAAATGAGTGCCGCAGGGATGACGTATTTTTGTAGGCCAAACTGAAAGTAAGAGGGACACATGGTTCCCTCGCCAAAAAGCCTATACCAACTGCCCTCTTAAAGACATGAGCTGTGTCCGAAATCGTATATTGTAGGGAATTAGATGAAGTACCAACTCATAAACAGTTTAAACAGTACATGAATATGGATAGTTTGAATGAATTTGGGCGTGCTACATTCACCACGTTGAAACATGTTTTATATATGTATTTGTGTTTTAATGTCCATCGAATGAACACTTTGGTATCTTGCCGGAAGTAGTAGGTCATCCGGGTAATTTTCGCCTACTGTTTTTGGAATACTTTGAATTCGGACATACTACTCGTCTCGCCTTCTGCTTTTCGCCTACTATATTGTATGGAAGTAGGCGGTTTCGGACGCATAGTAAAGCTTTAAAAATCACTAGTGTGTTTTATGTCAGAGAATAAAACATGATAATACCTTGGGAATATGCTAACCCAAGATTTTATTTAAGGAGTTTAACCAAAACCCTATTAAAAAAACATTGACTTTGGGACGATGGAAGGTTACAATAACTTCAGTTTTATAGTTGTCAATTATATACCAAAAATATATCCAATAAAAACATTTATTACTTGATTATATTATATTATTGATAAGAACTATATATTTCACTTCATTGTAAGGTGCTACACCTTACAACCAATGGTCTTTAATATAAAGCATGTTTTTAATGTTTTAATACCTTTTTATTTTTAGTGAACGTGTGGACCTGAGTCAAACGAAAAAGAGCATAACGTAAGTGATGCCTCCTTCAATATTTCATTGCCGTTTTTTTTCTTTTTTTAGATAAATCAAACATAAATCTGAGTCTAGGATTTAGACTTTATAAAGAGTACATATGAAGAGTTTGGTTCCAAAACGCAATAAATCCATTTTGACAAATTTTGGTAAAAACGTGTTTTCTATACCAAGAAAGTGACAAGATGAAAAACACTATTTTCTGTTACAAACTTTCACATAGCATCTTTAGGTTATAAAAACATAAAAAATTCAAATCCATAACTTGATTTTCAAAGATTTATTATAAAAACTGATTATTTTTTCCACAAAATGCAATAAATCCATGACAAGTTTTTATTCAAAAGGCTATAAATCTATTGAATCAATAGCCTATATAAATGTGCATTCATCTTTGCCATGTTATATTCATTTAGTTGACTAGTTGTACACACTAATTAAAAATATAAACATTAATGGCATTAATCAAAACACTTACTTTGTCATATTAAGAACACTGTCATTGCTGCGGTTATACTTGACGTCGTCCCTTAACGTTTTTCAAAGCGATCAGCTGTAAAATGTTTTGGTCCTGCTCGATTTTCGTTGACTTTGAGTAAAATTATGGAAAGTTTTTCATAAGATCCCTGGGGTCAATGTGTTATCATGACAGAAACTTGATGCTGTCGGCCCGGGCAAACAAGCACCCGTCTCCCGAGTGCCTCTTGCGTAAATTATTAGATGTTGATGGCTTACGTTTCTTTCCCGTCACAGAAAACCATCACAGGTTATCAATGCTATTAAAGTATTATTTTATTTTTGTTTGTTTGTTGATCACGAAGTACAAAATAGATGAGGAAAACTAGGATTCCGTGTACTCAACGCGCCACCATTGTTTGCTTACATTGCGTGGAATGGTGTGCGCTGTAATCTGTGGAGCGGATTTATGGCATTCTGTAGAAAAGGGGGAGTGGGGTTTATTGCATTTTGGGAAAAAGGGAGAAAAGATGACAGAATAACACGGCGTATATTGGATTTTGCGTAAAATTAAGAATTTACTTTTTAATACTGACCTGATATAATACTGATTCTGGCAGTAACTAATTTTTTTCAAAAATGGCGTTTATTGCCTTTTGGAACCAAACTCTTCATATGTTTTTAAAACATCGGAGTAGACTGTTAGAATCATCACATATTAGATCATGTGATTATACATTGCATAAGTTGAGAACATAATTTTAGGTCACAGACTGAGGGTTTGTGGTTGAAGGTTTGTCCTACTCTTGCATATACACATACATTTGTGGCCTAGTGCACTGTGAACTACTAAAAGGCAAATGTTATAATGTTATGTGTTTTGAAAAATACCCATTATGCACCTGCCATCACTGAGATGTTAATTTTGGATATCAGAGATTTGATGCAGCATGTCTGGTTTTTACTTGGCTGTTGTTGGATCAACATTTAAAAAACCTGAATTAACTTTCCACTCATGTAAACCAATGAGGTCAATAAGCATAACATTAAGATGTGCACCTACACTGTCTCTTGACCATGTGCAGTTTTACTGCGGCAGCTAAATGATGTGCCTTTTTTACAAATTACATTGAAATTGACACTCACTGCCAGTGTTTTGAAGGATAATATTTTCTAAACCCTCTGTTTCTCTGGTTATTTTGACTACTCCACCAAATACATTTGGTTTATCATTTCATTCTAGGTTGAAACAGTGTAACATCACCTGTGCTCATGTAGCCAGCCTGTGCACAAAACTCAAAGGCTTCTTAACCATTTTAGAGTAAGTATCAAAATGCACAATAAATCAAACTTCTTGAGTCTCGGTCAACAAGAGCACATCAGATTTAGTTGATACATGCATAATTCTTTATACACATAAGAATAATTCACATAATTTATTTTCGTTCTCTCAGTTTGTCCAATAACTCGCTGGGTAACAAAGGTTTAAAGAAACTTCTAGACCTTCTGCCTAAACTTGGACTCATTCAGGAGATCAAGTAAGTTTCCATGTTCCTCTGCAGCTCATTGAGCTTATAGCTTTTGTTTGTTGTATTCACACTTAGATCTTACAGTTAGCCTGTAATATTGCATTTTTTGTATGTACAAAGGAACTTCCACTAAAATTGCTTTTTCTTTACAAAACTGTCACAGTGTCAGCAAAAATGGGGTTGATATGGATGGGCTGGTGTCGCTTGTTTCTGCTCTCTGTACGCAGAAGAGCCTGAGAAAAGTGGATGCAAGGTAACTCTTTTTTGTCAAAAGTAACTGTTGTGTTGTTTGGCCTAAAATATACTAACAGCATGTTTCTCAATAGTGAAAATGCAAAGGAAAATTTGGTTCTTTGGTTTGACACCAGCCGAAGGTACTAAAACCAGCAGAATGCTTGCATTCATTTTTTGGTAAATGTGACATTGACGTAAAGTATAATAGATTACTAATGTACTTTATTAACACAGACATGCTTCAAAACAACTGGCCCTAAATGATCCTGGGCCACATCTGCATAAAACATTCAGGTACAACACAAAATTTTTATTAGTAAGACTTTGCAATATTTGTTAACATTAGTTAACGCCTTAGCTAACATGAACTAGCTCAGAAATTCATCACTATCCTAATATATTCCTTAAACATCTTTTCACGAGATAAAAATACACCTTGAAGTGCCTGCTGTGTCGTTCATCCAGTTAAAAAAAATATTCTGTCAACAAATCGTTATCTTTTAATAGCCTGACGTTTTAAAGCGAGAGTATTTGATGAATGTATAATACGCGCTGAGAGTATTTGGTTAATATCATATCAAATCTCATTTTTAACGGAAATGGCGTTTAGCAGCTTTTGAGGTTTTCATTTGTTAATATAATTAATAATAATTATAATCATTTGTTACATTTATATAGTGCTTTTCTGCAGCACTCAAAGCGCTTACATATGAATGAGGGAATCTCCTCAACCACCACCAATGTGCAGCATCCACCTGGATGATGCGACGGCAGCCATATTGCGCCAGAACACCCACCACACACCAGCTTATTAGCTTATTACACAATAAACTAACGTGAACGATTCTATTGGCATTAACTAAAGATAATGCATTTATTAATGTTAACAAATACAACATAGTTGTAAAGTGTTACCATTTGATTTAATATATTAATTTAATTTTTATCATTAAATGTATACATTGGGTGTTTCCTTTTTTGTCTTTTCAGTTTAACCAATAGTGACATCCAACCTACCTACATGACCAGACTGTGTAAGCAACTGGTTAAGTGTAAAGACCTGTTGGATATTGAGTAAGTGGCTCTTCGTTTTTTGGTAAACTTTACTGTAGATCTATAAAAATTTGTATACATCATCTATGTTTTGCTCTTCCTCACTGTTTATTTGCATTATTTAGGTTCTCCCATCTAAAATTGTCAAATGAGTCTGTTGAGAAGTTGATGTCGATCCTTCCAGAAATGTCTTCTCTACAACTACTGAAGTATGTGCTTATTGCTAAATAAGACATTTCAAGACTTTTTTTAAGATGTCAAATAAATCTTTGGTGTCCTTAGAGTATGTATGTGAAGTTTAAGCTCAAAATACCATATAGATAATTTATTATAACATGTTAAAATTGCCACTTTGTAGGTTTGAGCAAAAATGTGCCTTTAAAATGCAAATGAGCTGATATCTGCACTATATGGCAGTGCCGTGGTTGGATAGTGCAGATTAAGGGGCGGTATTATCCCCATCTGACATCACAAGGGGAGCCAAATTTTAATTACCTATTTTTTCACATGCCTGCAGAGAATGGTTTACCAAAACTAAGTTACTGGGTTGATCTTTATAACATTTTCTAGGTTGATAGAAGCACTGGTGACCCAATTATTGCACTTAAACATTTCAAGATATGTCCCTTTTAATACAGCTGTGTTTTTTCCTTAATAAATGATCTGATATTCATTTAAGATGACTTTGTCCTCCAGCTTAAATCATGTTGACATGTCTACGAATGGGGCTCTGTCATTGGTCAGATCTCTTGTTGACTGTCAGCGTGTCACAGCTGTTGAACTCAGGTAGTTTTTTTTACTATAGTTTTCTGTTTTACAATGCTTTTACATATAATGTGTATGTTTATAAAGTTGTTTCTAACATGATTCTCAGGCATCAGGCAGAAGCATTCATCAAGTTCGTCCCTGTCAAGGCAGAGGCAGCAGTTTGCAAGTGAGTACCATCACGCCACAATAACATTGACAGCTTACCTTTAGTATCAACCAATTATTTTGGCCCTTCCTGTGTGATTTTATCAGGCTCGTGGAGTATGAGCTAAACAAAACCAATGTTGAAAAGCTCTCGAGGATACTGGAGGACTGTCCTCACCTAGCAGAACTTGAGTAAGAGTTTTTCTCATCTTCAAACTTCATTTTCTAATTGTTGAAAGAAGTCATATTACTTTTCATTTATTGTGCTTTAGTTTGTCCAATAACTTTCTTCGGGATGAGGGAGTGAAGTGTTTTGTGGATTGTTTGCCAAAACTAAAGATCTCCAGCTCAGTGAGGTAAGAAAAGAGTTTCTTGGACTTAATACATTATATATGAAGAGTTTGGTATCAAAACGCAATAAATCCATTTCGACTAATTTTGGTAAAAATGTGTTTTCTATACCAAGAAAGTTACAAGATGAAAACCACTATTTTCTGGTACAAACTTTCACATAGCATCTTTAGGTTATAATAACATTAAAAATTCCATAATTTGATTTTCAAAGATTTATTATAAAAACTGATTGTTTTTCCCCAAAATGCTATAAATCTATTGAATCAATGTATAAATGTGCATTCATCTTTACCATTTTAAATTAATTTAGTTGACTAGTGGTATACCCTGATTAAAAAAATAAACATTAATGGCATTAATCAAAACACTTACTTTATCATATTAAGAACAATGTCATTGCTGCTGTCATCCTTTTTTGACAGCTATCATGTAAAATGTTTTGGTCCTGCTCGATTTTCATTGACTTCGCATAAAATAATGGAACGTTTTTCATAAGATCTCCTGGGGTCAGTGTGTTAGCATGACAGAAGCTTGATGCTGTCGTGTGAGAAAAAGCAACAGTCGGCATTTTTCCTTCACCCGAGTGGCTTACGTTTCTTCTTTGCCACAAAAACCACCACAGGTTTATCAATGCCATCAAAGGTATTATTTTGTTTTTGTTTATCGCGAAGAACAAAGTAGATGAGGAAAACTAGCATTCCGTGTGTTTTCAAAGCGTCGTCATTATTGTTTACAGTGCGTGGAATGATGTGCTGCAATTTGTTATGCGAATTTATTGCATTCTGCAGAGAAGGAGGACTGCCGTTTATCGCGTTTTGGGGAAAAAGGGAGAAAAGATGACAGAATAACACCGTGGATATCGAATTTTGTGTAAAATTAAGAATTTACTTTTTAATACTAGCCTGATAGAAAATATGGAGACCCTAAAGGGACATGGAGAAAAAATTAAATGAAGTTAACTATCGTGCGCGCATGCGATAGAAACTTTAAAAAAAAATTCTGCACATGAAGTTACGCGTGAGCACATGAAAGTTTCACGTGAGCATGCAAAAGTTTCACGTGAGCACATGAAACTAAATTTTTTCACCTTAGGGGCTCGGTAGAAAACTGATCTTGGTAACTATATTTTTTTAATGCCGTTTATCGCGTTTTGGAACCAAACTCTTTATAAAGATTTGCTTGTAATTGACAATATGGATTTGTTTACTTGTGGTGGTCCTTCACAGCCTCAATGGCAACAGAATGACGCAAGTGGGGGCACTGCATCTGGTCAACTCAATGAACACCTGTGAAAAAGTGGTTGCTGTCGAAGTCAGGTAAAAGCTTTCGCACGGTTTTTAAATTAAAAATGTTACCAGTGAGCTTTACTCTTAAAGGGATAGTTCACCCAAATATGAAATTTATTTAATTATTTATGTTGTTTTTAACCTGTAAGAGTTTCTTTTTCTGTTGAACACAAAATAATATATTTTGATAAATGATGTTAAGCACATAGTAGCCTGTCATGTGTGTGGTTCGTAATTTCAAAATATGTGTTCGGTGCGCCGAGTGAACCTATGTGCATCACGTGTCTTGTCCAAATAAGTGCCTGCTGCAGATCCGTCTAAAGGGTTTAAGATAAAATAGACGCTCACGTTTGCCAGATACTCGCATAATCTCATGCGTAATCAGAGTTTACTGTTAAGGGAGTGTCTTGCGCGTATTTTGTGAACGCGAGCGTCTCTTTTTTCATAAACAGTTTTGACGCGTGTGCAGCAGGCACTTATTTTGACAAAACACGGGATGCACATGGGTCACATGATGCAACAAACACATTTTTTGAAAACACAAGCAACACACATGACACTCCGAACACATATTTTGAATTTGCGCCCCTCATAAGAGCAGTCACGAGCCGCCATTGGAGCTTACCATCATTTATCAAAATGTCTTTTGTGTTTAACAGAACTCAATTTTGGGTGAACTATCCCTTTAAGTTTTCCTTACAAAAATAATCTGACATATTTTTTAGCTATCATTGTCAATTATGGGTTTAATATCCTGTAGGTTTTCGACTGCTAGAGTCTGATTAACTTTATCAAAACGTCTTTTTTGCTTTTTAGTCTCGGAGTTGAAGATCAGTCTCTCATTCAGTTTATGCAAGAACATGTCAACGGCAAGACTCTCAGGTAATTTCCGAAATGTAGATGATGCGTCACAACATAAAACCACAATAAAATTGTCACGTGACTTATTCTAAGTCAAAAGTGAAAGCATTAAGACTTCCTCTCTCTATTGTCTTCGCTGCAGACTAAGGGAATGCAGTTTTGAGGTCAACCACTTACAGACCCTTGTGGAAATACTGAAGAGATGCCCCAGACTGCTTACCTTAGAGTGGGTTGGGTATTTTTTCTGAGTTATAGCACTATGTAGACAGTCATATCTTAAACTCTGACCCCATCATCCTTACAGAATTGTACAGTAGTAAACCTTACAAACACATAACACACTTACTAGACAGATTTATATTTTATTTTCTGATTCTGATTGCTGTTCCTATCTAATTCAGATTGTCATCCAATTCACTTAACAATCAAGGCCTGTTTTCTTTAATGGACTGCCTGGCCAAGCTATCCACAATACAAACTATCAAGTAAGAATGCCCTTAAATGATTTTACAGTGATTTTCATGATGTCAAATATGAAGCAGTCTGTGAAACACCAGCTAAAGTCATTTTTTGTGATTGACTGTTTTCTACATAAAGTCATCCTATGCAATATAACCTTGATATCTCACAGACGGGGTCACATATGAGTCCATTTCACAAAGTACTTGTTGTTGTTCACTCACAATGTTTTATTGACTTTTTTCTGTTCCTATCAAGTTAAGAAATAATGGTCTGAGTTTCGAGCAGACTGAGTATTTTGTGAAGCAGCTCAGCTGTCATCGCCAACACAAAGACATCAGGTCAGAACATCTGATTTTTTAAACAGAATTAAAGTAAATCTTGAATGGTATGCAGACATGCCCAGTATATGGTTTATATGGTGAGATTAGTGACATGTTTGATTATGAATTTATTAGGATTGAAGAGCCTTGGATGACGGGAAGTGCTGTTGTCAGTCTTCTTGGTAACTGCTTGAATCTGGAATCATACATTGGAGAGATCAGGTGTGGTATTTCACAATCCACAAAACAATAAGGATGAATCTTTTAACAGAAAACTACAAGCCTACCATTTCATATATCTATAAATTGTTGCATGACTTTGTATATCGTGGCAGAGATGTAAAGAGTTCCTTTACAGTATTATCCACTGAATCCTTTGAATGTATATAAAGTATGTGTTAACTGTAGGTTAGGCAATTAACCACAAAGGCTTCCTGTGTGGTTGCATTACCCTCGTTTCATTTTAAAAATCTGTACCCTCACTCATCCACATTTACTGGCTGTGAAAATTTGAATATTTTGGACTTGCCTTTATCTGTGTTGTCAGCTATCCTAGCTAAATCATTTATTTCTAAATGGTTGTGTGGGAAATTAGTTCACCAGCTGGGTCAGGAGGCCTTTCTGTGTGGAGTTTACATGTTCTCCCTGTCTCGGCATGGGTTTACTCTGGGTACTCTGGTTTCCTACCACAGCCCAAAAACATGCTGGTTAGGTGAATTAGAGCTGTCAAATTGCCCTCCCCCCAATGTGTGTATGAATCAACTTGTCTGTAGATGAACTGTTCCTTGCCATAAATGTAAACATAGATGCTAGAATTTCATTAAGAATGCATAAATAAATGATTGTGAAGACACTAGTAAATTGATTAGTAAATGATGAGACTAAACCATATTTCAATTTAACTTTAACAGGGTCAAGCATGCATCCATTAATCTTATTATAGATGCCGATTCCAGTCTTCATTCTGCTTCTGTGTAAGTCTTAGAACTTGTGAAAATTATGTTTGCACAGTCAATATGTTACTATTTAAGCTCAGTTACAAATGTCATTTTGTTACTTTCCTTTCTTACAGAGCTGAAAACAAAGATTTTGCACTATGTACTCTGAGATCCATCAGGTTGTGTTTTTGTACTACTGTTTTTGTGGTCTGAAATATATATATTTTCAAAAATAATGTATAATGTGTAAAATAATGTTGTGTGTATTTGTTTGTCTTGTTATTTAGCTTTGATGACTGTGGCACAGAAGGTCACCATCTCAGTCCGTTATTACTTCCAATGCAGAAATGTCACGGCTTGCAGAATTTAAAGTAAGTTATGAGTACAGTAAGTTACACTCACCTAAAGGATTATTAGGAACACCTGCAATTATCTAATGAACCAATCACATGGCAGTTGCTTCAATGCATTTAGGGGTGTGGTCCTAGTCAAGACAATCTACTGAACTCCAAACTGAATGTCAGAATGAGTAAGAAAGGTGATTTAAGCATTTTTGAGCGTGGCATGGTTGTTGGTGCCAGACGGGCCGGTCTGAGTCTGGTCAGTTACTGGGATTTTCACGCACAACCATTTCTAGGGTTTAGAAAGAATGGTGTAAAAAGGGAAAAACATCCAGTATGCGGCAGTCCTGTGGGCGAAAATGCCTTGTTGATGCTAGAGGTCAGAGGAGAATGGGCCAACTGATTCAAGCTGATAGAAGAGCAACTTAGGCTGAAATAACCACTTATTACAACCGAGGTATGCAGCAAAGCATTTGTGAAGCCACAACACGCACAACCTTGAGGCGGATGGGCTACAACAGCAGAAGACCCCACCGGGTACCACTCATCTCAACTACAAATAGGAAAAAGAGGCTACAATTTGCACAAGCTCACCAAAATTGAATTGTTGAAGACTGGGAAAATGTTGCCTTGTCTGATGAGTCTCAATATCTGTTGAGACATTCAGATGGTAGAGTCAGAATCTGGTGTAAACAGAATGAGTACATGGATTCATCATGCCTTGTTGCCACTTTGCAGGCTGGTGGTGGTGGTGTAATGGTGTGGGGGATGTTTTCTTGGCACACTTTAGGTCCCTTAGTGCCAATTAGGCATCGTTAAAATGCCACGGCCTACTTGAGCATTGTTTCTGACCATGTCCATCCCTTGATGACTAACATGTACCCATTCTCTGATGGCTACTTCCAGCAGGATAATGCATCATGTCACAAAGCTCAAATCATTTCAAATTGGTTTCTTGAACATGACAATGAGTTCACTGTACTAAAATGGCCCCCACAGTCACCAGATCTCAACCCAATAGAGCATCTTTAGGATATGGTGGAATGGGAGCTTCGTGCCCTGGATGTGCATCCCACAAATCTCCATCAACTGCAAGATGCTATCTTATCAATATGGGCCAACATTTCTAAAGAATGCTTTCAGCACCTTGTTGAATCAATGCCACGTAGAATTATGGCAGTTCTGAATGTGAAAGGGGGTCAAACACAGTATTAGTATGGTGTTCCTAATAATCCTTTAGTTGAGTGTATATGGTGGTTTTTGTATATAAATGCATCTTATTTAAATAAAATGTGTTTCTTTATGTCCAGATTCTCTCAGCTGAAAATGGACAGAAAAGGTGCTGAGTTTTTTTCTGTAGTCATTCCGTCTTTAGTGAGTCTCAGGAACCTCATGTAAGTAACTTAGTCATGACTAATCAGATGATGTAGATTTATTATTATATATATTGTAGCTACAACAAATACTGTATACTGTAAATTATTTTAACAACCAATATATCTAAAAAAAATCTTCACAGCCTTGATTTGAAAGGAGCAGCTGAAGATGAGGTGGCAATACTTGTGGAAGCATTACCAAAAGCACAAACATTTGAGAGTCTGAGGTGTGTGTAGACATACAATAATATTGTATGTCTAACTTCAATCTGTTAGTTCTGTTGACATACATTCTTCTTGAACATTTTTGCCTTGTTCTGATCATCTAGTTTGTCCCAGCTTGTTGTGGATGACAATGGGGCTACAGTATTTGGCAGGGCTCTTCAAAATCTGCCACATCTCAAGTCCCTCAAGTAAGAAAAAAACATTTTAAATGCTGCCAATATCTTTGTAAAAGCTGTACTTGTTATTAGCAAAGTCCCCTTTTGTGTGTTTTTATAAAGATCTACATAGATCTGTTTTGGAATTGTCAAGTCATTTTCGTTGTACACTCTAAAAAATGCTGGGTTATTTTCAACCCAGCGTTGGGTCGAAAAGGGACGAGCCTATGCTTGGTTGTTTAACCCATTGTTGTATAAAATATACAAAAATCTTTTATTGATAGACAGTAAGTAATTGAGAGACGACAGAAAGTACAGGGTGGAGAGAGGGGTATAGGATCAGCAAAGGACCTCGAGCCGGAATTCGAACTCGGGTCGCCGGAAGTGCGTTTGCACCATATGTCGGAGCACTGTTCACTACACCACTGGCTCCAACGGGTTATCTATATTTTACCCAACCATGGGTTAAAACAAACCAGATTTTTTTTTTAAAAAGCAGCTTTGCCGAAAATCATGCTTTAATGTTATAAGAAGACCAAAACCCAATCCAAAGTCAACTATGGTAGAAATAAACATTAGATGTGTAGATAGCGGAGGGAAAAAGAGGACCTAGACACTCTTAAAAATAAAGGTGCTTCACGATGTCATAAAAGAACCAATTTAGGCTGAATGTTTTTATAAAGAACTTTTAACATCCAAAGAACTTTTATGTATGTTTCCCAAATGGTTCCTTATAGTGAGAAAAGGGTTTTTAGACTATAAAAAGGTATGAAATAAATTTGGTCCAAAAATGGTTCTTCTATGGCATCGCTGTACAGTGCATAATACGCTCTGTATTATTTTGTCCAGTCTCTCTCAGGTCTCCTGTTGGACAGCAGCTCGAGGATGTGACTTGGTCAAAGGTCTGGTGCAATGTGTTTCTCTGGTAGAGATCAGGTAACAGCACCCATAGTTATATACTGTGGCTGTTCATTATCTTTCCAAATATGTGACCCTTACTGTAAAAAGTCTTTACTGTTTTTCACATAAAATAAATCATCCCATACATAATTCAAAGACCATTCTAACCTTGATGTCTTGAATATTGACTGAGCAAGCCAAAGTCAAAGATTAAAAGCATAGTAAAATTACTTTGAAATCAAACTTTGATGCTTCTTATCTCATAATTAAATTATAGGGCGGTTTCCCGGACAGGGCTAAAGTCTAGTCCAAGACTAATGCATGTTTAAGCTGTGTTTACTGAAAACAGCTTGCACTCACATATCTTAAAATATATCAGTGCTATTGTTTTGTGTCAAGATGCAAACCAGTAGTGGTTTTTGGAAGGTATGTTTGTAAAATACTACTTAAAGGTCTAGTCCTGGCTTTATCTAAACCCTGGCAGGAAACTGCCCATAAGAGACTTTAGCATTTCAAATCAGAATTTTAATTTGAAGTCCGTCTGTATGTAGGTACGGGTCTATCTCCACTGTCAGTTTGGTTCCACTCAACACGCCGTGCAGAGTAAAAACATTCTTTAAATTGTAATAGACATTTAGTTTAAAGGATTGGTCAATTTTCTTAAAACAAAATCCAGATAAATTACTCACCACCATGTCATCCAAAATTTTGATATCTTTCTTTGTTCAGTCAAGAAGAAATTATGTTTTTTGGGGAAAGCATTCCAGGATTTTTCGCATTTTAATGGACTTTAATGGACCCCAATACTTTACAGTTTTAATGCAGTTTAAAATTGCAGTTTCAAAGGACTCTAAACGATCTCAAATCTTATCTAGTGAAACGATTGTCATTTTTGGCAAGAAAAGAAGATGCACTTTTGGACCACAACTTCTCATCTTCCTCCGGTATTGTGGCGCGCCAGCTCGACCTCGCGTAAAACGTCATCACGTCAAGAGGTCACAGATGACGTATGCGAAACTACGCCCCAGTGTTTACAAGTGTGGAGAAAGAGGACCGTCCCGATGTTGTATGTCGAACGATACTAATTAATGTCTTTGTGTCAGTTTATTGTTTAAAATGAGTTATATGTAACACGAAATTACGCGAGGTCGCGCTGGCTCGTCACACAGTCGGAGGAGGAGGAAAAGTTGTGGTTTGGAAGTGCATATTTTATTTTTCTTGTCAAAAATGACAATCTTTATTAATCATTAAAGTCCATTAAAATGAGAAGAATCCTGGAATGTTTCCTGAAAAAACATAATTTCCTCTCGACTGAACAAAGAAAGACATCAACAGTTTGGATGACATGATGGTGAGTAAATTATCTAGATTTTTTTTAAGAAAATGGACTAATCCTTCAATTGTTTTACTACCCGCAAAATGAAAAACACTGGGACAAAATAAAGTGATGACTTTCGAGTGTCTGACCAACTAATTTTTAGCATTTAACCATGTTGAAAATTGTATTCACATACATACATACATACTGTATTGCATTCAAAATTATAAGACATTAACACTTGATTTTTAGGCTGGACTCATTGGTACTGAATGAAGAGGGCATTAAGATCTTGGCCGAGGGCTTCTACAGTATGGCCTCACTTAGGAAGCTCAGGTAAATAACTATTTTTATTTAACAAATAGGCATAAATGACTTTACTGATACTGGTATGCTCAACCAAGACTTGTACATTAAAAAAAACATTTTATTTAAACATGTATTTTATTGTTTTGTTCATGGTTTCGTTTTGCTCAGCTTAAACAACATAAGTGTGGAAACATCTGAGACATTCGTAAATGGCACGGGTATACTCTGTCTCCTGGCTTCCTTTCAGGGATTTAAACAGATGGAAGAGATTGAGTAAGTGTTGCATGCAGTCCCTCCCTATATGGGACCCAGTATATGAAAACCAAGCTAAAGTCACTGTAAATCATCAAAATGTAAAGGACATTCTTTGAAATATATAACCTTGATAACGTTATTGGTCATGTCAAAGATTAAAATTGAAGTGAAATCAATCTTTGATGCTCCTAATCTTATAATTAGACTGTGAGATTTAATCCTGAATTTCACAGACAGCGTCACATACTTTTTGTGCATCTACAGGTTGGAGAGCTGGCGAATGGGAGATAGTGGAGCTCACGAGCTTGTGAAGCATATTTCCTCGTGGACCGAACTGAGAATATTAAAGTGAGATGAGAAGCATTGCCTGACTAAATCTTGTGATAGATTGCCATCTAGTGGAAACAGTTAGATAATACATAAACATTAACATGTTTTTCTTTCTATTCTGCCTTTTATTCTTTCATCACAAAAACCTTATTGCAGTGTTGTTCATTTTGTGTTTTTGCAGTCTGTCAAACAATAGTGTGAGCGACCAGGCTGGAGAAAGACTGATAGAGGCTTTATCACATTGCAGAGCTCTTCAGAAACTACAGTAAATATATTTACATAAATTATAGTCAAGAACTCCCATCATGTGATACTAGTGGAAGAATAAGTCAGTCAACATTTTTTATAATGTATTTTACAGGCTCTCCGAAAACCAACTGGGTCAAGCCTGTGCTGCTAAACTAGCAGAAGTCCTTCCATTACTGTCTCAGATCTCAGACCTGAAGTAAGCCACCTGATTATGATGTCTTGGTTGGCTTAGATGAAGCAAGTGACTGTGAATATTTACTACTATCTTTATTTCTAGTTTGTCAGAGAATCAGTTTGGTCCTAAAGTATCCTTGGCACTTTGTGAGGGTCTGGTCAGCATGAAGGCACTGAAAAGACTACAGTAAGACACTGAATACATGAAATAACCTCTTATTACAACCAGAACCACATACAATATAAATTGTATCATATTTTAGTACATTCTGTAATGCTGTATGCTGAAATTAAGTGTAATACTTGTTTGTTTAGCTTGACCTCAATTGGCTGTTCAGATCTGGTTGGTGTGGCATTGTCCCTCAAACATTGTCCATCCATAGAAGATGTCAGGTATGTGTCACTATGATGAGGGGGGCACTAAAGTCTTCTTTCTTGATTTGTTTATGCATTTCAAACATGAAAAGAGAACAAATAATGCCAATAACAAAGATGAAAATAGGTGAAGATGAAAAATAGTGGGGTCCATGCACCAAAAAAGAGAGAAAAAAACTAAATTCTACAACCTACTTAATATGCTTGGGAACAAATGGCCCACCCATTAAACTGTACTATGCATTCTGAATTTAAGCAATGGGTCTGACTGCACCTCGTGGGTTTTTTAAAGACGCCTCTGGTTTATAAAGTTCATCTCATTTTCAGCTTGTCATGGAACGAATGTGGTGATATGCTGGCACAAAAACTGGCTGAGATTCTGCCTCTGTGTACAATGTTGAAGAGACTTGAGTAAGTACCTGGATGCCTGCTAAAAAGATTTGGTAATATCTTTTGTATGTACAGCATGCTCAGATTGTTAAATTACTGCTTTACAGCCTGGAGGCCAATAAAATTACCACAACAGGAGCCATAGAGATTGCCAAATGCCTCCCGTCATGTCCTTCCATTGAAGTAATAAGGTATTAGTAGCATATATACTGTTGATCTAACAATTTTAGCTTCAAGCTATTGTAGTATAACTAGCTGATATATGTAAATATCAAGCTAAGCTTGTTTGCATTTAATTTCATTATACACAGGCTCTGGAGGAACCAAATTGCCAAAGATGATGAGAATCTCAGAGATCTCAGGCTGAACTTCTCATCTGTTTAGTCATATTTTATGATGTTCTTTCGTGTAGAAAAAATAATATTTATTATTTTGGATTTAATAGGAGAACACATTACCTCATTAGAGCAACTCATTACCCCTAAAAGCACAGTTTAAACAATTGTTCAGGAATGTTTTGGAATATGCCCATATAATGGAAGATATGTTGCTTAGAATCTCATTTAAAGGTGGAGTGTGTAAATTTTAGCGGCATCTAGTGGTGAGGTTGCAAATTGCAACCAATGGCTCAGTCCACTGCTCTTCCCTCGCTTTTGAGAAAAGAGAAGAGAAGCTACGGTAGCTGCCACAAGAAAAACTTGTCATCGACGGAGACAAATTAGTAAAAAAGTTTGTCCGTTAAGGGCTTCTGTAGAAACATGGCAGCACAAAATGGCGACTTTCACGTAAGGGGACCCTCAGTGTATGAGATAAAAACGTCTCATTCTAAGGTAATAAAATCATAATGGTTCATTATTAAAAGGTTTTTATACACCCATGATAATATAGTTTAGTATATTAGTTAGTATTTCTGTCAAGTGATCCTTTTAAAAATTACACACTGCACCTTTAAGTGTAACTTGTCATTTCAAGTGTAAGATCATGAAACAGCTTACTTGCCTGAATAATGTTCTTCTGCAAAAAAAAAAGGCTTTATTTGGTTGTATTTAGTATAGTGTAATATAGGCTGTCCTCTTTTAAAATGTATCAAATATATGCTTTATTGATGCTAAAGTGAGATTATTTAGTGCTCCATTATAGGCATTCCCATATTGAACAACCTGAACATCACCATGTTGTGTTCTCCTTTAAAGCACGTATTTATTTATGTGTGATCACTGTAAGGTTTTTATTGCTCGATTGTTGCACTGATAAATTGTCAAACTTTTGAATAAATACAAAAATGATTTTATAATTTTACGTCTGTTATTTACTTGCGTATTTGAAACACACAACACAAATATAAATGCATATTGAATTATGTCATATAAGTCAATAACATGTCAGAAAAGGAACACAGTTGTCCCCAGACAGCTACCACAGTTTCCCAACCTGGCAGCCAGGTCCAATTTGGGCAGGGGTGGGCATTCCTGGTCCTGGAGGGCCCCTGTCCTGCAAAGTTTAGCTCCAACCCTAATCAAACACACCTAAATGTAATTTTCAAGTCATACTGAAGCCTTTGATTGGAATTTTCAGGTTGGAGCTTAACTTTACAGGACAGTGGCCCTCCAGGACCAGGAATGCCCACCCTTGAATTAGGGGGTCCTCAAAAGACTTCCAAAGGGACATCAAGATGAAATTAAAATGATTTAAAATATGACAAGATTTTTAAATAACTAAAAATAAGAACAATTTATTTTATAACAAATATAAAGTTTTGTGTAATATGCGGGTGTATTATACTGACACAAGTATATTTGTAGTTTGTTTGCATTACCACTAGGTGGCAGTAAAATGATGATGTGTAAATGTAGTAAGGCTTTTTGGACCACTGTTTTCAGGTATTAATGTTTATATTTACTTGCACACAAAATACAATATATAAATTAATCAATACGTGTTTCTATACCAGAAATATGCAGGTTTTAAATACAAATATCCACCAATATCGGTAACTGACACAAATTAATTAGTTTAAAGTGGTGAGATGGAAATAGCCTATTTGAAAAAAAAACTATTCATTATATTATTTGATTATATATTTAGTTTCCTTTCAATATAAGGTCTGTCATACGTTCTGCAGAACAGCACGAGCGATGCGCGCGCTTCTGCAAACACGTCAACATGACGGTATCATCAAATGTAGGCAAAATCGTGTGTTATTTCCCCCAAACGTAACGTTTCTTTAAGACAACCTTTTAAAGCCGTTTCAGACACAGCATTGAGAAGATATAGTTGATTGTTATAACAGTCACAGATGTGTGTGGACACGGGCGGAGTTGTCAGAGCTGTGAAAAGAAAACTACACAACTGTTGGGTTTATTGAGCGCGCGCCACTCTCGAGTCTAAACGCGCTAGAAGCAGCGACGCGCTTTCTTCTTTAACGGGGTTTATCTTTTAACGCATCACACATTGGCATCGTCTTCGTTTACCTGGATAATGCGATCAACCCAAAATCATTTTGAAACGCTGAGCTGGTGCCACCAATAGACTACACAACAGAAAAAGACGCTCGAGTGAAGTAGGACGCATATACCGAGGGGTGAGTTACACAGTGACTTCATGAAGTAATCATTACCATTCATAAACAAACCTGTTGTGTAACAGTTTAACATTGAAAGGAAGACATTAAGAGTTCAGGATAACACGAATAAACAACAACAACAAGCCTGTTTAGCCCATACAAAACACATAAATCTTAAGACACCCACCAAATTACATTAATGTCAAATTACAGTAATGAGCATACGATGAATGCACGCTTTTTCTTTCTTTCTTGCTGCTGGAGAATGTTTGATAGTATTGCACATAATTGTTCACGAATTTGTGATTTTTGTGAATATATATTAACTTACCTGTCGTCCAAGTTTCCGGTTTGACAGCCTCAACATTCATTAATTCTTGCAGTACTCGGTGATCCATTATAAACTTTTTGTCTGCATTGATGGCTCATTATTCAGTAAACAGGATGTCGCGCTTTTAATGCTTTACTGTAGATGTGGTTTGACAGCAGAGCAAAAGGTGATGCTTAACAACATGATGCTTGAGTAATATACAGTGTGCATGGTCTTTGGACGGAGCATACTGTTTTGAAACAGTGTTTTCTGTGATCTTTACACGTTTATTAACATGTTTTGACATCGTTTAACAAATTTACATCTTTTTTTTTGCTCAGGCAAATGCTTAAAAGCAAACTTACATCTCATTTGGGTGTATTTGTGCTTGCTTTTACATTTGGTAGTGAATAAACAGCTGATACTTTTTTATATAATGCTAATATTTTGTACATTTTAACCAACTTTTACCACAATACTAAACAGTTCCCACTTTAAGATTAATTGGAAAACATTTTGAAATATATGGTGGTTATAAGGAAGTTGCACTTTGTTGTAATTGTTTGACCTCAGAGTTCCTAAAATGGAAAGTGTCCTGATGTAGGAAGTTAGATTCAGTAACAATTAAATTACATTAATGTAATTTAAAGGTACAGTTCTCCAAAAACTTTTACTTTGTAAAACAAAACAAGAAATTTTAAGCAATCTCTGTATGGTTTTGTGTCAATAGGCACCTACAGAATGTTGTTTGGGTAATGTTACTTAAAATATCATTTATTAGGTAAACTATCCCTTTAAAGGGGCAATGGCACAATACTTTTTTTAAGATGTCAAATAAATCTTTGGTGTCCCCAGAGCACATATGTGAAGTTTTAGCTCAAAACACCATATAAATAATTTATTATAGCATGTTAAAATTGCCACTTTGTAGGTGTGTGCAAAAATGTGGCGTTTTGGGTGTGTCCATTAAAATGCAAACGAGCTGATTAAATTCAAACACTGATCACATTGATGGTGGTTTGTTGCAATTAAAACTCAATTGTGCTTTTCTCTGCACTAAATGGCAGTGCTGTGATTGGATAGTGCAGATTAAGGGGTGGTATTATTATAATAAGAGCTCCTTATGACATCATAAGGAGAGCTAAATTTCAACTACCTATTTTTTCATGTGCTTATAGAGAATGGTTTACCAAAACTAAGTTACTGGATTGATCTTTTTCACATTTTCTAGGTTGATAGAAGCACTGGCGACCCAATTATAGCACTTAAACATGGAAAAAGTCTCATTTTCATGCCATGGCCCCTTTAAGCTTTCTGTTACTAAATAAATTGTACTTATTCTTTATGATAGACACTTATGGAACAAGTCAGAAATGTGAAGCTTGTTTTTTGTTAAAGGAAGTGTATTCACTTTGCCACCTAAAACAGGATTATATTTGAATTGTGGTTTTAGTGGTGGAATTGCTGTTGTAAGTGGATGCAGGGTTGTAAACCCTAGGGTGATGAGAGGTGTTTTATATGATGATTAGTGGAAAAACGTGACAACTTGTCTGGCACTACACCTTGCAGATAAATGCTGAAGTACAGATAAGAGGTGATACAGTGTTTATGGTGTCATATAAAAACACGTTGCCATTTTGGCCTCAGATGAGTGGACTCATCTATATATTGGGATAAAAGACACAGAATAGTAGTTTAATAAACACTGTTCCTTGCAAAATACTAAAATGTCAACACAGTTAATGGGTTACTAACTGATGCAATGGTTGATATGGTTCACTGCACGGACTAAACTCTAATCTCGCCATTTTACTGCAATTGACTTTGAGTATTCAGGAAGTTCAAACTGCTGTGTCTGTGTATCCGCTTTTCCATTACATCACCTTCCTAGGGATCATGTCATTACTCATTATTTTGAGAATGGTTACCTACAGTGTGTATATAATGGGTGTTTGATTGCAGTCGAGTTCATTTAGAATCTGAACAACCCTTGACGTTTAACACTTTAATGCAAGATGCCGTTTTGGGATGGAATCCCAGGTGAGTTTTCCTTGCTTTCCCGAACTGATCAGAAAGATGTTTTTGATGTTGTAATTTTCGATAACAGGGTAGTACAAAATAATTTTAAACTGTTAGTTTACTGAGAATCCTGGTGTCATTTCTTCTGTAACATCATTTTTTAAAACATTGATGTCACTTCTTCCATACAATGACATTCTGCCTAAAATCTCCTTTTGTGTTCCACAAAAGAAATTATACGGAGAGCTAACAATATCATTTTTGGATGAACTTTTTCCCTTTTTGAATTACACTGCTAGTAGATTATGGCAGCACATCTATTTGGTTTTTAACCATCTGTTTGCTCTCACACTTTTGCTATCATTATGTGATATTATTGTGTGCCTAACCACCTGGTAGACAAGTCGATCGATCTGTTCTATAACCACAAGTTAAATAACCACCACCACTGTGTACTAGTATTTACTTCCAAATCAGTGTCATTGCTAAACAATGGACAATAATTAATTAAATTAACTAATCTTAGTTCCTGTTGTTAACATAATAACTTGGATAATATCCTTTGGAGGTGATGTAAGTGATTCTGTGTGACGTGTTTTTGGCCCAAGTTGCTTTTACTCGAATTCTTTGTCAATGGTGGTCACAGCCTAATTGTGGTTTGTGACATTAACACAGAAAGAGACGGTGGTACATCAGTATCTAAGCAACAAGAGCCCTCGCTGTATTCCTCATTTCTTGGTGTGACGCTCATGTTCTGTGTGTGCGTGGGGAAATCATAATAGTGTTTTCATGTTTGCTATTTATTTGAGGAGTTGTTTTTTCAGTTGGCCGTGAACCCATACTGCACACGCCTGTCTCGTAGAGATGTGGCCAAGTTGTTTCTGTGAAAAAAGGTCAAATAGCACTGTGTAATTTATTTCTATTCAAAGGCTGCAGTTCACTGTCCTACATTTGTTTTATTAGACTGATAGTGAGAGACTTTCTATTTGGCAACTTATAAGCCTTGTAATGCAGAGTGATTGTATAGTTTTGGTGCTGTTCGAATTAAGGTGCTAAAAGGGTTCTTCGCCGCAGTGATGCCATACAAGAACCATTTTTGGTTCCCCAAACATTTCAATCATTACTTATTACCTTTAATTACCTGTCTCAAAGAGCATCCAGCATCGTGGAGTGCTTTAATGTGGACTCTTTCCTTTTCTGAGGGTTCTTGATGTTTTACCATTTTGAGGAGGAATGGAAAATGTCAAATTGAATTAGCATTTTATACCCAAATTTGAGCTGACACAATTAAGTCTTCTCAGAAATCAGAAATTAATAAAGGGTAACATTCAACTTATCTTGCTTCCATCTGAATAAAAACAGTGGTGGCCGGTGACTTCTTTTTTCGAGGGTGCTCGATGCAAAGTTTGTCACAACATGTATGTAGCTCGTCATGTGTGGTTTGTAATTTCAAAATATGTGTTCTGCACGTCGAGAGATCCTGTGTGCATCACGTGTCTTAAGTGCTTGCTGCATACGCGTCCAAAGGGTTTATGATAAAAGAGATGCTCGCATTTACCAGATACTCGCATAATCTCATGCATAATCAGAGTTTAGTGTTAAGGGAGTGTCTTGCATTTATTTTGTGAACGTGAGCGTCTCTTTTATCATAAACGGTTTTGATGCGTGTGCAGCAGGCACTTATTTTGACAAAACATGTGATGCACATGGTTCACTTGACGCAACAAACACATATTTTAAAAACACAAGCAACACACATGACACTTCTGAACACTTATTTTGAATTTGCGCCCCTCGGATGAGCACTCACAAGCCGCCACTGATAAAAAACAATAAATTGTTTTATATGTTTTTCCTTTCTTTTAAAACAATAAATTAGGAAATTCATGGATAACAATAATATTATAGAATAATGCTGTGACTAAAGAGCTAACACATGGTGGATTAACCATTACAGAAACATTTCCAATCATAAATACTGTTAGTTTAGGGCAGCTGTGGTACAAATCTTACATTGGGTGATGGTCTAATAAATTGTTTTATATTATAAATCACTGCATATATGAATTTTACATGGCAGATGCGCAAAGAACAGATGTTAACTGATGTACAGTTAATTGGGGGTTAAATGACTACACAAGGTTGTATACAGAAAAGTTAAACACCCTTTTGTTGCCCCCAGGGTGTGGGAGAGGAGGTACTCCCATCTCTATGGCCTATACTCTGGGCTCGGGGCCCGACGTGGCTCCTGTCATTGGGTCCCAGCACTGCATCACAAAAGTAGAGCTTTCTGTTTGTGGCTCCAATCTGCTAGACCGTGACGTGGCATCAAAGTCAGACCCCTTCTGTGTCCTTTTCCAAGAGGTGGATAGCAACTGGGTGGAGGTAAGACGCAATAAAAAGTGTTTCCAACTTACCTTTCCACATTAGTGGAGTAATTGTGGGATCAGGACTTGTTTACAAGCTGGTGACCATATGCTGGAAGCATATAAAGAGCTGTAATCAAAGTAAAATAGTCATAGTTAAAGTAAATTAAATAATATGGTGGGAGCACATGAGGGTATGTCTGTGAGGTCTCTATGGGACTGTGTCCTGAGCAGTCCAATCATCACCACAAGCCCATGTGGATGGCCAGTAGGGCAAAACTGCACATAAAATCCCTCTTTCACGGCAAACTGTAACCATGGAAACACCATGGGAACAATATTGTTTGTTGTGTAGAAATACAGAATCAAATGCATTTTAGAAGAGGACGTGTTTGAGGCAACCAACCGCTAAAGGGTTAACATCATTGTCACCCGCAATCTGTGAAAACCCAACTAAAGTAATTTTTTGTGATTTACTATCTACAAAAAAAATCTTCCTACATAATCTAAAGAACATTCTGTGAAAATATAACCTTGGTATCTTTAACATCGAATGGCAGGATTACATATCAAGAATGATATAAAAAAAGTTTTTCACACAATAACATAATAAATCCATACTGTACTGTATCTACACTATATCTATCTATTTACATGTACTGTAAATCTATAGTGTCTATTACAGATCCAGAAGTCAATGTTTATATCTTATAAAGACAAAATTGGACATGTACAATATACTATGTCTAGTGATTTGTATGCGATTAATCGCATACAAAATAAAAGTGATTTTTTGCATAATATATGTGTGTGTACTGTGTGTAATTATTATGTATATTTAATCACACACACATACATATATTCATTTCAGAATTTGTTTATGTATATATAATTTTCTTTTAATGTATATATCATACATATATATATATATATTTTGTATGCGATTAATCGCGATTAATATTTGACCAGCACTAGACTAAACATTTTGTTTCAAACAGTTCTTACACAAAAGCATTTAAAACGATTATGCTGGCATGACAATTATGCACCCCTCCTCAAATTCATATGGACTCTGTTTGTATGTCTCATCAGCTTGCTCGAACGGAGACTGCCGTAAACAACCTGAATCCAGTATTTGGTGTGAAATTTCAAGTGGACTATCACTTCGAGGAAGTACAGAAGCTCAAGTTTGCCATGTTTGATGAGGACAAGTGCAGCACACAACTTTACGAACATGACTTTCTGGGCGAGTTTACCTGCACACTGGGAGTGGTACGGTAGCATTTGGTTGTTTCACCTGATCTATTACTGTAATAATAAGATTAGCATTAGTAATTAACTTAATTATCTGTTTAATGGGCCATCTTCTCTGTTTCAGATTGTGTCAAATAAGAAGCTACATCGACCACTTATCTTAGCAAACGGCAAGCCGGCAGGAAAGGGGGCCATCACAGTAAGACACTAAATACAATATACAATAACATGTATATTGATGAAGTTTTAATTGAGCTTCAATATATGCTTTGTTCAATTATTTAGATAACAGCCCAGGAGTTATCAGACAACAGAATAATAACCTTGACCATGTGTGGGAAGAAGCTGGATAAAAAGGTGGGTGAAGAGGTTGTGATACATTTACATTTATAGACTTGGCAAATGCTTTTATCCAAAGCGACTTACAGGGCATTACAAGTTGTACATTTGATCAGACTGTCTGTTTTCTGGGATTAAACCCATGACCTTTGCGCTGGTAATGCAATGCTGTAGCATGTTGAGCTATAAAAACACTATAAAAACTGTATACGATGTTTTGTATTGTAAAATTTCAGGACTTTTTCGGAAAATCAGACCCCTATTTAGAATTCCACAAACAAGGGGATGATGGGAAATGGATGATGGTTCACAGAACAGAGGTAAAACTTTGACTAAACACTGTGTTTTGACATCGTTTTGTGTTTACATTTGTACATTTCATACTGAATTTATACATTTATTGAAGGCCAAAAAAGATCTATTGTATACTGCATGCCTTATAATATAGTACAATGCATATGCTGGACAACATACACTCACCTAAAGGATTATTAGGAACACCATACTAATACTGTATTTGACCCCCTTTCACCTTCAGAACTGCCTTAATTCTACGTGGTATTGATTCAACAAGGTGCTGAAAGCATTCTTTAGAAATGTTGGCCTATATTGATGGGATAGCATGTTGCAGTTGATGGAGATTTGTGGGATGCACTTCAAGGGCACAAAGCTCCCGTTCCACCACATCCCAAAGATGCTCTCATTGTACAGTTATCTCATTGTCATGTTCAAGAAACTAATTTGAAATTATTCGAGCTTTGTGACATGGTGCATTATCCTGCTGGAAGTAGCCATCAAAGGATGGGTACATGGTGGTCATAAAGGGAAGGACATGGTAAGAAACAATGCTCAGGTAGGCCGTGGCATTTAAACGATGCCCAATTGGCACTAAGGAGCCTAAAGTGTGCCAAGAAAACATCCCCAACACCATTACAACACTGCCACCAGTCTGCACAGTGGTAACAAGGCATGATTGATCCATGTTCTCATTCTGTTTACGCCAAATTCTGACTCTACCATCTGAATGTCTCAACAGAAATCGATACTCATTTTTCCAGTCTTCAGCTGTCCAATTTTGGTGAGCTCATGCAAATTGTAGCAGCTTTTTCCTATTTGTAGTGAAGATGAGTGGTACCAGGTGGGGTCTTCTGCTTTTGTAGCCCATCCGCCTCAAGGTTGTGTGTGTTGTGGCTTCACAAATGCTTTGCTGCATACCTTGGTTATAATGAGTGGTTATTTCAGTCAAAGTTGCTCTTCTATCAGCTTGAATCAGTCGGCCCATTCTCCTCTGACCTCTAGCATCAACAAGGCATTTCCGCCCACAGGACTGCCGCATACTGGATGTTTTTCCCTTTTCACACCATTCTTTGTAAATCCTAGAAATGGTTGTATGTGACAATCCCAGTAACTGAGCAGATTGTAACATACTTAGACCGGCCCGTCCGGCACCAACAACCATGCCATGCTCAAAATTGTTTAAATCACATTTCTTTCCCATTCTGACATTCAGTTTGGAGTTCAGGAGATTGTTTTGACCAGGACCACACCCCTAAATGCATTGAAGAAACTGCCATGTGATTGGTTGATTAGATAATTACATAATGAGAAATTTGACAGGTGTTCCTAATAATCCTTTAGGTGAGTGTACATACTGATAATGGACAAACTAGTTACTGCAGGGTTCTCACTGTCACAGAAATTCCTGATTTAAAATCCAGCCCTGGAAAAGTCATGGAATTTTCTATAGCAATTTTTAAAGATTTTTGTCGCATTTAGTTTTTCTCTAAAATCCTTCCCACTGTAAACCATTTTCAGGTCATTAAAAACACTTTGGATCCTGTGTGGAAGCCTTTCACGGTTCCTCTCATCTCACTCTGTAATGGAGATGTGGACAGAAGCATCAAGGTATGCATTACAATGTATTCTTAAGTAAATACTATAAGACTTTTTAATAACAGTCATTTTGGCACAACTTAAAGTTACTGTGTGATGTTGCAGGTGCTGTGCTATGATTATGACAATGACGGAAGTCACGACTTCATCGGCGAGTTTCAGACCACCGTCAACAAGATGAGCGAAGCGCAGAACTCAGTGGAGGTAAATCTGGCCTAAATTTGATTTAAAGCGATACTCCAGCCAAATATCAAAATTACCTCATGATTTACTCACCCTCAAGCAGTCTGAGATACACATGTCCATCATCTTTCAGACGAACACATTTTGAGTTATTTTAGTAATTTTTTCAAACTTATAATGGAATAAAACATGGATCAACTTCTGACTTTGAAGGCCAAAATGTGCATCCATTCTTTAAAGTGGTAATCCACACGACTCCAATGGGTTAATAAAGGTCTTTTTTGGGTAATGCATGTGATATTGTAAGAAAAATATCCATACTTTAAACTTTATAAACTATAATAACTTGCTTCCGGGTAACGATGCCATTATGGACGCCTGCAATTCACAAGAGTCGCTGCACACCGTACCCATTGAAACGAACACTCACTACGCTAAAACTCTTGCCTGAGTCCAAGATGCTAGAAGCTAGTTATTATGGATAATATGGAATTGCATCGATTACCCGCAGAAGACCTTTATTAACTCATTCGAGCCATGTGGATTACTTTTTTAAAGGATGAATGCATTTTTTTGAGGTTTAAAGTCAGAAGTTGTTTCCTTATCCCTGTTTTCTACCATTATAAAGCTTGGAAGGGCAAGGACTTACTAAAATAACTCCAAATGTGCTTGTCTTAAAGTGAAAGATGATGGACATTTGTATCTCGGAATGCTTCAGGTTGAGTAAATCACGGGGTAATTTGGAAGTAGCAAATTTGGTAGATGTAACGTCAGTGGTGGCTGGTGACTGCTCTTCCGAGGGGCGCAATTAGGGCTGTCACGATTATGAAATTTGGCTGACGGTTAATTGTCTAATAAATTTTGACGACAATTTAATTGCCTGTTTTAGGGCTTTGACATTTAATTCTCATAGATTTTTTAGTTTGTTCATGAAATAATTTTCACACATTGTTGTGATTATTTAAATTAAAGATTTTGCAAGGTTTACCTGACAGTAAATATGAATTCACGTAACACATATTTAAAAGTAATTATTAATCTTTCAAAAACTAAAAAATCAGTAAAACAGACTTTAAATAGTAGCCAATCCTACTAAGGTCATATTAGTACTGGACCACACGTCTGTAGTGCCTGCAAAAAATCAAATACTTAAGAATAGCATCTTTCACTTCCCTAAATTTGGAATTGCTGTTATGGAAATGTACGTTTTACTTGGTAATTTATACAGCTTATCAAAGTTTTTCCACTGTATTAAATGGCTTTGCAATGTATCGCAATACACTGTCATTCAAGGAGCGCCTTCTGATATTGTCTCGTTTATCCAGGCGCTGCAGCTCCCCCTTGTGTTTTTTAGAGAGCTATGCAATCATTGCGGTGATCTGAAATCATTGCGATGAGGTCAAACAATCACGTTGAGACGATTATTTAATAATTGTGACAGCCCTAGCCGCAAATTCAAAATATGTGTTCGGAGTGTCATGTGTGTTGCTGGTGTTTTCAAAATATGTGTTTGTTGCGTCATGTGAACCATGTGCATCACGTGTTTTGTCCAAATAATTGCCTGCTGCACACGCGTCAAAACCGTTTATGATAAAAGAGATGCTCGCTTTCACAAAATACACGCAAGACACTCCCTTAAAGGTGCAGTGTGTAATTTTTAGAAGAATCTCTTGACATAAATGCAAAATATTATACAAAACTATATGATCAGGGGTGTATAAAGACCTTTCATAATGCACCGTTATGTTTTTATTACCTTAGAATGAGATATTTTTATCTACATACACAGAGGGTCCCCTTACATGGAAGTCGCCATTTTGTGCCGCCATGTTTCTACAGAAGCCCTTAAGGCAGTGTTTCCCAACCACTGTGCCGTGGCACACTAGTGTGCCGTGACAGCTTGTTTGGTGTGCCATGGTAAAATAAAAAATCACAACTGCGTATGTCAATGTCATCAATTCCAGCCAGGATATAATCTTTGTGTTCATCAAAACAAGTGTAATTGCATTGAATGTGAGTTCTACATTTAAAATAGTAAAATATTCCAGTTTAAGTCATTTAAGCATTGCAATAGAGGTTTGTGCATTTCTTTTAAAGCTTTTTGGTATAGTGGTGTGCCGTATGATTTTTTTACTTATTATTTCTGTGCCGTGGCAGAAAAAAGGTTGGGGAACACTGCCTTAACGGACAAATTTTTTTACTAAGTTGTCTCCGACGATGACATGTTTGTCCGGTGGCGGCTAACGTAGCTCCTCTATGCGTTTCAAAAGTGAGGGGTGGAGCAGTTGGTTGCAATGCGCAACCTCACCACTAGATGCCGCAAAAATTTACACACTGCACCTTTAACAATAAACACTGATTACGCATGATGAGATTATGCGAGTATCTGGCAAACCCGAGCATCTTTTTTATCATAAACCCTTTAGACCGTCTGCAGCAGGCACTTATTTTGACAAAACACTTGATGCATATAGGTTCACTCGATGCCCCAAACACATATTTTGAAATGACGAACCACTCACATAATGACTACATACATGTGGTGACGAACTTCACATCGTGCGCCCTCGAAAAAAGAAGTCAACGGCCGCCACTTTGTACAGACATTTTTAGTAATTTACTTTGTTTTCTACATACTGTAAAGGACATTCAGTAAAAATATAACCTGGATATCTTAGTTAAGCCATGTGAAAAATTGTAAGCAATGTGAAATCAATCAAACATTATTACAGTATGTTGACACAAACCCATAACCTTTGCATTGCTTGTACCATACTTCACCAGTTGAGCTATAAGAGCATGCACGCAGGAACAATAACAGAGTAAAAATGTATAATTGTCCTAATGTGAGAAGAAAAACTTAGCTCACGTTAATGCATGCCAATGTTTTGCCAGAATACTACAGTATGTGAGTACTAGCTATGCCTCATTATCTGGCATAATGAAGCTGGGAATTAGTGAGTGAGAGAGCGAAAGACAGAGGGTGATGGAGAGAGAGGAGGTGGGAGAGAGTAACTGGCTCTTTTGAGATGCAAATCACTTGTTGTACCGCTGGCTTGTTAATCAGAACGAGCATTGTGTCGCCAGTCACACTTAGACAGAAAATGCATTTAAAATCTCCAGGAACAAGTGTTTCTGTTTCGTGCAGTTAAAAACACATTGACACTCTGCTGCAGAGCATTAGCAGAAAGATATGATGTATTTTGTGGCGTGTTGTAAACGAATTGAGCTCCTGCAGCGATCATCACCCCTCTGGCGTTCACACATCTCACATTGAAAAGCTCAGCTAGAACTCACAGATGATGCCGATACTGTTTTTTTTCTCAGATGAGATGATGTGTCAGTATGGCTCTTCTTTGCTGAAATACTAAATCGAGATGAACTGTAGTTACTGGAAATTAGTATACTGTAAAAAATACAGAAATTATTTAGTATCTATCGACAAGGTTGTAGCTGGTTATGCAATCTGGCATGTGCAAGTTGACTATAATTCATTGCTTTATGTTCACAGGTTGAATTTGAATGCATTAATCCCAAAAAACAAAAGAAAAAGAACTACAAAAACTCTGGGGTCATAATTATTAAGTCATGCAAGGTAAAGAAATTCGAACATGACTTGTCTCACATTATACATGCATATACATCATTTGTTTATTTGCATGCCAAAAAATTTGATTTATTTTTAGATCACAAGAGATTACTCTTTCCTGGACTATATTCTGGGTGGTTGTCAACTCATGTTTACTGTGAGTATAATAACTTTACCTTTTCGAATGTCTCTGTATTTCATGGATCTGTGACAAATGCAATTTTTTGATGCTCAAGGTAACTGAATTTATACAGAACACAAATCTTTCTGGTTTCACATGCTGTCCAATTCAACATGCTCTATGTACAGTATGTGTCTCATTTAAGTGACTCAATTGCCTTCACCAGTGTGATTGTTAAGCAGTGATACAGAAAGTGAGTGAAATTCATAGGTTGCTATAGTTACAGTGCACTGCAGTGTGGAGGTCCATGTCTCTCATTTAAAACTAAAAACAGAGAGACACATGATGATGGAAAAGAGAGCTACATCAAGATAGAAAGAGAAGGAAAGTGATTTCTACATCTTATGATTCACATTCCCATTTGTTGGTCTGCAGATTATGATAATCCCTCATGTCAAGATTGCTTCAATATTAATGTTGAGGTATAGATTATTTTACAAGTATAAAGCTCTAAATCATAAAACTATTTGCAGAGGTATAAGAAAAAAGTGTATGTACTGTACTACTTTTCTAAATAAAGTCTTGGATGCATTCTGCTGGTATAGTATCTGAAATCTCTACTACATCTGGGATTTTAGTGCTTAGGCCCTGTTTAACGCTCGAGGGTGAAAACGTAAAAATTATTTTATTGGATGTGCCTTTCGTTTACACAGCGACGGTGTTTTTGGGGCTTAAAAACGCAGAGTGGAAACGTCCAGAGTGGAAATCTTAAAACCGCTCTACCTTTGCACTGTTGGTTTTCACCAGATGCGAGTTCAGCTATTTGCGTGAGTAGATTACATACAAAGTCAGTGCAAAGACGCGATCAGACGTGTCCTCGCGTGGGGCGATGAAAATTATATGGGCGGCTGCGAAAATACGCGCTATTTGCATCAAAATATTCAACTCGAGCAAAAAATTTGCATGACATGGAGGTCGTCTAGTTCGAGCGAATTGAGCGTTGCCGTGGGAAAACGCGCAAGTTAAAAAATTTCAACTTTGACGGAAAAACACGCCGCGTTAACCAATCAGGAGCTTGCTCTAGTAGTGACGGGATTACAGAAAGCGAGCAGAGTCACAGAAGCCCCTCCCATGATGCGAATTTTTGTGTGAATGTCTCGATGACTAGAATTTAGATTTGCGCGAGTAAATTACATACAAAGTCAGCGCAAAGACGCGATCAGACGTGTCCTCGCGTGGGGCGATGAAAATGATATGAGCGGCGCGTTTGCTGCGAAAACACGCACTATTTGCATCAAAATATTCAACTCGAGCAAAAAATGTGCATGACATGGAGGTCTCGCGGCGCGAATGAGGCATCTAGTCCGAGCGAATTGAGCGGTGCCGTGGGAAAACGCGCGAGTTAAAAAATTTCAACTTTGACAGAAAAACCCGCCGCGTTAACCAATCAGGAGTTTGCTCTAGTAGTGACCCGATTACAGAAAGCGAGCGGAGTCACAGAAGCCCCTCCCATGATGCGAATTTCTGTGTGAATGTCTCAATGACTAGAATTTAGATTTGCGCGAGTAAATTACATACAAAGTCAGCGCAAAGACGCGATCAGACGTGTCCTCGCGTGGGGCGATGAAAATGATATGAGCGGCGCGTTTGCTGCGAAAACACGCACTATTTGCATCAAAATATTCAACTCGAGCAAAAAATGTGCATGACATAGAGGTCTCGCGGCGCGAATGAGGCATCTAGTCCGAGCGAATTGAGCGGTGCCGTGGGAAAACGCGCGAGTTAAAAAATTTCAACTTTGACAGAAAAACCCGCCGTGTTAACCAATCAGGAGTTTGCTCTAGTAGTGACCCGATTACAGAAAGCGAGCAGAGTCACAGAAGCCCCTCCCATGATGCGAATTTTTTGGTGAATGTCTCGATGACTAGAATTTCACGCGCGGCTGAATGAAGCGAGGAAACTCAAAATGTTCAAGTGGCAAACTAAACGCGGTAGACGCGAATTTGACGCTTCAAACGCAGCTGGTGTGAACCCACAGTAAAGGGTAAAAACGCAAAAGTTTATATTTACATTTATGCATTTGGCAGACACTTTTATCCAAAGAGACCTATAGTGAATTACAAGGTATATACGTTTTATCAGTATGTGTGTTCTCGTCGCGTACACATTCACGTCACAGGCATACGCCAGTTCAGGAAAATAAAAACAAACATGTCGGATTATTTCCATACATCGGACCTTCATGTTGCCATAGCATCTCTGATAAATATACAAGAGTCTTTCCAGCAGTTGTACGAAATATTCACAGCTAGTATTACTGGTAAGAGAAGGCACATTAATTACCTCTATCAAATTGTTGATGCACCAATTCGTCGGAGACAAACCAGACGGCTTTGGACGAGACCTGGGAGAACAAGGAAGAAGGTTATCCGCAGGCGCACGGACTTGGTGTTGTTGTGTGTCAGTGCTTCACATTGCCACCTAGCTGCCTGGAGTGCATACTACATTGAATATCACACACTTTTGCGTCATCGTATGCACGCAGATTTCCCCCTCAAAACGCTCGTATAAAAAGTGATAACGCAACCCCACTTTTGTGTTTTCTCTTCAGATCGTTTCTGTGCAACGTAGCCTCAGTCATAGAACATAATCCAGCTGTTTATCAATGACGTAGTGCATACAGCAGCTTTATGAAAGCAGGTTTATATTTACATTTATGCTTTTGGCAGACACTTTTATCCAAAGAGACCTATAGTGAATTACAAGGTATACGTTTTATCAATATGTGTGTTCAGACCCACAACCGTTTGCGCTGCTAACGCAATGCTTTACTATTAGTAAGATAGACTATTTGTAGAATGAATTTACATTTGTTGGTCATTTTAGTTTAGCGTGATTTGTGTAAAAGAAACTAAATTTACATTGCTAGTGTAAATTTGCTTCCTGCAAGACACTCTTTAAAAAAATGGAGAAGGTGAATTTTACAGTAACAGTCACACTGGGGGAATAGAGATCAGCAGACATCACTACAGTTTATACTCATATGCCAGACTTCACAGCCTGGTCAGCCGGAGGCCATGACAAAAAATGTGAGGCAGAAAACAGTAAAGGGCACCTCATTCTGTCACTTCCTATTGCCTCATCCTCTCGTTTCCTTAACACTGCTTTTCCTTTTCCCGTATCCCTCTTGTTTTGGCCTTGGGAGTGGTGTTGGTATAGTGGGTAGGTGCTCTATATGTGAAGACACAGAGTCTTTTTGCTTTTAGTTAAATATGAGTCTTGCTGTAGGCCTGTTGTGTAGGAGCAGGTCTTAAGGTACATGACAGAGCTAGCAGATCTCAGATCTACTGAGGTTAAACCGGGTGAGGACAACATCGCCTTTAGCTACTACATGAGCTTTGATGCACCACTAACTGAGAAAAGCTCATGATATGCGGCATCGTACCAAAGTTGACTGTATTTATACAGCAACCCAGTTGCTTGGTACGTGGATTGGATTATATGCATAGTTAATCTAAAAATCCTGTCACGTTATGTCATTCCTGCTAAATGATTTTTGGAAAACTGTCATGTAGTGTGAATGAGGACTGGTTCTGTCAAGCTTCAAATTTTTTTTGTTTTATGTATTGTCCAAACTGTAAGCATTACATATCTTATTTTTGTGCGAGGAAACAATCATTTTGGGATGTGTGTAATCAGTGTTGGGGGTAACGCATTACAGGTAACGCGCGTTATGTAATAATATTACTTTTTTGAAGTAACGAGTAAAGTAACGCATTACTTTATAAATGTACACATTAATATTTGAGTTACTTTTTTAAAAAAGTAATCCAAGTTACTTTTCAGTTTAATTAATTCAATTAAAAAATAAAATAATGTAATGAATTAAACGGAACATATTAACGTAGAATTACGCACTTTGTGCGCCTGAGCGGCAACAGTTTGAGTCAGAAACGGAGATGGCAGGCCAGACCCTGCCATTTGGCGAAACACCTGCAACACCTTAGTCAGACCAATAAACAAACAGAAACCGGAAGTAAAGCTCTGACCAGATGCGCAATCGTGTCACCACATGTGCGTGCGTCCAATGAAACCATCTATATGTGTCACCTGTATAATGTGTCTACGTTTATGCTGTCTACAGCCAGGAAAAAAAGATTTTTAATTTTTGAGTGAATTGTTTCTTTACTCACGTGTTTCTTCAGGTCGGCATTGACTTCACGGCATCCAACGGTAACCCGCGAGATGCATCCTCTCTTCATTATATCAACCCGATGGGCAGCAACGAATATCTATCCGCCATATGGGCCGTAGGCCAGATCATCCAAGACTATGATACGTAAGTATCATCCTTATTAATAAAAAATACAAAATATTAAAAGTCACAAAAGCAGATTCAACACTTTTTTGTTCACACGTTATGTCCACAGCGACAAAATGTTTCCCGCACTTGGATTCGGGGCTCAACTCCCACCTGATTGGAAGGTGAGAAAAGAGTCTATAATAATTTGTGCGTCTTTGTGGGTGTGATGTCCACGTTTGATCGAACTGAAAATGGTTGTGTTGATCTTTCTAGTTATCCATTTAAAAAAAAATCTATTAATCACACTGTGTGTGAAGGCCTGCTAAGATTTAAAAAAAGTGTGAAATGCAAACAAGAATTTAACGTGTAGAGAAGAGGGAGATAAAGAATATGAATAATACGCGCATATCCCATTGATTATGCAACTGTCATCCCATCTGTGTTGCCATGACACTGAAGTGAATACACCAAAGTCTGTGCACATAAATAAAGGCACTGGGATGGATAGACAGACACACAGACATATAGATGTTATTTCTTACTGTGAAAGGACAGACTGCAGTAAACAGAATTGAAGTTAGCATGACATGCTAAATAATGGACATAATTTGCTAACAAACTAACTAATTAAAGGTTCAATGTGGGACTTTTAGAAGGATCTCTTGACAGAAGTGTAATATTATATACATAACTATATTATCAATGGGGTATAAAGACCTTACATAATGAACTATATTGTTTTTATTACCTTAGAACAGGGATTCCCAAAGTGTGACGCGAGCTGTTTTAATGAATCTGCAAACTATTATACCTTTTGTGCGAACAGTAAAGGCTTCGTGAATGTGTTTGATGGGTCTGCACGGGACGCACGCATTTTGAGGGAGAGCGCACTGGTAAACATGAGGAAAGCTGTCATATTTCATCTATTAGCTGGCGGCAGTAAGTGTACGTTTTTTACCATAGTAAACTCGAATGGCGTCTAAATATCACAGTGGTTAAACGCATATGCGGGGGTGCGTATCATCAACGCTGAGCGTAGCTGCGTCTGGTCGTAGTTTCAGCAACTACGCGTAACAGGCGTAAATATTTTGAACAGTGTCGGACATAGCTAAGCCTGATGTAGGACTTTACGTACACCCAACTTTACGTCCGGCTGGTGCAACCAGCCCCTGGTTATTTGCACATGATTAAACATGAGTCTTTATGGCGAGAAAACAAAGCTTTTTGGGATGCGCCAACCCGATTGGGGCATAGAAGGGGGAGCGCAGGAAAAAAGTTTGGGAACCGCTGCCTTAGAATGAGCCGCTTTTATCTCCATACACCGCGTTACATTGAAGTCGGCATTTTGCACGACCATGTTTCTACAGTAGCCATAAATGGACAAACTGTTCTACAGAGCGCATTTCGTCCCTATGTTCCTGTGACGGCTACCGTAGCTTTTCATTGCGTTTCGAAATTGAGGTTGGTTGCAATTCGCAGTCTCACCATTAGATTCCGCTAAAAACTTTACACTGGACTATTAAACTACAAATAGCTAGGCTAAATGTCTAAAACTTTTAAAAGCACAATATGTACGATTTTTCTATTAATATATCCCAAAATACTAGCACAGTTTTTATATATTTTTTGCATTTAAATAAAAGTGCATGTTATCCTGTAAATGGGCCTTTTTCTGACTCATCCATACTTAGCCATTACCTTATTATCGTTGTTCTTTTTTCTTCTCATATTGCAGGTGTCTCATGAATTTGCAATCAACTTTAATCCCACCAACCCTTTCTGTTCGGGTAATGCTCTCACACATATTTTTTAAATTTGTTTTTAATGTCTGTAGCGACTGTGCAGAGGCCTTAGAGATGAAGTTGATCTGTGTTAAGTGTGTTAAGCATCAGTACAAGTGTTTTATTTGCTTGCAGGTGTGGAGGGGATTGTACAGGCTTACTCCAACTGCCTGCCTCACATTCGTTTCTATGGACCCACCAACTTCGCCCCCATCATCAATCACGTGGCCCGCTTTGCCACCCAAGCCCTCCAGCAGGACACTGCTGCAGTAAGTGCTTCTAAAACAAGTTACAAACTAATGTTAAGAAGGGGCGTATAATTATGTTAACCGCAGCGCTATGGATAATCGGCTGCTTAGTTTACTCTTGCAACAAATTTTCCCCAAATTCCTTTACTCCCTTAAATCCACCTTCATTTAATTATAATTTCTCAGCCATGCCAGAAACCCTCATTGGTATGGTATGGGTTCAATTCCTAAGGAACACACGTACCAATTCAATTTATTTCTTGCATCCACTGTTGCCTTAGATAAAAAGCATCTGTTTGCTTGTTTGGATTATATGGTGACGTAAATCGATTGCTTTCTGAATTTAATTTCTGCCTTCAATCCCTACGTTCTAGCACATAAAGCTAAAGCACTGGAAGTCTTTTGAAATAAATGTGTCTGCTAACTGTGTTAATATAATTGATGGTCTGTTGTTGTAAGTTAGCAGTGCCTCGGTTTCCTCCTTAACAATTAATAGACAGTCTGTGTCCTATGTGTGTGTCTGCTCTGTCAGAGCAATGCTGGACATCAAGTCTCCATATAAAAGCCTCATTAGTCTGTTTGCATCCTATATAACTCAGCTCCAAAAGCACTCTCAGTCTGTTAGACTAATGAGTGAAACCACAGCGGTACCACACCCACTTTACTCAAATCCCACCAGTACAACTCTCCATCCTTTGCTCAGAGACCAACAGTGTCGCTCTGTGTTCTCCATGTGATGCTGACCAGAAAACTTTGAAAATATAACATTTCAGAAAGGTGTAACTGCTACTTTCTACGGCAGGACGAATGTTTCTTGTGTTATGTACAGGAAGGGTGTTTTCACAGTTTAGCTCATACGGTTAACTTTCTGTGAACATTCCTGTGAACATTTGCATATCATTCCATGAACTGTTGTTTAGTGATTCAGTTTTCTAAACTTTCACTTTTAAGGCCCATTTACACCAAAGACGGTAACGAAAACTATGAAGGTAAATGTAAAACTTATTTTAAAGGGGTCACAGCATGAAAATCTGATTTTTTTTCATGTTTAAGTGCTATAATTGGGTCCCTAATGCTTCTATCAACCCTAAAAAAGAACAACCCAGTAACTTTGTTTGGGTAAGCCATTCTTTGCAAACATGTGAAAAATTAGGTCGTTTAGATTTCGCCTGTTTTTAAGGCATCAAAACCAGATATTATTGGGATCTTGTCAGAGCATTTTTTTTCCAATTGATAAATGATTAAACACTGTCAACAAATCAAAATCCATTTGATTTTAAAACATTCACACATTCATGACTGTTGAACTGTCCCAGACAGCAGTTGACTCCTGGCCGGATCTGCACCGGATCCACATGGAAGTCGGCAGCTCCAGGAGTCATCTGCTGTCTGGGGTGCGGCTTAGAATACTCTGTTTTACCCCTTAACTCGAGTTAATTCGTCAATAAAGAGAAAACGCTTTCCTGCCAATGAGTATTGCAGGCAATCTGTAATACCGCTCTTCCGCAACTTATACAACCTGGAAAAGCAATGCCTCACGTAAAAGAGATCAGATTCAGAGCAATCCTCAAAACATACACAGAATTCTTACTCTTATGAAAAATTCTTCACAAAAATTTAATTATCTCAGCTTTTTGCTCAAAATTTGGTGTTTTTAAAAAAAACTACCCATATTTGAGAGGTGATAAGAAGAGAGCTTATTAATGTAGGATGAAATGTTTGAAAGCAGACGGTCGTTCTTTCATTTGATATATTGTATGCTTATATATTTAAAAAAATAGCATTTTCTGGACGTCATTAAACATTTGTGAAAATCATAAAAAATGCTGGTGCTGGCTTTTTTTTAAAAACACTGGCGGGGAAGGAGTTAATCTGCACTATTCAACCACGGCACTGCCATTTGGTGAGAGAGAGAAAAAAAACATTGAGTTTCAATTGCAACAAAATACCATCATTGCGATCAGTGTTTGCATTTCATCCGCTCATTTTCATTTTAAAGCAGTGTTTCTCAACCTTTTTGAAGTGTTGAACCCCCATTATATCTGAAAAGAGCCTCGTGGACCCCCTACCCCTGTTCTCACCCACCATCCACTGTTTTCTTTCAAATCACAATGATTTTCACAGTTAAAAGCTATGAATGCAATATAAGTGAATACAATTTAAGTAATTATATGTTTTTTATTGACTGGCAACAAGAATTGCATCAAGCCATTTCATTTGATTGCATTGAAATAGCACAACACATTACACAATCAATCACAACAACACTGTCAATTCCAGAACGTTTTACTGCATCCTGTAAATTAAAAATGTCCAATCTGAGATTAATATTTTAAAGCAACACTATGTTGTTTCCATGTAAAAATGACTTACAGCTCCCCTATGTGGTTGAAAAGTGCAACAGTGCCTGGTATCAGACACTCTTCTGCAGGCAGGGGGAGGGCGGGGCTGTGTGCTCTACCCTCCACCGCCACTTTCAGAGTGTGCTTGTAGCAGCTAGGAGGTTGCTCAGGTTGCAGCAACAGTACAATTTGTCAAGATAAAAGTTGTTCTATCACTGAAATAATTTTAGAGACATTATTTAAAGGTAAAAAAACTACATAGTGTTGCTTTAACAACGTCCATTTGAAATGTACTTTCTTTTGTGAAATGTACACTTTTTTAATACTAAAATTTCATTCTACTGCATTGAAATTAAATAACACATGCTTCATATACCACCAATTCTCTGGTACAACATTCTCTTAAATTACGGTTAATTTAATTTGGCATGAACTTTTTTAGTCCAATCTTTTGTTTAATGGGAAATTTGCAATTTGGCAAAAATAAAAACACACATGAGGTCATTTTAAAACAATAGACCCCTTCACGGTTCACGTCACAGGCGGTTCCCACTGTGCATGTCAGGGTCAGAAAAGTCATTACAGCAAATTGAGTTGCGTATTATTCGGTATCGTCAAAAATGCCTACTTACGATGTGGGCTGTGAAAATCGCACCAGGTCTCCCGTTAAGTTTTCACGATTCATGCAGAATCTCAAAAACAAAAAAATACAACATCTGTGGCTGCAAGCAATTAACGTGCAGACTGGGACAATGCAAATATCAAAGAGGCTTGTGCTTGTAGTGTTCACTTCATTTGAGGTAAGACATAATTTTTCAGCCCTGTTAGATTAAATTATAAAGCCTGGATGGTATGAACAGTTTGACCCCATGCTGCGCGCGCACCCGATAGTCATTCAATGTTTACAAACCTTGATGAAGGGGTCTATATGTAACAATTGTATTTCAACATTTAATTCTGGTTTTAGTAATACAAAAAATTTCTTATACTCAATAAAACAAAAATAATGCAAGATAATTAAAAATATATTTTAAATGTCGCCACAGACCACTAGGGGTCTGCATACCACCGGTTGAGAAACACTGTTTTAAAGGATACACCCAAAAACGGCAGATTTTTGATCAGGCCTATAAAGTGGCAATTTTATAATGCTATAATTAATTATCTGTGGAGTATTTTAAGCTAAAACTTCACATACGTACTCTCGGGACACCAAATACTTATTTTACTTCTTTAAAAAAAAATCATAATATGACCCCTTTAAGAAAATTTAAGAATATAGTGGCATCCAAACATATGAATAATATAATTGGGATCTTGTTTAAAGCATTTTAATAAAACACTGTCAGCAAATAAAAATCCATTTGATTTTAAAGCAACACTACGTAGTTTCCATGTAAAAATGACTTACAGCTCCCCCAAGTGGTTGAAAAGCACAACAGTGTCTGGTATCAGACACTCTTCTGCAGGCAGGGGGAGGGGCGGGGCTGTGTGCTCTACCCTCCACCGCCACTTTCAGAGTGTGCTTGTAGCAGCTAGGAGGCTGCTCTGGTTGCAGCAAACAGTACAATTTGTCCAGTTAAAAGTTGTTCTATCACTGAAATAATTTTAGAGACATTATTTAAAGGTAAAAAACTACATGGTGTTGCTTTAATGCGTTCACACATTCATGACTGTTGAACTGTCCCAGATAGCAGTTGACTCCTGGCCGGATCTGCACCGGATCCACATGCAAGTCGGCAGCTCCAGGAGTCATCTGCTGTCTGGGTTGCGGCTTAAAATAAACATAACGATTGTTTGTCTGTTGCCGTTGCCACTAATATAATTATTGTTATAGTTATGTTTGTGTTACTGCTCTTGGTGTGAATGGGCCTTAACTCTCTGGTTCAAAATCCATTTGTGTACATTTGTGACTGTAAAACGTCAGCTTTTCAACATAGAAACAAAAATATAGAAACAAAAATACCAACTTTAGCATCTGTTGGTTTGGATGCTAATACTGTATAATTATTGTTATAGTTATTGTATTTGGTATGAACAAGACTCTAGACTTTAGACTAATATATGATTTGTGCTATTTTACTTATATATAGGTTTTGTGAAGTTATAAGATTGCTTTGTGCATGCAGCACATAATGTTAGTTAATTTTGTGTTGTTTTAAGAAGTCAGTCGTTTAGTTTTGCTGGGATGTACAAAGACGTGTTTGTCTGTGTGGTTGTCTAATAGATACCAGTACTGACCCTGGTGTAGCAAAGCCTAATTGCTTAGTAAGACACTGGGAAAATGTGCCTCTGGTTGTTAGTTCAAAGTCTGCTCAGGGCCTTTGAACAGCGCAGTGCAGCGCTCGCAATTTCTCCCGCTCTTATTATCAACCCTGCGGAAAACAGCCATTAAAATCCCTTTTCAATTATAGCTATTTATAGTAGCTGATTCAGCGAACAAATGTTCCCTTTTTCCATGGGTTTTAATGACTAATGAGGCTGCGCCCTCAGGTCTGGTCTGTGTACAGGGCAACCGCAAGTCTAGGTTCAGAAGAGCATGGGGACTAAGTGATGTTTGTTTGTTTATTGTGATGAAGCAGGGCTGTGCACAATGCAAGACGTCATACTGCTGAATAGCTAGATGGAAATGATTACACAAAGACGTACACAGAGCTGTTCAAGTAGAGAAATTCAAAGAAAAAGAGGATCTGGATCTGATCATATTTGTATATATTTATACAATTTACAATTGAACAACATGATGTTTTTGAGGTAAAGCCTACTAAGAATTTCATGCTTCATCTTTTTGAGTATACATTTTTTATTACATTTTTTATAAAGCAAATAATAATGAAATAATAAAAATAATAATTATTATTATTATATTTATTTAAATAATAATGCAATATTTTTATTTTTTTATATTTCTTATATTTTCATTTTATATTATTTTTTTCCTTTTTTTGCATTTAAGAGAGAATAAAAAAACAATCATAAAAAAAATAAAGATAAAAATAAAAAATTTACATGAACAAGATAACAACTGGTAGGGTGCTACAAATACAGGTCTTCCGTTAGTTTTATACATTTGAGTGGGTTACATAACTTGTCCATTTCCACCATCGGTTTTTACATTTTTGTGCTTCCAGTCTCAGGTCATGGGTCATTTTTTCCATTGCAAATATTTCCTCCATGATATTCTTCCAATGGTCCATTTTATATTATTTTTATATTTCATGGCTCCTGCTCTGACTCTGCTATTATAACCCATTATGTATTTTATTTATATGTGACCCTGTCTGTGATACAGGTTTGATTAAATTTGACTAAATTTTAATCTTTGACATGGCCTTTCCCAGTCAATAGTAAAGATATCAAAGTTGTGTTTTTTCACAGAATGTGCGTTAAATTATGTAGTATGATTTTATGTAAAAGGGCAGCAAATCACACAAAAAAGACTTTTGCTGAGTTTTGATGAGTGCAGGAAATTTTCATTGGTGGCCATTTATGAACTAAATGCGGTGTTATACTCACTTCATGACAAACACTTCTTCCAGGAAAACTTAATAGTTATTATTTAACCTCTTTTAGCAGAGCCTAGAACACTTTCTATCCCTAATTGCACCCTGTCACCTCTGAAAGATAAAATTGGTAGTGGAGAGAGAGAGAGAAAGAGAGAGAGAGAGAGAGAGAGAGAGAGAGAGAGAGAGAGAGAGAGACCGGGAGGAACAGAGCTATAATCTAGTAAGAAGATGGTGCTGAGGTTTCACATGCATGCTCTTTAATGCTAAAATGTTTTTAACTGCAGTTTATTGACTCCTCAAGTAGGCATAGTCATTATTTGTTATTATCACTGAATGGCAGAGAGGTCACTGGAAATATTTTAGCAATTCACCTGCTTAAGATATTAGTGGTGCATTGTGGGAATGTAAATTTCGTGTTGTGTGGAACACAGTTTATGGTCGTCAGTGTGTCGCTGCTCTGGTTAGTGAGGCTGTCATGAGCACATCAAAAGCTCAGACTTCAGAGGTCACAGTGGGGAAGAGAGATCGCTGTCATACACAGTGCACTGCTGGTTACCGTGTGCAGGTACTACGGGAGCCCAGCAGCTGGCAGATACTAACTGTCCAAACACAAAATGTCTTTGTAAAGGTTAAGCAATTCGCCAGCATATTTCCTGAAACTCAGAGAATCACTCAAAGGTTGCTCTCTGATATCTAAATACATTTAGAGGAATTCCCAATTGTTCAATTTAAAGAAATAGTTCACCCTAAAATAAAAAATTAATAAAAACATTTATACCAGGTGGATATGACTTCTTTTCTTTAGCTAAAACTTTTCCAAATGTATCTCATATTTTAAGCTAGGCTAGCGGAGATGAAAAGTGTATGTATAAAGTCCACAAAAGTTGGCGTGTTACTTTAAAATATGTGTTCATTGCGTCATGTGAGCCATGTGCATCGTGCGTCTTGTCAAGGTGACTGCCTGCTGCAGACGTGTCGAAACGGTTTATGATAAAAGAGACGCTCACGTTCACAAAATACTTGCATGACACTCACTTAACACTTAAAGGACAAGTTCGGTATTTTACACTTAAAGCCCTGTTTTCAGATTGTTTATGATGAAATAGAACGGTTTTGGCTGAAATTTCGACATTTCACCTCCCACCTCTACAATGGGTTTAATGGTGCACTGGAACAATCCTTAATAAAATGCATTAAACTTTCATTTACAAAGAAGTGAAACTCACCGAGTGGTCGGGGGTGTTCACTGATGTGCTCACACAAAAATCGCTGCAAATTACGCATTCCAACAGGTTTTATTGTAGTTTTTGCCAACTCCATTGACTTGTATTAGTTGTGCTGTGAGGTACGGTATTACTCTGCGCCGGGAACTCTGTTTCTATTTTTGCAATTGGCAAAGGCGGATTAGCGCCACCATCTGGGCTGGAGTGTCTATTATTCAAGCTCTCAACGGAAGAATATACGGGTGTGAGGCGTTTGGAAAAATAGGTCCACAAGTTAACAACGAATGCTAAAACACCTGTTGGAGGGCATCTTTTGCAGCGGTTTTTGTGTGGGCGTGTCGGTGGGCGCCCCTGGCCGCTCGGTGGGTTTCGCGTCTTTGTAAACAAAAGTTTAATGCATTTTAGAAAGGATTGTTCCAGTGCACCCACACACCCGTTGTAGAGGTGGGAGGCGAAACAACAAACACCCGAAAACTCCCGGGGCAGCCGCACACGTCGAAATTTCAGTCAAAACCGTTTTATTTCACCATAAACAATCTGAAAACAGGGCTTTAAGTGTAAAATACCGAACTTGTCCTTTAAACTCTAAATACACATGAGATTAGGTGAGTATCTGGCAAACGCGAGCGTCACTTTAATCACAAACCTTCTAGACCCGTGTGCAGCAGGCACTTATTTTGACAAGACGCATGATGCTCATAGGTTCACATGACGCGCCGAACACATATTTTGAAATTAAAGGGCCACACACAACGGGCTAAATACATGTTGCGCCCTCGAAAAAGAAGTCACCGGCCACCACTGGTTTCTACATAACATCATCCTACATAATGTAAAGAACATTTTGTGAGAATATAACCTTGATATTTTTAATATTGACTGAATAAGGCCAAGGATTAAAATTAAAGTGAAAAAAAAAATGAATGACTGAAATCAAACTTTGATGCTCCCGATCTCATATTTAGATAATGAGACTTTTTTTCACGTTTTATATACTATATTTTAGCTGGTTAGACAGCATGTTACTATTCTGTGTGTATATTTAGGCAGGTTAAACAGTGCCCACAGGAAGGGTTTCCCACAGAGTCTCAGCAATACAATATGTTGGAGGCACGGCCTTGTTCCTCATCGCATTTCATTCCGCATGACTGTACTGTTCCTTTTGGTCATAATGGACCTAAAGGGAAAAGGGCATGGTCTTAGCTTTCATTTCTAGTGCTTTCGTTGCTGTGACTTCAACATTTATCAAATATAAAAGGTAATTTGAGGTGGACTTGCCTTTGCATCAGGTTATATCAACTGAATGCTACGGCTTGCTTTAATCTGAGGGGTTTTAAAGTGCATTGCTGTAGTGTTGCTAGGGTGGTCTGTGTGGTTGGCAAATTTTAGTGATGGTTGCTTGCACGTCAAAAAATTTAAATTGGGTTACAGCTTTGTTTTTTACTTATACTTCACCTTATTTCAATTTTACATCATCCAGCACATAAAATAGTAGAGCTACGTGCACACGCCAGTGTCATCCGTCTCTTTCAATTATGTTTTTAAGAAGCGTTCCTAATTCCGGTTGTCTTATTAACATTTATAAAAAACGAGTAACCGTCTTCTCAGTAACTGATGAGAGATGGATGACCTAAACTTCACTGTTTCACTCCCATTAGTAGTCGCTCATCATTTCCATAAAGTTTTCTCAACTTTGTCGTGTAGCTGAACACACCAACTTCCTGTCGCCAATTGTCACTATCTCTAGTGTCGCAGGAAGTCACCAAGCTACAAGATTGCGACCCTCTGCTAGTCGCTGGCAGTGTGAACGCAGCTTTAGTCTGATGCGCTACACAATTTCCACAAGTTGAGGTATCTTTCATGTTCATAGAGCAAGATCCATAATTACTTACAGATTAAAAGTTTAATACTTAAAGGATTAAAATGAATCCCTAACCGAACGTATGAGCAATAGTAATAGTGATGCTTACTTTAGGAAGCTCCACTAATAAGCATGGGCTGCATAAGCTATAAGAGGGAGCAAGGGAAATGCAATGTTGCTATAAAGACTCAAAAACTATTACAGTATTAGCACGGTAAACACACACATCTCATCACCATAATAAAGTACAATACACCACCTGCTTAATTTAAGGGATTCAGGCTGTAAAACCAGCTGGTCAACAAGCAAAACCATCATATTCTTAGACCTGTTTAAGCAAGAGTGGCAGATCATTTCCAAAAAAAAAAAAAAAAGTAATTAAACACACTCATCTTTCCATGTGTGCAGACAGACTGGAGTCTGGGATAAAGCATCAGGGTATTGCATCATGGCTGTGAAGAAAAATCTAAATTATAACAGGAGGATAGAGAAGAACGGCACCATACTAAGTGTTCATGTCAGTATAGAGCTGTCACAGAGAGGAGGAGGCGGGAAAGTGACAATGTAAATCCCCTCTGTACATTTACTCTCGCCCTCTGTCTGTGCAGCAGGGGAAGATGCAACAGAGTTTCAGCACATCAACATGCATTTTTTTGATCATAAAATGATTGAATCTAAAATAAACTATCACATTTGTGGCTAGATTAAATATCCCATTAGTGGCAGTTGCAGAAGTACACATTACATGCACTATTGGTCGCAGCTGATTTTGGGTTTTTTATAACCTCAACATTTGTGAAATATTAAACCATGTGGAGATTTTATGTTTTCTTAGTGATTGGATTAACGAGTTTGGTCTGGTGGATTGGAAAATCCTATTGAGTTTAAAGATCCATAGACCAGAATAGCATAGACTTGTGGTCTCTTTGGTATGGAGCCAGCAAGTTACCACCTAGCAACCACACAAAACCTCTCAGCAATCCCCTAGCAACTGCATAGCAACATGCTGACATCCGCTCAGCACGCCTTAGCAACCAAGCATCAGAACACAGATATAAATAAATTGTAGAAATGCATAAATAAAAAATTTAGTGGTGCAAAAATTAAAAGTTGATACATTTGAAAAAACAATATATTTATGTATTTATGTCTGCATTTAATTAATTACTTATTTATTTCTGCATTTATTCATTTCTGTATTTCTACATTTATTTTTGCATTTATTTATTTATTTCTGTATCTCTACATTTATTTATTTCTGCATTTAATTAATTACTTATTTATTCCTGTATTTACTTATTTATTCATTTATTTATTTCTGTATTTCTATATTTATTTATTTATGCAATTATGTATTTATTCACACTCTAAAAATGGCTGGGTTATTTTTGACCCATAATAGGTGAATATTGGACAGAACACATGCTGGGTTAAAAATGACCCAATGTTGGGTAGTTTGTATGCAACCATTAGGGAATAGTAACCCAGTAGTTGGTTTAAAACAATTTATTTATTTATATACACTTAAGTCATTTTTCGTTCTCCATAGGTTATGGGTATACATAGAACGCTCTTTTTTTCTTCAGAAAATGAAGTTGAACTTACAGTTGCTGACCTTCTGCTTTTGAAATGCGTGATTTAAAAAGCTGTTTTAAGAAAGTATAACATTTTTGACTAAACAGTATGCTTCTCCTTCTGCAGCAATACTTCACACTACTGATAATTACCGATGGCGTGATCAGTGATATGGATGAGACGCGTCACGCTATAGTCCAGGCCGCCAAGCTGCCCATGTCCATCATCATCATTGGGGTGGGCAATGCCGACTTTACAGCCATGGAATTTCTGGATGGAGACAGCAGTGTGTTGCGATCCTACACGGGAGAGGAGGCAGTCCGAGATATTGTGCAATTCGTCCCATTCAGAGACTTTCGCGATGTGAGTTTCCATTTATTAAGTTGTTAACCCAGGGTCACAGTAAATGATGGGTAAATGTAATCCTGTGTTATCTTGTTTCCTGTTTTACCATGGGTAAATAATTAATCCAGACCTAATCCTTAAACCAGGTATTTAGGATTTTCAAAAATATTGGATATAACAAGATTGAGTACTACTATTGGGGGACAATGCAGGGCTGCTCTGGAGACAGAAGTCGTTGTTAGGTGCTTGCCAACCTGTACGCATGCGAAGTAGCTGAAAGGATCTCGAAAAAGTGTTTTTGGATAAATTTTAGCCTGAGAAACAAAAATTATTGTACAGTTGACGTCGGGTTTAATTGTTGGTCAGAAATATGTTAATAGTGATTTTAGCACTCAATTTTAGAGATAAACATATTTCCCCATTCAAGTAAATTGCATGAATGGAATAACTGCTCGGATGTATTGCAAAGATGGCTCATAAAAATAAGACTGCTAACCAACAGCACTACATTGTATAATTGAATATGTTTTGTTTAAATCATAATTTAAGTTTTAGACTGTTTTGTGTCATACATTTTCTTTGGGGGGGCACAAAGGGATGCACTGTACAAGTGAGGCCGCACACCGAAAATGTTTGACAACCATTGCCCTAAAGGAACTTTAAGAAAGGGATGAACCAGAAAAGGAATATGGACAAACCCAACCCCATTGGGCTTTAACCCTCTAATGTAAAATTACAGAAATAAAAAAACTGTATTTTGTTTTACGGAAAATTTCTGTAATTTGTTGTGACCGTTATTTTACTATATTTTTCGGCACCACAGCTGCTGGAAATTTACAGTTTTTTACAGATTTTTTTTTTACAGTGTGGGTTGTTTTATCCCATTTTCCAGTTCTCCAAGTTAGTTTAACCCAGTGGCTGGATTTGTCCATTTTTGTCCAACGCTGCTAGTGAAATAGTTATATAACGGTGTAATGTCACATGGATTTCAGTCAGGTCAAGAAGTCTTTGCTTCCTAGCGGTAACCTCTTAATATTATGGAGATCAATTCATCCTAAGGCTTAGCTTTTGAATATCAATATTGCTGTTGCCACAGACCTCTGGATAGTTGCTTGTTGTTCTAAACTGAATCCAATGGTGGATCACGTATGTAAACAGAATCTGCAGTAGGAGTGTAGGTGGGCGATCTGTGGGCCATGTGATTTCCTCAACAGCAGGAGGGAGCAGGCGGATGGCCGTTCAGCACTCTTTGATTTGGGCTCCATTCAGAAGAAATTAAAATTCATTTAGCTTTGTGAGAATATGGAAGGACACTGTGCCAACATTCACCACCACACCATCAAATGCGTCGTTCCACATTCAGTAACGTTCATGTGTTTCTGTCTTCGCAGGCTCCGAAGGAAACTTTAGCCAAATCCGTATTGGCAGAGCTGCCTCAACAGGTCACACAGTATTTCAAACAGAGGAACCTGTCGCCTAGAAACACGATGACGGAATAAGAGCTCGAAGCCTTAAGTTCACATTGCATGTTGCCAAAACCTGCTAACTGTTTACAAACCCCCTTGACCTATTTAACGGACAAAGTGCATGTTTTTGCTGTAAATAAGTGTTTTTAGTAAATGGTTTATTTATTGGTTTATATATATGACAACTCATCACTGAAGATGCAATGGCTATTTGTGTGTCTATCACAAAATAAGTAACAGTATAAGGCTGAATGTAACTTTATACTACAGTTTTTTGTGTTTTAAGAAAAGTGAAAGATAAAGAATATGTTGTATGTGGTGATTTGTATGCAATGTGATAGTCGTATGGTGCCATTGTCAACGTGGTGTTTTTTTGTACAGTTTTACTGGTTGTTTATGTTTTACTCAGGTGAATAAATTTATTTGTGAAAAGCACGACCCTGTGACTTGTACTCAAATGCTTGGTTTGGATCAGGATCCGTTCAGATAGCCAGCGACTAGCAGTAGCCGAGCGACATAGGCCCTGTCCCAAATGGCACACTCCTGACTTGTGGACTTCCTCAGAGTCCACACTTTGATGACATCATGAAGTGCAGATCTTAGGGACCCTTGACGCGAGTCCACCAAGACGCACCGGAGCCGTATTTTGGGACAGACTCAAGCGTCACGCCGGAAATAGGAAGACAAGTTGCCCATCAATGTGAACTCCTCCCTTCCGCATCTGATTGGTCTGATTGCTCTTTTGCAAGGACTTCTGGGTTGGTAAAGTGCGTGAAGCCTGCTGCAGTGCTGGCTTTGTAGGCCCTGTCCCAAATGGCGCACTTCATGTGGACTTTCGGTCTCGTGGACTTAAATTGCGCATACTCGCTTAGTCTACGAGTCCGTAGGTTGTCCCATCTGTCATTTTTACGCTTTAAAGTGTGCTCATCAGCGACCTCTTTGCCCCCTTGATGCGGTCTCCGGCAAAGCCCGCACTGCAGCAGGCTTTGCGCACTTTACCAACGCAGAAAGAGCAATCAGACCAATCCGACAATGGAAGGGAGGAGTTCACACTGACGGACAACTTCCCTTCCTATTTCCAGCAAGACGCTCAAGTCTGTCCCAAAAATGACTCCAGTGCACCCACGTGGACTCGCATCAAGGGTCCCTAAAGTCTGCACTCTATGATGTCATCAAAGTGTGGACTCTGAGAAGGACCACAAGTCCGGAGGGTGCCATTTGGGACAGGGCCGCCAAAGATTGCATCAAGGGTGCAAAGGGGGTGCTGATGAACACACTTCGAAGCCTAAAAATAATGGTGGGACACCCTACGGACTTGTAGACTAACCGAGTAAGCGCAATTTAAGGCCAAAAGACCGAAAGTCCACATGAAGGCCACAATCTCATTTATTTCCGTGGAAGCTTGTGACTTCCGATGACATGAGTGACAGGAAGTGGGCATGTTTAGCAATGTGACAAAATTGAACACACTGCGTTTTTGCATACCCGGCGCTCAGCACCCCGAGTTAAAAAATGTTTAACTTTGAGTGAAACGCTCAGCTCGTCAATGTCACTTTTTACTAAGCTGTCCAATCAGAGTGGAGAAGGGGTGGGACAAATAGCACAACAACCAACTGGCACATTAATCAACGACTGATAAACAAACCAGAAGTATCATAGCAACCAAAGTGCTAATTTTACCTACACACCAAACGCATAGCATCACATTACTCGCTTTAGGATTACTCGTGGGATTTAAAGCAACACCAAAGTTTTTTAACTTAAAATAACGTTTCCAAAAAAGTTTCAGTCGTTCATTCACTCGAAACAGGGTGAACGGCACTTTCGCATTCGCTTTGCAGCCCTCTATCTGCCAAAGCCGCACTAAAGAAGTTTCCGACTAGCGGGGTCGCAGTCCTGTAGTTCGAGTGAAAACTACAAAAACTTGCTTTACGTCAGACCTACAATCCAATCAGAGCCAGCTTTGTTGCAGACAGTAGGCTAAATTATTTACGACAGTGCTAATGGACAATTCCGCTTTCAACCTGTAAGGGGAGGAAAGAGCAAAAACTCTTTAGTGTTGCTTTAACTTTGTGTCATGCAAATTTTTCGCTTATGTTGAATATTTTCTACTTGCGCGAAGATGCGTTTGAGGCGAATAGCGCGTGTTTTCGCGCCACCCAATTCTTGTCATTCGCATCGCCCTGTGCGAGGACGCATCTGATCGCGTCTTTGCATTGACTAGTATGTAATCTACTCGCGCAAATCGTTGAACTCCCATCTGGTGTGAACCCAAAGTTGGAGGTGTGCACAAAGCGCTTTTAAACATGGCTGAATACGCCTGGAGGATGCCAAATGCCAGTTTTTTTTCAGCTGAGCGCTTTGTTTGCTGTAATACTTCGGCTTTGTTAAACAGTCGTTGTACGATGGTTGTTGTGATATTTGTCCCACCCCTCCTCAACTGTGATTGGGTGAAAATGTCAGTTCTTATATGGCCATCCAAAGTTGAATTTTTTTCAGCCGAGTGCCAGCTTTCAGTACGGAAAAATATGGCTTTTTTGAAAAACGACAAGCTTCCATTAGACCCAATTCAAAACATACGCCGGCCGCGGGTGTAAAAGCTTTGGTGTGCACACCTCCCAAGCAGAAAAAGACAGCAAGCGGCCAGTGGTTGTGGCTAGAAGGGAATACAGCTACGGCCAAAATCTTGAGCTGCTTTCATTCCTAATGCTACAACCAAACCTAACCCTAAACCTGGCCGTAGCTGTATCCCGTCTAGCCAGAACCGCGCCCAGTAGGCATCCTCCTAGAGTTTTAAGCCATGTTTAAACCCTTTGGTGTACACGCCCCCTAACTGTTACTAGGACAACCAAAATTATGAACGCCTCCGTCCTAACCCCTTATTAAAATAGATGAACAGGGCTAAACAGGGCTTAAGTTGTAAAAACTGTGAATGTTATTGCAGCAACTACCAACTAAGATTCAATGCAAATCTAGAAAACTTTGCATTGATCAGTTATTAAGTATACAAGTCAACAATAATAAACACATGAGAAACATCTTTATTTTCCATTCTCACTTCACTGGTTATTCTCAGAACCAGCACACACGGTTTCATATATTCACAGGGCACAGTTAATGAAAATTCCAGCATTTTTTTTTTTGCATTGCAGCATATCGTTAAAAAAAATTAATTCAAACTTAAAACTCAATCAGGACCTTGAAATATCTTCATACAAGCACTGCCCATATAACGTCTGATTTGTCCTGTGATGATATGGTGTAAATGCTTTATTTAAGCAGTCTTCTTGATCCACAGCTGTCAGTCATTCAGTGTCCCATTGACTCTGAAGAAGCCGCAGGGGTGGATGAGAAGGTGGGGAGGTGCGTCACCGGGTTAAGCTGCCAGAGGTTTAAACTGTATGGAATGTAATAATATGAGGAGGATGGGGAAGGGTCATGTTTTGAGAGCACAAGACATCAACAACCACAATTGAAGTTAACTCTACACAAGCTTTTAATAAACATCAGCATATAATTAAACACATATAATCAAAAATTTCAACACAGTATCGGGCTGACAGAGCTAATTCACTTTAGGTAATAATTTGTGCTCCACAATTCTGAGAAGGCAAGCGGGCCGAACCCGGGCCTTTGGGCAGCACAGGTGGTGATAGTGAGTAAATGTAGTGTGTCTATCTGAAGAGCCTGTGGCGCTTTATGGGAGAGCCAATCTCGTCCACGCTACCTTCGCTATCGCTGCTGGACTCAGAGTCGCTGCTGCCCGAGTAGGCGCCGAGTCCTGGAAGGATGCCCACGCATACAGCGGCGGAGGGCAAGCGGAGAACACCTGAGCAGGTCACGCCTGCGCTGGGAGATTTGGGCTCACCCGCCTCCTGCTCTGAGGACACAAAACAAAACACGCATATAGAGCATATACGCTCTCTGATGCATTTGATGTCTAACACACCACATGATCTTGAAAAGTCAATCCTCTAGATTTTTAGTTGTAATATTATCGTTTTATTTAAAAAGGTATTTTATCCTATTAAAGGTATATTTTGTGCTAAGTAAAAGTTTAATAGTTTAACAGTATTTATGCCATGCTATGAATTGCTATGAATTAACTTTTTCACCGCCATTGACGCGTCAATTAAGAAAAAAACTCTTCCCTGGCAATGACGAGTAATTCCAGCTTCCGGAATACCGCTATTATCCACCGCAACTTATACCACCCAGAAGTAACGCCTCACGTGAAAGAGAAAGAACACGGTGTATGTTTTTAGGATCGCTCTAAATGGGATCTCTATCAAAAGCCCTTCACAAAAATGGAATTCTCTCAGCTTTTTGTTCAATATTTGGTGTTTTTGAAGAAACCTACACATATTGGTGATAAGAAGAGATCTAATCAAGGTAAAATTAAACTTTTTTTGGTTGAAAGCAGAGAGTCTGTTTTTTCATTTGATATATTGTATGTTTATATATTTAAAGAACATTTTCTGGAAGGCATTAAACTTTTGTGAAAATCTTGAAAAATGCTGATGCTGGCTGGCAACTTTTTTTTAAAACGCTGGCGTGGAAAGAGTTAACACAGAAATAATTTTGTCTCAAAAATACACATGGAATGCAATTAAATGGGAAAAGAATTGTACAATGTTCAATTTTGTTCTTCAAACAGAGACAAATATCTGTGAGGATCTATAGCACGTCACAGATGTGAATGAACTTAATGAAAAGATGAAAAATATATTTTTTTAAAATGTTATAGCTTGTAAGTCACTTTGGATAAAAGCGTCTGCCAAATGCATAAATGTAAATGTAGGTTTTCTCTGGCCCTACTGCTGAAATTTCATGCTTTAAGAAAATGTACAACAATATTTTAGTTTTTATTATATATAATGCTCCGATACATTTTTAAATTAAATAAACTAAGTTCGGAAGGAGCACGGTCATGTACTCTAACCAATCAGCGGTTTCTATATACAGGGTTCCCACACCTTATTTAACTTCAAATTCAAGGACCTTTCAAGGACTTTCCAGGTCCAATACCCTCAAATTCAGGGACTAAATGTGGGAACACATTTCAAGTGAGAGCAAGGTTACATCGTGTTACATTGTTACAGTTCCCTTTCGAGGGAACTCGCGCTGCGTCACTGCGGTGACACTTTGGGGATGCCTCCAGGGGTAAGTGCATCTGAATGTGTATATCAAAATCAACCAATGGTAAGGCTTAACGACAAAGATAGGGTGACGCGGGAGCCAGGAAGTATATCGCTATCTGAAATATTGCCAAATACGGCGTTACAGAGATGCAGGAAGTATGGCAAGGGAAACGCAGTGCCTCGTTCCCTTCTCAGGAGACAGTTACATACGTAACCCAAGACGTTTTCATTTGTCAAACACAACTATGCAAAAAAGCATTTTGGTATGAATCAACATTACAATGACCTGTATCTATGTATGTATATTTTCAAAAACTTCCCAGGACCTTGAATTTTTTTCAAGGACCCGTGGGAACCCTGAATAAAGCCGTCCCACACCTCTGTCCCGTGAGCGTTTTTACAGCATCCCCCTCCACCCCTTCGCCTCACTCTCAGCAGGTATATGTATCCCAGTTAAGGAGTGGAGAGTACGCTGGGTTCGGGACAGCACACCAAATATGCTTTATTATCATATTTGATTACATGTTAATGTGAACTCGTGAAAGTCCACAAGAGCAGGCGAGGCTTGTGTTTATCACTGGGAATTGATTCGATATAAAAAAAAAGTAGGCATTTCATTCAAATATGAACTCGTAGCAGACTGACAGTAGGAGGGGGCGGTGATAAAGGATGCTCCGGCCAAGCCGTCTAGCTGACTTTATCAGAGAAGGATTGCCACAAGAGGGCGGAAGTACATTTTCAGATTTTGATTAGGGGTGCACCGATAAATCGGGCGATGCTTGCTATGCTTCTCAATAAATTACAGTGAAATTAATTGCTGGGCGATTCAGAATAGCTTTCGGCCATGTATTATAAGTGTATATCATTGCATCCCTAATTTTGATTTGAGTTCATGAGGTCTGCGGGCATGAATGGTAAATATATCTTATAAATACACTATACTACACTACACTATAAAATAGGCGTGTCACGATTCTCCAAATCCTCAATTCGATTACATTTTTGATTCTAAGGTCACGATTCGATTCTCGATTTTTACTTTTTTTTGAAAGCACAAAAAATGCTATTTTAAGACTAAACTTTTATGAAATATAATATCTGACCTTGAACCCAGAGATGCCCTGCCATGCTAGTCGTGCTGCCAGTGGAAAAATATGGTACACGCACATACCTGATAAAACGAAACTTCCTGTCAGATGAAAATTACGGTTAGTACTTTGCACCTTAAAAATGCGCTTTTATTACAGTCAGACGAGATTGTGAGACTATACCCCAATAAGTCATGTTTAAATGCTGTTTTCATAACTCTTAAGCAAGTAAAATAAGTTTTCTCAGTTCAGAGAATCTGAAGTGAAGGCGGGAGGGCACGTGCTGTTTTTATGTTTTCCATGTAAAGAGCAGCTTGCGTGGTGTCTCCTGTATCTGCCATGCTATCTTTTGACTGGCTGTAGCTAGCTAAGTTAGAGGAGGTTGACTCGCAGCACTCTACACATGTTTTTTTTCCGCTTGGCAAGCCGACCAGACGTGACATGGGGGCGTGGCAGCATCGACGATTCCATTTTTTAATTCGAAGTTCGAGGTTGTGACTTAATTTTGTTCAAAACCGTGACACCCTTACTATAAAATACACCATATTACATCATTTATACAAGTATAAGACCTTGCCCACCCGTCTGACTGCCATTGCCAGCTACTGTATCTTCTGTTTTCAGCTTTTTACTTCCCTCTGAAGACTGGGACGAACTGCATGAAGGCATAAACAAATAAACATACAAACATTGGAACTACTAACTCAAAATTTGTTCCGTTACCATCACAGACAAGAAAAGGTTTTCATTTTAATCCAACATTTCCATTAATTACAATTATTCATAAACATTAAGAAAGTTGTTTTTGTTTCTAAACGGCCTATTTTGGTACCTGCGTCGTTTGACCGCTCCAGCCAGCAGGTGGGCCTGAGAGAGATGACTGGTCTTGTTTTCTGATGGCTTGGGTCCTGCTTTCTTCTCTGGTTCCTTTTTGTTGCTCTCGTTGTTTGCCAGCTTCTGGAGAGACCTGTGATGCTTAATGGTTAAGAAAAAACACAGGTGTACCTAAGCTGTGAGAAATAATCACAGCTTCCGACACTGCGATTTTAGCATTGCGGTTTTATAAACGCAGTTAAATGAACATCTGGCACAATTTTAATTAAAGCAGAATTACCACAAAAACAGAACTAAACTACTTTGATAAAGGTGCAACGAACAAAGGAACCGTTCATAAAGCCTCTGTCACCACAGATATCAAACCTACTTCGCTTTTCCCAGCGCTCACAAATGGCCTAAAAAGGTGACACACTTACAGGTAAGACCAATTTGGTTCTTTCATGAGAGGCGAATTTAGTAGAATTAGGGCACATTAGTGTATTATGAAGCAGATCGGTGCTCTCAGCGGTGCTTTTAGATGCAGTTATCAAGCCTGGGGAAAGGTTTCAGTTGCCACGACAACGCATTCTCCAACCTTCTATCTACAGGCACACCTGATTGGCAGATGAGAAGGGCATTGGTGAATGTGTCAGTAGCCTTATGATGAAAAACCAATTGTATGGTATGTATTTACTGTATAAATACACTGTGGTTCTGTGCACTGTAAGCGTACTGATGTGGTTTGAAACAGATTGTATTCATTACTGTAAAGCACAAAGCATGTGGCTAAATCGGGCCATTCAACACACTTGGTAGCATTTATTTACATTAGTTATACAATGTAAATGGACTTTAATGCAGTAACTGTACATATTAAAGGGTCTATAAATGTACTAATGTGGTTGCCAACAGTAAAGCACAATTATCTATTCTTTTTATTAGTTTACCATAGCTATTTGATGGTACGGTGAAATTTTCATGATCTGAACCTTGTTTAAAACCTGATTAAACACATTCTGTGCTTTTCATGGTAATACAATCCAATTATTTCATTGGACTGTTTGCTTGATCTATCACCAGAGTGAAAAGTTTTTCCAGTTGCAAAGTAAATGCCTAAAAACTAAAAGCACAGAGACAGGCAATTTTCTTGTCTCATCTCTCGCCGTTTGCCATGCCTGCATGACTTTCTGTTGAAATCCACAGTGCACTAGGCTTCCCCCGGGACTGTCTTATTTGAGTGCATGTACACTAACAAGGTACAAGAACTCTACTTTGTGTTTCACCCGTCATCAGTGTGTTTGACAGCTGCGGCTTCCACTGCCAGCCTAACAAAGGTGAGAGCGGAGACAGATTTGGGCGAGGAGCAAAACTGCCTGTCAATTTTTCAAGAGCTGTGTGACAGTAATACTGTGTGAACTTTAAAGTGCAAAAAGGATATCCTGTATTCATTTATTTCGCGAGCATCTTCGTCCCGCCTGCGTTTCTCTATTAGAGACTGCTGCCGTGACACCTCATCGAGAAAGCTGGTCTCATCTTCATCCAGACCTTTAACCATGTTTTCTGTTGAGGAACAGACAGACATATTTTTCATGCAACACAAATTTCTTAAGCATTTGAATTGAAAATTCTGGTTGCATGCATCTATTTCTTTAAAAAGCGAATAAATGAACAATTTAAGTACTGATGCTGCTATTTTAATTTCATACAATGAACGTGACTAAAGCTGTTACTTCCTCGCATTTTATGTTCCAGAACAACATGAGACATAAATATGACAAAATCTTAATTTTTGGTGAACGATCCCTTTAAGGATTTAGTTAATGGTTCTTTTAGGAATTCCGAAGAAACAAGACCTTTAAGAAACGGCACAAAATGCAGGGTTCCCACACCTTAGTTAACTTCAAATTCAAGGAACCAATACCCTCAAGTTCAAGGACTAAATGTGGGGACACATTTCAAGTGAGAGCAAGGTTACATCGTGTTACATTTTATGATACATTGTTACAGTTCCCTTTCATGGGAACTTGCGATGCGTCACTGCGGTGGCACTTTGGGGATGCCTCCAGGGGTAAGTGCATCTGAATGTGTATATCAAATTAACCAATGGTGAGGCTTAACGACAAAGACAGGGTTACGGAGCTAGGAAGTATGGCAAGGGAGACACAGCGTCTGGTTCCCTTCTCAGGGAACAACAGTTACATACATAACCCGAAATGTTTTAGGTTGTTTTCACATATGTTGGTGCGCACCGTGGTGCGGCCTCGGAGCGCACCAAAATACATTGTATCATTTTTCAGTTAGTGCGGTCCGTGTTCACATATATATATTTTTTGCTGTACTCGAAATGCCGCACCGTACGCCATGTGACAACGGTCAGTGCTGTCATTGGTCTCTGACAGCTCTTACCGTCTCATGACCACCCCCACGTTTCCACGACAACCAGCCTGACAGGGATACCGCAGCTATCAAGATGTGGAGATAAACGATGCACGTCTTTGCGAAGTTTCTTTGCTTTAACGCGAAATTGCGTAGCTGTTCTATTAAAGCCTTTCTCACGGAGCCGTTTGCTAAAAAGCCCGTAATGTCACTATTTGTGTGTGGAGGACAGCTATGCATTTATAAAATCATCAGCTCAAACGTAAAGGAGACAGCGAATCTCTCTGCAATGGACCAGGATTGGCTTGTTGTTAACCCACAATATAACACCCGGCTCACGTCACAACGGAAGCCCAGTGGCTCAAACATGTGGAGAACTTCCTGTATTTGGTTCGGTCCGAGGTCCGGCAGTGTTCACACCACAGGTGGGTCGCCCCAGAGTTCGGCAACAGCCGCTCCGAGACCACCTGTTTAGAGCGGTCTCGGAGCGGCCGTTTAGTGCGCACCTGAGTGCGGCTGTTGTGTTCACACTGACCCAAACGCACCGTACTCGGAGCGACACGTCATTTGGGCCGACCTAAACAGTGTATATGTGAAAACACCCTTAATGTGTTACAGAATTTTGGTATGAATCAACATTCGCATACTAAAGATATAAGCATTTAAAGTGAACAGTTTAGCATGTGTGCTTAAAAATGTAGAATTTTTATGATATTATCCTACACTACACAGGGAATAATACAGATTTTTTTTTCCAGAAAACTTCTTGCATAAAATAGATTCAAGCACTTTCAATGAGCTGTATCTATGTATGTATATTTTCAAAAACTTCACAGGGCCTTGAATTGTTTTCCCCAGATTCACAAACTTTTAAGGATTTCAAGGACCCGTGGGAACCCTGTGACCCGTTCAGTCCCAGGAATTGTTCCTCAAACTCAAATTTCTGTTCTCTTCAAATATGACCACCATTATGGTTGTAGAGCTTGTAGATCAAGATTCAAGAGATCTGGCCCTTGGATTTAACAGCAATAGGAGCAGCAATGGTCGCTAGGGAGACAAACAGTGGGTTTGTCGCCAGGGATACGGAGACGAAGCAGAGATGCTAAGATCATGCCAGTCTCCCATCAGCAGCACCCGCAAGAACAGACCTGCTCTTGATCTCCACTCCCATCTGTTCACACTCATCGACACCCACCGAAATGCCGAAACGCACAGCTTATGCGCAAGCAGTGACTGATTAACCCAAAAATGAGGTCACATTTAGACAGTCAAGGCAAGCCCCCCGAGACCGTGTGACGTGTGTCATCCGAGAGATCAGCGTTTGATAAAAATCAAGGGCTTGAAGGTGGGAGGGAATCATAAGTGCTTACTGAATTTAAACTGCTCCTCATATTCCTCCTGTTTCTTGTCTTTTTGCTCTTGTAGCCTCTCGAACAGAGATCGAGGGTCGTACTCTTCCTCCGGGGCCTCTGTTACACAGCGAGAATGGGCATAATCATAAGTTGGCACATGTATACGAGAAAAGCTAATGTCTATCATTAAGCCTCTTTTGTTTGTTTGTTTTGTTGATGTTTAGCACGAGGCAGAGATTTTCTTACCCTCTGGGTCGTCTGGCTTGCGGACCTTCTCCCATTCTTCCTGCCTCTTCTTTCTTTTCTCGTCTAGTTCGGATTCTGAAACAAACTTTCGGCTAAGGTCCACACCTTCCGTCATTGCAGAACCTACACAGCATAGTCATTAGGGCTCTAAAGAGCACATGCATATGTATAATGCGATCAAACATAATGATGCATTTATCTACACTCACCGGATTGGGGTCAATTTAGGAAGGAGGATAAATACTGTAGGAAATTCATGAAGTCATCTGCTGTATATTCTGTTCAGAGACAGGACAGAATACAATTTTGAGATCATTTTGTCTATGGATATTAATGCACGACTGAATAATCAATCGAATTAGGAAACAATGAACTAATACAAAAACTTTTAAATGATAACCAATGCCTTTTATAGAAACACTGTAAAATTAGCTTATGCATCAACTACCCATTTTATATGTGATGCAAAATATGTTGCTTATTAAAATATTTAATAAAAAAAATGTAAGCAATGTTCAAAATGCAAAAAAGGTAAACAGTCCCCCCTAGTGCTCAATTTGAGAAGTGTACACAATAACAGTACTGACTGACTGACTAACTTCAATGATTTGTTACAACCTAAACTTAACTAAAACGCAGACTCAAGAATTAATTACATTACAATAATTCAGTCAACATATTTTACATTTATAACTGAGACAATAAAAACACACTGAGAGCTAATCTTAATTTGAGATATATCGCAAGGTAAAAGTAGGATTTATCTCATCACATCAGTTTATCAAGACCGTCACAGCCAGATATATTTAACGCACCACATTTTGAAAGTAACGCGACAACAATAAATAGCAAAACATTACAGACACGATACGTGTAAGCAATTTGGATGAGAAACTACAATGGCACCATATATCCACTTTATGTTGTAGACATGCAAAGGCAGCTGCAATAAGCAGCTGCTACACACAATACTTGAGTATCTGACTACATCCAGTATACTGAAACAGCAATAAAGCATTAGGGCCCGATTATTGGTCAAGTTGAGCATGCATATCTGTGATCTCACTCGCTTATCAGCCAAAATAGATATTTGTACAACAATTGGCTTATTATACACAGTATAACAATACAATAGTTTTGACATACATATCCAGCAAAAACGTATTGGGTCGGAGATGACGAGAAGAAAAATTATTCCGTCGAGATGGAAATACGACCATTTACCTAGTGCGGTCTTGTGTGTTCTGTACAAAAAGCCCGTGGGCAACTTCCGCTAATGGTACGTAGTTCCGCAGCATAAAGAAGCTCGTGGGAAATGTAGTTTTTTCAGCTCTGGAACCTTTTACTTTCGATGTATTATTTATTTTTTAACATTGTACTGTCAATGTGGTAATTTTATTATTACTGTAAAATTTCCAAGTAAACGTGTTTATTTTTTATTTTTTAGGTGCCTGTGCTCGCAGAAAATTATTGCGTATTTCTGTTAAACCAGATACAGATAAATTGTTTGCTTAGCAATGCAATCTTATTTAGGTAAATATTAAATACAGCTTAGCAGTCTTATTTAGTTAAATATCTAAATTTGTGATTATATCAATAAAAAAACTTAAATGAAAAGACTGGACAATTTATCACAATAGCAATCCACATTCACTCCCACAAAACGAAACGAAAAATTAACCATAACACCCAAAAAGTGTGACAAGGGTGACTATTCCAAAGGCATGCTTTTCCTCCAAATGTATTTAAAACAACATCATAAGTTGTCGTATTTTGCTGGTTGCTGGGAGGGGTCGAATTTAGCATCATGTGCTGGAGAGAAATATGCGACGACGCGCACCAACACACAGAGCTCTGATTGATCCGCCACACAAAAATCTAACCAGTCTTCATGCTTATACTCTTCAGCAAGCCTTTTACTTTCACTGTCCACCTGGATCTGTTTCTATCTATGGATAAACACAATGGTGTTTTTTGAAGGGGTTGTGTGTGTGAGTATGAATCATATTTCTAAGAAGTAGAACACGCATACTTCCCGTGTAGTCTTTGTGCGCTCGGCCTACAGTACCGCTGCATTTACCGTCAACCTTCTGCTTTACCGGGTGAGTCAATAACGTCTTGTGTATGTTGGTTAACTGTAAATACATATGTTAACAAATGTGTCACGTTAATGTTTTAACAGGCGTTTTGTTTAACCATTTAAATGTGTTGCTAGTTATATAGTGGCTAACGTTAATATATCTGTCATGAAAGAGGCTGTTTCACAACCAAACCAGCTGCCCGGATAGACAGCGTTTGGTCATCATAGGCGTGTATTTTTGTCGGCAAATATTTTTTATTATAAGACAGGCAATCATATTTCAAGCATTTTGGGGTGTGACATTTTTGTGTGGCTGAGCTGGCACGCAGCGCGTTTAGTTTGAATGCTGTCTACGTAGGCAGCTCACTAGGTTTTGTGACCCGGCCTGAGTCAAGTTTAATAACGACAATTTAGTAAAACGACAGTAATTTCTATTATGTTTTTGTGTATTGCCATCCCTGCACATTTGTTAGGTACATTTATTGTATTAAGTGTTAGCTGGTCAAAGTGTGTATTTTTTTTTAAATTGTGTTATTGTAAAGTTGTTTGGGAAGCTAGCTCTGTATGCTAGCCACTGCTAACTCTGACAACTGCTGTAACGCTACGCACAAATGAAAGATTGTACGTTTAAGTATTTGTTATTTTTTTGATGATTTATACATCATTGACTGAAATGATATGTTTGGTTATTAAGTAGTTTCCGCGAATATTTAGATAATAACAATAATAAAATTGATGTTTACAAACTTCAAGCCTTAAACCCAAGCATTGTTTTATTACTCAAGACATGCTTGTCCAGGAGCGAGTACTTTATTGTACCTACTATTACAGAGTTAAAGCTCACAACTTTATTGTCTGTTACATTTTTAGTCAACTAATGCAGTCTTGTGATTGCCAGATAAGATCATGATGGAAGCACTTTTACAAGTGTTTGTTTTATGGTGTGACTTATTTTAGCTACATGTATGAACAGTGTTAGTGTATAGAAAATGTTATTATGTCTAACAGTCATGTCCAACTTTGAAAAATTTACATATTTAACCTTTATGCAAATCTTATTAAAAAAATTATGCTTGGGGCGTAAACTTAAGAGAAGAATTTAAGGAGGAAAATTACGCACAACACGTAAGCAGAAATCGTATTAATCCAAGACCTAGAAATGACTGCCGTAGATAAAAACAAGAGAAGATCAACAAATATTAACTGATTAAATTGTAGTCTTTATCAGTGTATTCTGATAAAGACTCATCTATGCTTTATTCCCCGTGAGCTATTCGTTTATCTGTGCATTGTTTGGTTTATTAGAAGAAACCATATTCGCTGATACGTTGAAGCTTTCATGTTTTGCCAAATAAGTACTTTAATTATTTTAATGATCAAATCTAATCTGAAGGGAAATTGCATGCAAGTATCAGACCATTTTGCTCTCCAGACATCACTTTTGGACACTACTGCATGTTTTTGGTTTTCATGTATCCTGCTACTGATGCTAATTTGATATGCCTTTAATATAATTTAACTTCTTGTCTCACAGGAAAGAAAACCTCCTGGGGCGTAGGATGCGTGTTGACTGCATCATCAGCTTTGCTCCTGCGTGTCTGGCTGCTGATCGTCTGCAGTAGCACAATGACCAACATCCACCCGACTCATACGAAACACCCACTAAAGTCTTTCCAATGATATGATAGTAGCCACCTGGATTGCATTCTGTGCCAGCAGGAGCCTCGCACGGGTTCTACGATTGACCGTAGAACAGCTGCATTCAGTGAGGTTTTGGCCCCGTGGAGCCATGGGGAACAGCTGCGTGTGCAGAGAGGACAGTGATGTGGAGGAGGGATCGGCCCCTCGCAGGCAGCTCAGGCGAGTGGATAACTCTGTATCTGATCCCCCAGAGGCCAGAGGCAGCCGGCCAAGAGACCCGGTCCGACCGCCCAGACGGGGCCGAGGACCTCATGAGCCACGTCGGAAAAAACAAAATGTAGATGGATTGGTGCTGGACACGCTGGCTGTTATCAGGACTCTTGTTGACAAGTAAGTGTAACTTTAAAGATGACAGGAAATACAGAGGCATTGCTGAGTCATACATTATCTGTTTAGGAAAGCATAATATCACTTTCATTTCCCATTGCGTAATGTGTCAGCATTAAACTCTCTTAGTTGTGCCTAAAAGCATTAGGCGCATGATACGTCACAGCTATTGCAAATCAGTTTGTTTGTTGTTGTTTGTTATGATTATATACCGCAATAATGCCACACCTGTTTCCATCTTTAAATTAAATTGCTATTCAAGCCTGGCAAAGCTCTTTAATGAGCATGACATTATTTATTCATTCTTTCACACAGCAGTACATTCAGTCGTAATGTATTGCCCAATACGGCAGTTTGCCACTCCAGAGAAGCAAGATTTTGGCTTGATATCAGAGCCGCCAGTCACTCTTCCTCATGTTCTTACACCTTCCCACGCAGCCGCCAGCATACAGCCATCAACCGATGGACGTTCTTTCAAATGAGAGGTTGTTTTATCTCTCCATCCGATTTATTGGCTTGAACTGTACTGACCTTGCTGTTCTATTTGCATGCAAGATGACAGCTCTGATTCAGGCTTGGCTGTGTTTTTCTCTGGAATTTCAAGGAAACATGGCCCGTATCTTTATAGTGTGTGATCACGCTCAGAAGATATTCTTAGGTTTCTGATAACCACAGTTTTACAGAAAGGAAGTATTGTTCTTGTCAGAATGAAGATGTTTCGGCTGATTTAAAGAGAAGTATATTGAAGTCACAACAAGGGGGAGTGCTAGCTTTTTATTCTTTATTTTTTTGTTTAATGCTCTTGATTATGTTTTGGTTGCCTAACCACATCCTTTGACAGCCGTTGATTCACATGTGTGCACCTGTAGCTTGGGCTAGATTATACAGGGTTCTGGTTTTCCTCACCATTTTTTTATAATGCTTTAATCTTCCTTTTCTGTTTTACTTTTCTAAAGTGACTCAGAAGACTCATTACACTAAGCAGCGTACGCACACATTTATGGGTGAGATGTGCGTACGGATGTTTTCACAAACAAATCGTGATTTAACAAAAGCGTTCATATCAAAATGTCTTCTAAATATACGCAAAAAATTTAAGAAAACCTAAAACCACTTGTACGCAACAATCATGTACACTATAATCAAATACTAGGCTATTATTATAATGTTTATAATAATGTTGATATATAAAATTTACATGATTATATTTTATATTATAATATTTTCTGTATTATTATATATTATTAAACATGATCTATATTATTATTATTATTATTATTATTATATATGTTATATTATATATTATTATTATAGCCTACTTTTTTTTCTAAACATATAAAGAAGATGCGCGTAATGACAAATCGTCACGCTTTCCTTTCTCACTTTTTAAATCTCTATTTGAAAGTCTGCTTAATGCCTAATGTAAACGTTATGTAAGTGTAATGAGAAGTCTCCTGTTTACCAACCTCGTGCATGCGGCCACTCGTAGAACACTCCAAATTCACTAACGTAAGTAAAACTTTAAAGCTCACATAACACACGCTGTTTTGCATTTCTGATGTTAATCTGGAGTACCTATAGAGTAGTATGACATCCTCATCTCCGAAGAGTCTTTAGTTTAATCAGATTTATAAAAGAAAGATTAGCTTTACCGAATCTTTCCGATAACGTACGAAAAAACGTCAGTTGGACCTGTAACCGAAAAAAAACTTTCCGAAACTTGTACGAACCCTGGCGAAGTGCATTCGGCACAGAAATGCTCTGTAACATGTCCAACTGCTTTTTTGACACTTTGCCTATGTTTAGCATGAGGAAACAACTCTATAACTGTGTTAATAAGTCAGAATGCTTGAAATACCATTGAACCCCCCATTTAAGAAGATGCACGTAATGACAAATCTTCACACTGATCAGCACGCCAAATATGCTTTATATCATTCCCTATCGATTACATGTTAATGCGAACTCGTGAACTGACGAGAGATGGATGACGTGAACTCCACTGCTTTTCTCCCATTGGTAGTCGCTCCCAAAAATCGTTCATCATTTGCATAAAGTTAAACTTTTCTTAACTTTCCTCACGTCGCTGGACATGCCCATATGGTCGCCAAAGGTCACTTTTGCTTGCCAAGCTTCCATTGAAACGAATGAGATTGCGTCGCTCGGCTACTGCTTGTCTCTGACTGTCTGAATGTGCCATTTGCGCAGAATCTTTGTCATCAGACCTGTTTGTCTTGTTCTTAACAAAACCTGGAGGCATTGCAAATATGGCGGTGGAGTGACATGATTTCCTTAAAAGGTCTAATTTGGCAATATTTTATTTTCATTTGTTAATTCAATTTCTTATTTTTAATACTACTTTCATTACTAATATATTGGGACATATCATGAAAATTTGGCTTTTTTTCATGTTTAAGTGCTATAATTGGGTCCCCTGTGCTTCTATCAACCTAGACATTGTGAAAAAGATCAACCCAGTATCTTAGTTTTGGTAAACCATTCTCTGCAAGCATGTGAAAAAATAGGTCATTAAAATTGGGCTCCCCTTGTGATGTCAAGGGGGATTATACTGCCCCTTAATCTACACTATCCAACCACAGCGTTGCCATTTTGTGCAGAGATCAGCTCATTTTAATGGACACACTACTAAAAGGCACATTTTTGCTCACACACATAAAGTGGCAATTTTAACATGTTATAATAAATAAACTATATGGTATTTTTAACTAGAACTTCACATACGTACTCTGGGGACACCAAAGATTTATTTTGCATATTAAAAAAGTCTTGTGAAATGTCTCCTTTAAAACATTCCTGAAATAATGAAGGCTCTAGTATTAGATGTAAGCTTTTAATAAATTATTGTAAATTTGTATGTGAATGTTTTCTGTGGATTAGACATGCTTTTTGTTTTGCAAAAAAACGATTTAACTATTAGATTTCAGAAATCCAGAATAATTTGGCAATAAAACGAATAGGGCCCTTAATGAGATGTTCTGTGCCAAATGATACAGCAGGTAAATAGTGAGCTAACCAGAAAATAGCCATGTGACAATTAGACCAAACAGTCACACACCAGTCAGACTCCCATGGCTGTGGGCATTAAATCCTCTCTCTCTTTCTGAACCACCCTAGCCTTCTGTTCCATCGCCTTATCTGCTGTTTGAAAACATAACCCACAATACCCACAGGCCACTGATTTGCGACTGACAAATGAACCACATCAATGACAATTCGCAGAGTAGAGGAGAATTTATTGTCTTGGGCCTGGCCTAAATATCTCTCATGCACTTTGATCGTGCCGGGCTCCCTCCAGGAGCATCCCAGAGGAGTTTAGATTTACTGTTGCACTCCCAGCCTGTGAAATGGATGTGTGGACCCTGCAGCCAAAACAAGCCAGACAACATCAGCCCTGCCCGCCCTCCGATTGCAATCCGTCATGTGCCGTACAATTGCCCATTATACAATTAGGCTTTCATAACTAATGTCTGCAGCCAAGAACTAAATAAGGTGCTTATAGAAACACACACACATGCATCCAGGGAATGCGAACATTTGTTTATTAGGTTGCTCCATCTTTTATTGGTGTTTCTATTAAGAGCACTTGTTCTTTTGTGTTTCAGTGACCAAGAGCCACCGTACTCCATGATCACGCTACATGAGATGGCCGAGACGGGTGAGTAAAGTCGGTCATGGTTCTGCAGGGGTCAGCTCGCGTTTCTTTTTTCCATTAGAGGAACAAATGCAGCTGGTTGTCACCCCTTGGCTCACGATTAACTTAATAGGATGTTAATCTTACAGTGAAAGCTGTGTAAGCTCTGTGGGTATTAGTGACTGCTACTTTTGAAGTTTTGCTCGAACCATTGTCATGGCAATGCTCAGTTCTCCAGCGGCGGATTAAGTTTGCTGTCATATATTAGCGCATGCATATAAATTTGTTTTATTTATATGTGTGCACATGTTAGCTGTATTTTACAGTGTATATTTTCTTTAATTTATTCAGTAATCTTTTTATTTATTTAGTCTCTTTATGTTACCTGCAATGCACTCTAGCGTACTGGTGGTCTGTATATGATCTGCGCAGACTAGGGGTCAAAATTTAGCTTTGGTTTCCAGTCTGCCGTTTCCTTGCGCTATTGCCAAAGTCTGTTAGGCTGTTGATTTTATTGATACATGCATCTGTTGCTCTGAGCTGAGCCTGCATGTTGTGGTTTGAGACTCTGTGGCGTCAGGTGGCTGCTAAGATTTTCATGCTGGAGTAAACAGGTGGAAACACAGCTTTGTGCTTTAAGACTCGATGAGAATATCATACCTGTTTACAGAGCTGATGTGACTGTGCTATAGCTGACTTGTTGACCACCATTTGTTATATCAAGTAGATGTGATTTTAAATGAATAACAAAATTAAATACAATTCCATGTTGGAAGTTCCTGGCCATTGGATGATCCATATCATCTGTCCAGTTATTTTCAGTACGTAAATGAAATGTCATTACGGCTCCGCTTGCTATAAATGAAATAAACAGAATGCATCTCTCTGAAAAACTTGACATTATTTGTTTGTTTCTCCCATTTCATTTTCTGTCTCTCTTCTGTTTGTTTTCACACTGTAGATGATGGCTGGTTAGAAGTGGTGCAGTCTTTAATAAGGGTTATTCCTCTAGATGACCCACTGGGTCCAGCCGTAATAACCCTGCTTTTGGATGAATGCCCTTTGCCCACCAAAGTGAGTTCACATTTCACACATATTAGGCGTCATAGTTTCCAGCTACACTTTCCCTTATGTATGCAAATGCTCCTCTATTTATACTAGCACTTTGAATATGAGTTTCACTCCTTAAATGTTTCCTTTTGCTATTTTTGTTGACACCTGGGTTAAAACCGTTTATAGTTTCATTTTATAGTTTAGAATGGAGTTCAATTTAAAAGGGGCCATGGCATGACAATCTGACTTTTTCCATGTTTTAGTGCTATGATTGGGTCCCCAGTGCTTCTATCAACCTAGAAAATGTGAAAAATATCAACCCAGTAACTTAGTTTTGGTAAACCATTTTATACTAGCACATGGAAAAAATAGATTTTTGAATTTTGGCTTCCCTTATGATGTCATAAGGAGTTCTTATTATAATAATACCACCCCTTTATCTGCACTATCCAACCACGGCACTGCCAATTAGTGCAGAGAAAAGCACAATTGAGTTTTAATTGCAACAAACCACCATCATTGTGATCAGTGTTTGAATTTCATCAGCTCATTTGCATTTTAATGGACACACCCAAAACGGCACATTTTTGCACACACCTACAAAGTGGCAATTTTACCATGCTATAATAAATTATTTATATGGTATTTTGAGCTAAAACTTCACTTATGTGCTCTGGGGACACCAAAGATTGATTTGACAACTTAAAAAAAGTCTTGAGCCATGGTCCCTTTAAATATTCAAGCATAATGACTGAACGTTTTGTTGCTGGTATAAGTTTGCATATAAAATATATACTTTAAGAAGAGTATAAGGACATCACTTGGTTTCTAGTATTGATTTGAAGTGTTTATTGATTTGTTTATCTTCTCAGGATGCTCTACAGAAGTTGTCAGACATGTTAAGTCTGAGTGCTGCTGTGGCCCGTCAGGACGCCCTCATTCCTGCCAAACACCGCAACACCACAGCTGTGCTGGGCTGCCTGGCTGAGAAACTGGCTGGTACGAAACACAAAAAATGGACACAGAAATGTGACCCTGCCTATGAAAAAGTCATTTTTGTGGTTGTTTTCTACATACATCATCCTACATAATATAAAGAACATTTTGTGACATATATATATATAACCTTGATATCTTCAATATTGTCGTAGTAAGGTCATGTCAAAGACTGAAATTAAACTAAAATCAATGAGTGAAATTAACATTTGATGCTCCTAATCTCAAAATAAGATTCACCAGAGTCACCATCAAGGTTTTGTAAAATTAATCTGAGATGTTTTGCATCTTTTTTTTGTGACATGCTCTGAAGCTATAGAAGCTGAGTTTGCATAATGCGAGCTATAGACCTGTCATGCCAAATCATGCTGTAGTTTTCCTTTAAGGCCTGTGATCTGACAGATTTGCTGAGCCTGCAGCACAGAAACACACAGAGGTTACCCAAGGCCTCTCCAGTTACTCATTGTCCACTTTTTTAATATATGTGCTGATTTTTCTGTGGTGAACATGTTGTCAAAAGAACATCTGTTTGAATCTTGAGTATTTGATTTGAGTGTACGCTCTTTCGGCTACAGGTCCAGCGAGCATCGCGCTCCTCAGCCCTGGAACTCTGGAGTACTTGCTTGAGAGTTTGGTGAGAGCATTACATATAAATCACAACACAAAGCTTCCCAAATTCGGGATATTTTTAGAAACAATGCAACGGGTTATTCATAAGGACAATAGAAAGTGATTGGCTAAATAATGACTTGAATAATGGTTTTGTTGTTAGAACTTAAATAAATATAAATATTAAAATGGTATAATGTGTAGAATATGGCCTCTTTTATAATAATTTAATGATTATGTTATGTTTATATAAAGTTGTAATTTTATTATTGTCTTTAATGTGTTCTTATTGGTTCCAGAGCTCTGAGGCCCACCCCACTGTCATGTTGTTCGCGCTCATCGCTTTAGAGAAATTCTCTCAGACCAGTAAGTTTGATTCATTGTCTTGTCCTTTTGTTTCTGGAATCATTTCAAAATGTTTTGGAAAAATGTTGTTTCAGGTGAGAACAAGCTAACAGTATCAGAATCGTGTATCAGTGATCGTCTCTCCGTTCTGGAATCCTGGGCCGATCATCCAGACTATCTAAAGCGTCAGGTCGGCTTTTGTGCTCAGTGGAGCCTTGATAACCTCTGTGAGTAACCTTGACTGCAATGGTTTGCATCTTTCTTTATTACAAACAAAATATTCTGGGGTTTCATAGCTGTTACTGAGGCTTTTCGACACAACAAACACCTAGTATTTAAATATTTTTCACCTTGCCTTTATTCTTTAGTAATAATCAATTCAAATCAAATCAAGTTTGTTCCATTTGTATTAGGTGCTCTTCCTATGTTTTAATTAAAGAAACACACAATTTATCTAATGTTAATTAACCTGAATATATTATTAAAGCTTCACGGTAGCTTTTAATATACTTTTTCTCATTGAGAATTTTATCTTTCGCCACCCTTTGCTCCATAGTCATTAAAGAGGGCCGCCAGTTCACATATGAGAAGGTCAACTTGAACAATATTAACGCCATGCTGAACAGTAATGACGTCAGCGAGTATCTCAAGATCTCACCTACTGGACTGGAGGTAAGAGAAAATTGTGGGGTTAAACATTGAACTCTGTGGATTTTATTTTAAAGGTCAAGATGAAATATTAGTTTCAGGTGTCCCAATGATGTGCCTGTAAAGTTACATATCCATAGATCCTATAGATCATTTATTCTAGCATGTTGAAAAGGCCCATTTTTGTGTGTGCAGGAAAAAGTGCTGTTTTTGTGTGTGCTTCCCTGCCTATTACAAACATACAATGTTTTTAATAAGACACCATAATCACCATCAGTGTTGGGGTAATGCATTACAAGTAACATGCATTACGTAATAATATTACTTTTCTGAAGTAACGAGTAAAGTAACGCATTACTTTTTAAATGTACACGCTAATATTTGAGTTACTTTTTTTAAAGAGTAATGTGAGTTACTTTTCAGTTTAATTAATTTGATTTAAAAAAAAATAATGTATTTAATTAAAGTAAACGTAGTGATGTAGAATTGCACACTTTATGCGCGGAGATAGCAGGCTGCAGAACTTCATAAAAAACACCTGCAAAACCTGAAAGAGATCAAGCCTCAGCCAAGTAAGAAAAAGTAACACAAAAGTAACGTAAGTATTACTTTCCATGAAAAGTAACTAAGTAATGCAATTAGTTACTTTTTTGGGGAGTAACTTAATATTGTAATGCATTACCAGAGGTGGAAAGAGTAATAAAATATTGTACTCAAGTAAAAGTAAAGTTACTTTAATAATATTTTACTTAAGTAAAAGTAAAGTTACTTGTCTAAAAATCTATTCAAGTAAAAGTCATTTTAACTTTACTCAGAGTAAAAGTTACTTTTTTTACAGCGGGGAGAGGTGGAGGATTCTAGTACAAAAACGACAAGGGAATATAAATCTCAACCAGTTGTTTTTAATTGTAGGAACATCTTTACAATTAAAGTGCAAAAACAAAAAAGTTAATAAAATAAAAAGCTTTTTTAAACTAAGAAACCTTTATGGAAATGTTTAATGATTTTTACATGCGAGTTATGCACTTTTGAAGGTGGTCAATTTCGTACAGAAGAGCATTAATTCTACCTTTCATAGGAATGAAACACTCGCTTCGCGTCAGTGGAAAGTGGTCGCTTAAATATGACCAGGGGTTTCTTTAATAAGATTTGAACTGAGGCGGGTCTGCATTAGCCGCGCGCCTGTCTCGTTCGTCTCCATGGTTCTTTTTGCGCGTTCCCCCGCCCATCAATCATCCGTTGCGTGTCTTTATCACCTTGCTTTTTTATATTTTTTTACTCAGTAACGGATATGATTTAAAATGTAGCGAAGTACAATACTTTAAACAAAACGTACTTAAGTAAAAGTAAAAGTACAGATTTAAAAAACTACTCAAAAAAGTAAAAGTACACAAAAAAACTACTCAATTACAGTAACGTGAGTAAATGTAATTCGTTACTTTCCACCCCTGTGCATTACTTTTAAAGTAATGTTCCCCAACACTGATCACCATATTTCATTGTTCATAATGATTGTGCAGTACAAAATTATGTAAAGAATTTAAAAAATAGAAATTATGACCTAAGCGTGGTTTTTAGCTGTTTGATGGCGGGGCCTGTGCATAGGGATGTCAGTCTTCTGAGAATACAAGAATACTAAGTTGAAGTTTTAGAGTATTTAAAAAAAATGGAGTGGGCAGATTTTTATCATTACATGGTGGTTGTATATAGACACAGGTGACACACAAATATGTTCAAACAACATATGAAAGTGAATTTCTCATATTTAGTGACCTTTGAGTGCATGAATAAATTTAACCTGAATAACAAAGTCTGTACTCCGTGAATGGTACACTGAAGGCCATTCAAAACTAATGAAAGAGTACATTGGATTTAAAGGATGTGTGGATGGTTGTCAGAAATCTAAAGAGCTTTTTGCTGAATTCTGTGGGTGCAGATTCTGTGTGGGCCAGCTGATGATTCAGAGGCACGATTTCACTTCCAGGAGGACAAACTATAGAACAAAATATAAACAAACATTTTTTCACACTTCAGTAAATTCACATATCACAGCTATTCTTAGAAAGTACTAATCGTGCACAACATTGAATTGAACTGTACAAAAGATTGTACTTTGTGCGTGGAAACAACACCTAAGGAAAGTTGCACAAGAGGTTGTTAAGTAGTTTTTCATGTTGCATTACATTTCAAAACTGGAAAATTTACTGGTAGTGGTGTATACAACTGAAAGGTTGGTATGTGTTGTGACGTGTTTGGCTTTAGTCTAATGTGATCGGTCTCTTGCCCCTCAGGCACGGTGTGACGCATCATCGTTCGAGAGCGTTCGCTGCACGTTTTGTGTGGATTCGGGTGTTTGGTACTATGAAGTGACGGTCATCACCTCTGGCGTTATGCAAATTGGCTGGGCAACCAAGGATAGCAAGTTTCTTAACCATGAATGTTTCTGATTATGTTTTGCTGTATCTCTTTATCCTCTGTGTTCCTAACATACATTTCTGAACATATTTTGATATACAATATACAGATGCTGAAAATAGCACTTTTAAGTAGTAATATTTACAATAAACATTTAATTTGCAACTAATATAATATTTAAACAATTAACAGGGTATGTTTGTGTATTTATGGGTGTACAGGAAGGTTATGGGATTGGAGATGATGAATACTCATGTGCATATGATGGCTGCAGGCAGCTGATCTGGTACAACGCTCGCAGTAAACCTCACTCCCACCCCTGCTGGAAAGAAGGTTTGTGAAGAGCTTTCTGTTCCTTAAAGGGACACTTTTTTTGAAAATATGCTCATTTTTGCAGCTCCCCTAAACATTTGATTTTTACAGTTTTGGAATCCATTCAGCTGATCTCCGGGACTGGCGCTACCATTTTTAGCATAATAATTAAAGACTTTGCTGCTGTAACATGGATGCAGCAGGCGCAATGATATTACATTACATTAGTAACCAAGGGGACTTTTTTCGGGCAGTGCGTAATATCACTACGCCTGCTGCAGCCATGTTAAGTCCTTGATTATTACACCAGAATGAGAAGTATAGTCCTGTATCTGCCTAGAAAATTGCAACTTTTAATTTTCCGTCTGTCTTAGTACACGATGTAACTGCAGAAGAGTCAAGTTTTACATACGAAAAATATATTTTGTTATTTTTTTAAACACTTTGGTTATTTTTTAGTGCGATGCTAATGGTCTACTCAGATTCAATGGATTATGCTAAGCTATGCTAAAAGTGGTACTTCCAGACCCGGAGATCAACTGAATGGATTCCAAAACGATAAAAATCAAAATCAAAATGAGCATATTTGCAAAAAAAGTGTAGTGTCCCTATAACTATATGATCAACCTGAATATTCTTATAATTTTGGGAAATTAATTTCTTTCTGCAATGTTTAAGCATTTTACTTTGGGCTTTATAGGTGATGCCATAGGTTTCCTGCTGGACCTCAGTAAGAAGCAGATGGTTTTCTTTCTAAACGGACACCAGCTGCCTCCTGAGAAGCAGGTGTTCTCTTCTGCCACGTAAGCAAAGCTCCCTTTCTGTTCAACAAGACTGTAGAAGTTTTTTTTTTTTTTGAGCTTTTAACCACTTGCTTTTTTTACTCCCTGCTAGATCTGGCTTTTTTGCTGCCGCCAGTTTTATGTCCTACCAACAGTGTGAGTTCAACTTTGGAGCCAAGCCCTTCCGCCACCCCCCCTCTATCAAATTTAACACCTTTAATGAATTTGCTTCACTCGCGTCGGATGAAAAAATCATTCTGCCCAGGTTTGCTTTATTTGTCAGTTTATTAACAGGAGACATATCAGTGACTGTTATGTGTATGTAAATGGTGCATTCAATTATATCACGCTTGAAACTGATGACAGATGCCTTTTACGGCAAACAGTGCATGCAAAATGTATCTTTATTTGTTTTATTTCAGACACAGGCGCCTGGCGTTGCTTAAACAGGTTAGCATTAGAGATAACTGCTGCACCCTCTGTTGTGACCAGATGGCAGACACTGAACTGAGACCCTGCTCGCACAGGTACAAAGATCAACATAAGCGTTTACACCAGTGGGTTATAGGGACATGATTTAGATGCTCAGATCATGTTCAAGAAAGCTGTATTTAAATATTATACAAAGTATTTTAGTATCATGTTTATGAATAAGGTTTGCTAGGGCAAGAGGTTTCGGTAAGGGATTTACACAGAGTACATTTTCCTGTACTGTTTGTGGTACAGTCATGAATTATATTTTAGAGGGGACAGAGAATGAAAAACCATTTTTGCCTTGTCTTTGTTGAATAATGGTAGTCTACCCACATTCACAAACATACAAAAAGTGCTAAACATGCTAAACATCTCAGTCTCATAGAAATTCCTCTTTTAGAAATGTCAGCCAGAAAACAGCCCAATCTGAAAAACTGATGCTTATGACATCACAGGCATCTAACTGCCCCTCCACTTTAAAATTATTGGCTACATTTTTTGAGTGGCAGCAAAGTCAGCCAATCAGTAATGAGATTGCAAGTTAAGCCAGTGGGGGGAGCCAAATGGGTGCAAAACCACTTGTTTAAATTCCCCCACCCTAATAGAGCTATCTGAGAGAGGTTTTTAGGAAGCTTCTAAAGCATTACAGACCCAGACAAAAAAATGTTTTGTCTACATGTCACATCACAGAAAAAGGATAAATACTCCGTTCAATCATTCTATGTCACCTTTAAAAATGGCTGAAAACGTATAATTTTTATCTTGCGTACCATAATAACACAGGTGAAAAAATGTATTGAAGGTTGTGCATGCGCCATATCTAGGGACCATGCTGTCATAAAAACCTACCATAAAGATAAATATCAAAGTGGTTGACTTTGTTGGCTTGGGCCAGTAAGCCACTATCTAGCAATCACCTAAAATACATTAGCAAATATTTATTGCTGTTGCTTCACTGGTTTGTTTGCGCTGTTCTCATTTATTTCAATTGTATGCCTACAGTGGGATTTGTATGGAGTGTGCCTTACAGCTGGAAACGTGCCCACTTTGTCGTCAGGACATCCAGACCCGAGTCAGACTTATTTCCCATGTGTCCTGACATCAGCTCCACCACCCCAGACGTGGACTTTCCCCCTCAAGCTTCCATCATATCCAATCTCCTCTGTCCACTCCTTTGGACACTGAAGCTTGGACCTTTCATGCTTTGTGAGGATGGATGGATCAGACCCTCCGTGAAGCTGGAGGAAAGAAAGAGAAAGCAAACCCTTTACTGTTGCACTCCAAGGAAGCCCCAATCAGAGCAATGAGGATATTGAGGAAATTTAGAGGTTTAAAGGTTCTTTAAAAATGTTTAATTGCCAATTTCAGGAGATATAATATGGAGCAAATACAACCATTATGTGCAGATCTGTATATGAGTCTTTCACTTCAAGCTCTGATCAGGAAGTAAGTCAGTATGTGTCCCTGTTCAGATGCATTAAATATAATATATATATATACTTGACTTCTCTCATTTTTATTCCAAGTTCAGGTTTCCACAGGAACTACAAGAGTTTCTAATCTTGATGTTTGCTCTCAAAAATCATGCCTGCCTCAGAAACCCATAATCCTCTCTTTCAGACTTGATTGTACTTACCGGTATATTTGTTCTGGGTTGATTGCCCCACACATGATTTTTTGTAATAAGAATATTTTTAATGATGTATGATATAAAGCCCATTTAGAAACAAATGCCAAGTTTTGGTGACTGATATTGTTCAAAAGCACGCACATCAACCTAAAGTGGGTGCTCGACTAAAAACCATACTAAAAAATAAATGTAAAGTCGGCACACAAAAGCTCCAAAAGAATAAAAAACGTATAACAGATTTTCAAATAGCTTGTGAAAGTATGTTATTTAATTTGATACTTTTGGATCTTTGGTGTGATGGATATTATTAGAATTTCTAATTTGTATGATACCATATTGAAGATATGTGACAACCTGTAAATGAGATTTGGGAAAGTGGTAATACACATATCTGTCCTAATGCTGCTCAGGCTAAATGTGAATGTTCTGCAGCAGTTACAGAGAGACTGAAATCTCCAGACCTCCCAAAGATAAGACAGTATGATTTGAATTAAGAATATGCCATTTTCTGAATTGTGATGTTTGTAATAAATGTTTGTTTTATGTGTTGCACATATATTGTTACAGCTGCCATTTTTGACTCTGATTATCTTATTTGCATGATTCCCAAAAAGTTAAAGTATGTTTTAAAACATAAAAGGGCCTATAGACTCTGATTAGTAACCAATAACCTCAGTACTGTATGCTACTGTATGTATCATGTTCCATAGCATTAGTTGTACAACTGTTGTTTAAATATTGGGTTTTTATTTTGTTTTATCGTTTAGCTACCTTTGAAAATGAAATTTGAAGAAGAAAAATGTGTAGAAGAAGAGGCGTGTTTGATTTTATGCGACGCTGGGCAGACTGACCCGTGTATGACATTAGAATAACGCGAGAACGAGTTTGCTTTCACGGTATTTTGATGTCATACGTTGTTAGGTCTGCGAAGCGTCACACGAAGGCTTTGTCGTCACGCTTTGTCAATGATCCGCCTGTCCTGTAGGATGCGCTACAGGCTCCACACGCACAGAGTCTGCTGCAGCAGGTTCACAAACCGAAAGCGTGAGTTTAAGCGTATTTTCAGCTACGACTTTACGTGAAAACAAATAAATAAAACGAATTTAAAATATTACAATTCTATCTAGAATGAACTAACGTTAGCATCATATCTGAGGAGTAAACATTTTCACGCTTATTGCAACTGCCGAAATACAACGAAGGATACGCAGGGAGGTTTGTTTTTATTTATCAATATTTGAAATTTTCTTGTCTCGAAACACTCATTTGACGAGTGTTGGAACTAAATATTATGTTAATTGACGACTGTAAGAATGTAATGATTTGTTTAGTAACATTACTAGCAGAATTTGTCGAATTTGCTTTTCGTAGCATTAGCAGTGTGTGTTGCTGTGCGGTCAAACTGGATTGCGTCTCGTGCAGTGTTCTTTGATTGTTCTTTTATGTAACTGTTACTTCTGGTTTTGTGTTGTTGATTTATAATGTGCAGTATTTTAAAAAGAAATGGCGTCGTGGCTGAAGAAGACTGGGGGCAGACGACCACCACCACCAGCTCATAGCGGAGGAGGGTGCGTGTGTGACTTATGCATGTATTTACTTGGATGTAGTAATAACTTCTTAATCTTAAACTCCAACAACATGTCTCATAATAACTTATTAATATCCAACTGAGCTACCTACAGTTTTATTTGTAATGGTTAAATACTATTTTAGAGTATAGTATAGTTCCCAACCTGCTTTCTGGCATGTTGCTCGGTAGGTTACAGTGTTACAGTTGAATCAACATGGATTGATGTTGTGTATCAAATTCATGTTGGTTTACTCTATACAGGGGTCCAATACCTCTTCGGTCTTACCGAATATCACCTTACCCCATCAAGGAGGACAGAACAGAAGATCTCCTGGTATCTGAAAGGTAGAGGAAATATCATGATTGTAAATGTGTCATCAAGGTGTAATACCAGTGCTTCGTTTTTTCTGGTTCTTGTGTATTTCTCCTAAATACACTTGCATTATTTTTCAAGGTTGTGGGAGAAGATTCTGTGTCTTTGTGTGTGACTATTGACCTCTTTGTTTTTGTACATTTATAGTTTTGAAAGCCAGGAAGAAGGCAGTGAGTACCCAGGCACACAGGAATATAAGCATTCACCACATCAGTCAGCTGGTAATACACATATTTTAATGTATTGTTCAGAAAAAAGGTACTAAAGCTGTCACTGGTCCGATACTCTTTCAAAAAGTAAACATTTATTAAAGGGTGCATATGAGTGTATACATATCTCTACCTAAATTGTACATATTAGATCCTTTTGAAAGGGCAGTATCCCAGTGATTGCTTTTGTACCTGTTTTGTGAATTGGATTGTATAAATGTGCCACTGCTTTTTAAAATGTGCATCATTACTGAATACCAAAATATTTGTTTATACCTTTAAAGTCATGCATTTCTTCTCTAATTTTATGTGTGTTTGTATATACAGCAGCTGATTCACCAGAAGACTATGATCCATCGGATCAACGCACTGCCATATACAACAAGTTCCACCAGCAGCTGTATGGAGAAGGTGCTAAACAGCCTGCCGACTGTATCGTCTTGTCTGTGAACAATCAGAATGTGTGAGTACATGCCACAAGTAGTCGCAAAAGTCTGTCACTGTCATCTTTTCTTCCACTTTTTGCAGGTTCATTTAATACTTTTAAATCAGCACGTAGTAAAAAACATATTAAAGGAGCACAAAGCAGGTAACCTTTTGAAAAATGGGTTCTTTTAAATGTTTAACTTTAAGGGTGGGGAAGATTTTGCATCAGAAACCATTTTTAAATCCATGCAACTTAAACGGTTATAAAAAGTTCTTGAAAAGTAAAAACAAACTTTTAAATTTCAAATGTTTTAAATATTTAATATTAATATAGTTCATATTTATACCAATAAAACACAGGATTGTGTTACATATAATCTGTTTGTCTCCCTATGGAATTCCAAATTAATTTATTTAATAATACACACAACATTAACTTTGTACTTTTCCATGTTTATAAATTGATAAATCCACTTGACTCTTATTGCTATTTTACACTGCAAATCCATCATCCCAACACAGTACATGACATACACATTAAAAATGTTTTCACCTAAAATATTAAAAGACACTTGGAAAAAGAGTTGTAATAATTGTTTAGGATATAATTACATTAATAAAAAACATAGAACTAAATAGACAAAACAGGATTTGAAATCTAAATCCTTAATCCTTACAAATGTTACAATACATAATTTATGTTACAAACCTTGCATCATTTCATTGTCTCACTACCGCTGCCATATTGCTTTAGAAATTTTAGGCAGCTTTTATTTAATGTTAAACATTTATCATTATATATGAAGAGTTCAGATGCAAAAGCTGCTAAATGCCACCCTTCAAATGCTCGCGACACCTATTCAAAATATGTTCATCAAATACTTTTGCGTCAAATCCGCTTAATCCCGCCCTCAGGCCTTTCAGAAATACCGTTTTTTTTTTTTGGCAAAATCTTTTTAGAGTCTGATAAAAAATGCTAAGTAACAAGAAATAATGCCACCCACTTTGCAGGTTTTGCATCCAAGCTCTTCATATACATACATGCATACATACATATTTACACACAGATATACAGATATATGCTCAATAGTCAAACTCTATTTGTTTTTCAATCTATTAAAAACAAGTACTATTGAATTATTATACTAAATGCAATTTTGAACTTAGAAATTCCTAAAGAACCTTAGAAATGACCCTGTTTTTAAATGATAATGTCTTATAAATGTGTTACTAAAATCTAAATCACCTTTACACACACACATTTTTACAAGGTCTTTGGTACAACTTTGGTGCAAAGTCTTTAGTGTTTAGTTTTTGTAAATCTGTCAATGTAAAAATGGTGAAAATGAGATTAAGCAAGATTCCTTTTAAACCTTACATTTCTTACTGTGAAATCCTCCTATACCATGAGAACTTAACTCACAAAACAATAACTGTTCCTCAGACAAATCAATCTTATATAATCTCTTTTAATATTGTTAAAATGGTAAGAAGAGTTGGTTTATTAAATGCTAACTGATTTCTTACCCAGCAGATATAAATCGGGCCACACAAAGAAGCCATGCCCCCTCACATGTGCTCACCTCTTGCCCTAAAGCATAGTGCTTAATAACCAAATCTCTTCTTCTTCTTTCAAAGGGATTACCCCAAATCCATAGGCCAGTGTTTGCAGGAACGTGGCCTCTCGGTGGAAATGCTTTACCTGCAGGCGGAATCAGGCCTCACCCGTGCCCTCCAAGATGTCCGTTCTGACGGTTCCCCCTTATGTATACTCGTCGAGCAGACTAATATAACACTGTCCTCGTGCACTGTAATCATATTTTCAGAGTCCCTCAAAAGTAAGTCCAGTCTCCCCCAACAAAACTACTTTCAATTCATTTAATACTGTAGTTTCGTCACCTTATACAGTAGCTAAAATGAAAAGTACTCATGACTTAGTGGTGAGCATATTTACACACTTTCATTAGATGATATATGGCAAATCACAGATGTTCTTAATATTATTAGCATACAAATGATTTAGAAGCTATCAACTTAAACCGTGCTGAAATTTCAACACAAAACTCAATCTAATTTCTCAAGTCAGTTACACCAATTTTGTGTAAAAACCTTCTGCGCTGAATTTAAATTTGTTTTATAAACATGTCACAATGTGTGATTTAGGTTTTGTGAACAAGCTTTTATTGCAGTTAAACTGTGTTGAACTTGAGAGCAAACCCATCTTAGGTGAGATACGTTTTGTTGCTCATTTAACATGCAAAGGTGGGCATTTTAAACTCCACCAAAAAAGTGACCTGTTAAATTCATCGTCAGAAAGAATGTTTAAAGTGTCTATTAATTTTTGCTAATATTCGTTAATACCAATACAATTGCTTATCTCAATGAGTTATACATTAACTAATGTTAACAGAAGCTTATATATGGGTAAATGTTGAAATTAACACACATGCAACATATTAAGCTCCACTTAAAACTATCAATTTAAGATTCCACATCACCAAACAAAAATCTTTTAAAATAGTTTTTGTAATATACATATTTTTTTGTCTGTCTGTTTTACCTTAAGGATTTTAAAACAAAGCAAACATTATTAGTATTAGTTTAATAGTAATCCACGTAATACAGTATGCATTCTTTACAAAAAGGATACCAAAATTAAAGAGAACATTTTAAAATCTATTAAATAGATTGGGTTCAAATACTTTTTTTATTGCGCCTTTAACAATTTCCAAACAGAATATTCATTATTAATTGAATCATTATTAACACTATTGAAGCAGAAGCAGTAATTTATAATTGATGTATGATTTTTATTATAAGTCTCAAAAATATAAAAAGTTAAACTTTAGAGTTAACCTCACATTAGAGGTTAATGCAAAAAAATCTTGTTAAACTGAAAAACGCCCTAGAACGAACAATAATTTCGCTTTTTAAAGGTGCAGTGTGTAAATTTTAGCAGCATCTAGTGGTGAGGTTGCGAATTGCAACTAACGGCTCAGTCCACTGCTCACCCCTCACTTTTGAAACGCATAGAGAAGCTACGGTAGCCACCACCGGAAAAACATGTCATCGACGGAGACAACTTAGTAAAAAAAGTTTGTCCATTAAGGGCTTCTGTAGAAACATGGTGGCACAAAATGGCGACTTCCATGTAAGGGGACCCTCGGTGTATGTAGATAAAAATGTCTCATTCTAAGGTAATAAAAACATAACGGTTCATTATAAAAAGGTCTTTATACATCCCTGATAATATAGTTTTGTATATTATTTTGCATTTCGGTCCATAGATCCTTTTATAAATTACACACTGCACCTTTAAATCCTAAGTTATAATTCATGCTCACCACTATAAAATACACTTTTTTTCAAGTAGTTGTGCTGTTAAAGTTATATACAATAAATAAGACTTTTTTTATGTTGTGGCCAAAACTTCTATACCTATAAAATCTCACCATACAGGTAGGTTTTGTTTTAATTTCAGTATATATGTTAATTTATTTTTTGCTCTATCCACTGAAGTTACAATTTTAAGTAACTTTTTTAATTCTTTCCAATTTTGCAATTGTATGTTTTGTATTTTAAAGCTTTTATTTTTTTCATACTGCATGTCTTACGTCAAAATATAATATGGTGAACTTTTAAAAACAATGTTTCAACAAAAATAAAATCCCTAAAAAACAATTATTAAAAGCACAATGACAATGATCAAATGCACATTGCTTTGCATAAATTACACAGTAAAATATTTTTTTTAAGTTGTAAAATCCAGTATCAGCTTTCCCTCTAAAATGTGTATCTTCACTTAACTATCCACACGTGTAATCTCCTAAATGTGTCCTTTCACTGCATTCTGAATTTGAATGTCCTAATTGGGTTAAGCAGTGGTTGACAGACTGCAGTGTGGTGCTGATGAAGTAAAACTCTTGTGTGCACTGCTTAGACTGCAGCGACTCACACTGTGAGTTCCATATGTAACCCCCGAAATCCTTTGGCTGACCCCTCTGCTGCCTCTCTGCAGTACATAGAAACATGCCCAAAGAACAGGCTTTGGAGTTTGTGATGACGGAGTTTGGCCGCATGAACGCTGCAAGGCGGGAGCCGGACCCCACGGAGGCAACGGCACGGGTGTCTAAGCTGACGGAGGACTTCATGGAGCGGGCCAAGCTGGAGCGCCACGCTGTTCCCCCTGCCATACGCCACCTGCTCTTCCTCCTGGCCGAAGGTTTGCACCTTTACTCAGAGGAACTTACCACTCTGACGGACTACCTTCAAAACCGCCAGGACCATCTGCAAGGTGAACATGTTACAACGTCCTGCCCTGGTTGAGTTACATTCATCTTTTTAGAATTACTTATTTATTTAGTTATGGTGCAAAACTCATTTACTTCAAATGTGGGGTATAGCTAAAATTATCGTATTCAAATATCATATGATTATTAACCCTAGCTGATATATTTATGTTTGTCTGGAGCAGTATCATTTTTAAGGTTAAATTATTAGGTAAATTCACTAAATATTTTCCCCTTTCTTTCTCAGAATCGTCCTCTGAGGTACAAAGTGATAGGTCTCCTGTGGTGAACAGTCTGCCTCCAGGGTTAGGAAAGCCCCCTCCTCTTCTTCCTGTTGGATCTGGACCTTCACCAAGAGAACGGACAAACCCACCATCAGGCTCGGGCAACACTCCTAAAGGTCACGTGGGATCACAAGGTTTGTTTTAGGGGGGATACAAAATGAAAATCATCAAGTGAAAAAAATCTAAACAGCATTTTTTCATGCTTCATATAATGTACATTTCTATAATAATTTGTCTAACCAGTCTATTATGTTCTCTGGATTTCCAGGCTCTTATCCCAAGACAAAGCCACCACCTCTGCTTTCGAGACCCACTGCCTCCCACGATCCAATACCCTTACGTCCCAACCGCTTAAGTCCCCAACCATCTAGAGGGCCACCTTATGGTCCTGACAAGCCTCTTCTACAAACTCCCACACGTGGTCCTCTGCTTAGCCACTCATCTCGTGGTTTCCACTCCACTCGTGGGCATCCGGTGTCTCATTCAGTGCGAGGACCATCTTTGATCCGTGGACCCCCACCACAGAATGGCCCGCGTGGTTCTGCTTTACTACGTGGTCCAAGACCACCACCACCTTCACTCAGGAGCCTTCACGTGGGAGCTCCAACAGGTCTGGTTTGTTTGAGATGAAACATGCTGTCTGATGTAGGAATGGGACGGTATAAAAATGTCATAATCATGATTATAGCGACCAAAGTTATTACGGTTATCAATATTATCATAGTTTTGTTAAAATGAGATGGAAATGTTCAAAAAGAACTGATACACACACTGAAAACATTTGAACAAATTTTATTTTTGAAAATCACAATTTAATATTTAATGTCCCTGAAATTATTTCTATGGTAAAAAAAAATCTTTCTAATAAATTAACCGTGAATAAATACAATACATTATCCCTTAAATGCACTGCAAAAAATGATTTTCAAGAAAAAAAACTCTTAGTATTTGTGTCTTGTTTTCAGTAAAAATATAAAAAATTATTAAATTAAGATGCTTTTTTGATGAGCAAAACAAAGAAAATAAGTCTACTTTTTAGACCAAAAATATCAAAGTTAAGTGATTTTGTGCATAAAACAAGAAAAAAAAACCTGCCAATGGGGTAAGCTAATTTTTCTTGAATTTTTCTTGAATTTAGTGTTTAAAAAAATGTTCAAGTTTTTTTGCTTGTTTTATGCACAAAATCACGTAAGTTTGATATTTTTGGTCTAAAAACTAGACTTTTTTTTTCTTGGGTAGTTTTGCTCATCAAGAAAAAGCATCTTGATTTAAGAATTTTTAGATGGTTTGACTGAAAACAGGCCAAAAGTACTAAGAATTTTTTTCTAAAATAATTTTTTGCAGTGTGCCAAAAAAAATATGTTGCATGTGCGCGTCTGCGTCAAACTGATTCTGGCTCGACAGGATGTACCGCAAGTTTTCAAAATCATGGTAATCAAACACGGTTGTAATGATAATTAAATTTTAAACGATAATACTAACGGTCAGGACATATTATCATGGTTAATCGTGAAACTGGTAATCGTCCCATCCCTAGTCTGATGTAACTGTATCAATCAATGTTTGTATCAATTTGGCAGAATCTGTATTTAGTTGCTTAAAATTTTTGGTGATCTTGTTCTTCTTTTGTTTCACTAGGTTCACGTCCACCTAGGCATCTGCTTCCTTAATTCATTTAGGACACCTGAGAAAATCAAAGGGCAGTATGAGTACAAGTTGGAGATTTTGGACTTTGGGACGTTTTATAGGTTGTTGTTGTGGTTTTGTTTTTTTTAAGAATTTATCTTTGTTAGTTACCCTTTCATGTTTGTTTATTGTCAAAGGTTGTTGGTTTGGGGAAAAAACTGGAATTGTGTTCTTTATGGTTTTCAAACATGCTCCCTTCTACAGCTGTATACATTTTTGTATTATAATAAATATCCAATTTTCATGGTCTGGGAACAATGGTTGAATGTGTTGTAATGTTTAGATTTTCCACATTAGAAAAAATAAGGGTCTGTAAACAGAAACGTATTAACATTTGCATTTTATGTTATGACTATATATTATAATGCATAAATTGCTGTCGATACTATCACATTTTTTTTAACAAAAATGTACTCAGGAACAATCGTTTAAAAAAAAAACACCACACGAATAGCTTATTAACAATTGAATTCAGATGCGAAGCGCCACCTCTGTCAAAAATGATGTAATGATATTACTCGAATGCTTTCTGCATATATGCGCTCATCAAATACTTTCGCTTCAAAGTCACTTAATCCCGGCAGGATCTAATAAAACATACTAATTTACAAGAAAACATGGCAGATACGCTTTGAGGCTTTTGCATCAGAGCTTTTCAATTGTAATCTTGAGTCTTTTAAAGGCGAAGTGCACAATGTTTGAAAGCCAATGTTGATATTTGAAATCACCTAAACATACACGCCTCTACCCCAATAGAATCTTTTGATAGACCCGCCCCACACATTCGCAACCCCGGCAAGGATGTCGGTTGCTGATTGGCTACAAGTGTGTTTTGGTAGTCCCTTTTCCAAAGCGTTTTTCAAACATTGTGCGCTCCGCCTTTAAGGCATGCAGGAATGACCCTTACACATTTGGGTTGGAAAAAATCTATATTTCATGTGAGGTTAAATTACCTGCAGTTTTTGGATCATACCACAAATTCAAGTCTGGACATTTCCAGAATACCAACCATTTATTCTTTGGAACATTGTTGTATTGGAACAAAGTGTCCGCTGCTTTTAACAGGTCTTTGGCTGGTTGATTCCGGCACCCCTTGTGACGTTTGGCTTGATCCATGATGCTCTTGATGGAAACATGCCTTCCAGTTTCTCTTGCTGAAAAGAGAAGTCATTCACGAAGCTACCACCACCATGCATGATAGTAGTGATGGTGTTAAGTTGGTCTTTTACCAAACACAGGACTTTGCTTCTAGTCCAAATAGCTACATTTTAGTCTCACTAGACCACATGACCTTTCTTTTTGGAGCTTGGATTGTTGCTCTGTTTAAGATAAACTGGCCTCAGGCTTTCAATCTCACAGCTCGGTGGACTGCTTCTGAAGCTTTAAAAGGAGGACAGCTCTGATTTAAAGTTTTGGTTGCAAAACTGAGAGTCTGTGATTTATATTAATCCTCTTAAACAGAGAGTTCAAATACAAGTATCAATAGAAGTCAAAACAGTGTATTTTATATGCACCATGAAAACTGTATTAAACCTACTTGTATTGATGATTAGATAAACATCATCTCATCAAAATGCTTGTGGGTTTGTCTCTGAGAGTGTGGTGTTTAACCTGTTTTTTTTTTTTGGTGGTGATTTTCTGTTAAACAACGCAAATGTTTGCTTTCAGTCTCATAAAACATTGGGAGATATATTGGAAAGAATAAGAGTTTTAAAAGATTGTCTTTAATCCCAGCAAGATGATAGATAAGGTAGTACACTGCTAAAAGCCTTTGGAAGAAAATCAATGGGTACAGTAGGCCAAGTTCATAAAACCATAAGCAGTATGGAACATAGAGACAAAGGTGTGGATGCAAAAAAAAGAATGTGAGTATACTAAATATACCAGTCATTTGTAGTATACTGTACTTACACTTTGTTAATGTTTATTATTGTAAATTATGGACTAATGTTAATTGAAATAGTAATAAATACTGTAGTATACTTTGATATTTGTGCTAGGGTTTGAAACTCTACTACCCAATAATATTAAAGCTTGGTATTATAAACACTAAGGTACTTAAAAATTAAATAAGTTTGCGACGCAGCGAGCATCACTTTTTTTAATTATGCTTTAATAACATATACAGAACAATACAATATATGGAAAATAGTAAACAATATCGTGGGTTACATTACATAAACATAAATATAAAGAGAGTTAAGCCATCTTAAAGGATTGACACCATTGTAGAGTCTTACAAGCAACAGTATTTTTTCCTCAAGGAAATTAAATATATCAATATCTTTCTTAAAGATAAAAAAATTAGTTTCTTTGAGAATTTGCATTTGTGAATATAAAATTTAGCAAGGAGAAGCAGCAGGATAAGAATACATTTAAAGTGACAAGGGTCTAATCTCATAATTTCATCAAATAACACATTTTTTTGGTTTAAACAGAAATTTACAGAAAGATATATTTTAGCAAAATTTGAAAAGTCAACCCAAAATATTTTGCAGTATATACATCCCCAAAATAAATGAAGGATTGTCTCATTAGCCTGATGACAAAAGGTGCACAAGGGGGAAATATTATTATTGAATTTAGCAAAGTTATACTGGGTAGCAATTGTTGAATAATTTTAAAAGAAATCTCAACAACTTTATAAGGTAAAAATATTTTTTCTGAAGGAACCAGAAATCTTCCATCAAATTTGTTTTTCCAAAGCAAGCACCACTTGTTGAGAGTCAGGCCACCTGCGTGAAGAACTGTAAGCGCTCGTTGTTTGGCTCTCGCGAGAGCTACGTTGCTGCAACAAAAAATCTCGCGAGACCTTCAAGCCGGGTACACCAGTGGTTCATATGTAAAAAACCCTCAAGATTACTGTTTCCCCTCAAGATGCGCGTAGAATTTAAACTGATTTTGCGATTTCGTTGCCTTTCAGCTCTACTCGTGCGAGCGAGTGGACGGGTTTGCAGCACTTTCTAAAAAGCAGTTGAGGTATCGTTAAAATGTTTAAAATTCTAAACATTTTAAATTGTACAGTGTGCTTTAGGTAATAACTGAACATTTTTTATTATTTTTTATTTTAAAACTTTAAAACAAACAGGACACATTTGACTATTAACATGACTATTAAATAAAGACTATGACGTGTAAAATTATTTAAATATGGGTATTAATAACTTATCACAGGCTACTTTTAGATATCGTGCAAAATTCCTTTCCACAAATTCCACATCTTTATCCAGTAACGTTAAATTCGTTGCGATTTCACCTCACGAAGGTAAGACGAATGAACGCGACTATACACGGTTTATAGTTTATATACTAACATGCTTGCGTTTGTTGCACAAACATTGTTTAAAATGAACCATATTACAAAAAGTTTTGAGTATGTTTAACTTTTTAATCGTGTGGAGAAAATCAGCAAGGCGTACGGGAATCTGAGTGTACGTTCTGTCTAACCACTAGATGGAGCTGTAGACTTGTGGACCGTACACGTAGTTAATTTATGATTCTGATTATCAAACCTCAGAACACTGTTTGCTTTTCTATATTTCCTTCTCAGATTAGATTTCATTATATTTTGCTCGACTCTTTCTTTTAAAAATAGACTGGAACATTTGTTGCAATTTCATACAATGTAAATCGAAAATTAACCTAAAAATTACTTTCCGTTTTAGGAATACATAGCTGGCATGAATGTCTTATCCTCAATAACAGCAAACAGCATTTTCTCAAGCAAAATGAACTATCAGGAGAATAGTTTGCTCAGTGTAGCTACTGTGCCTTGTGTAATTTAATAACAAACCACTGTGTATTTGTGAAATGTTAGTTTGTGCAGATATTGCTTTCAGAATACTTAATATTGTGCCTGTGGACAAATATATAGATTAACTTATATTACAAACCAAACATAGGAGTAACACATTATATACTGGAAAGAAATAGATGCTACATGATTAAAAGAAATTATACAGTGTGTATTGATACTAATTTTGATTAATATTTGATATTTCGTAGTGATATTTTATCTAAGTTGTTTTAAAGCTCTGTTTCAGATCATTAGATAACGAAAGTATTTTAAGGTGAATCTTCATAGACGTTGTGTGTGTCTGTTTTTATACACTCTCACTAAATTGGTGCATTTTACAGCTGTTTGTCTCTTTAACTCTTTGATCACAGACATTCGACCGTAGCTGTAAAGTACCCGTCAAGTCTCAAAATAATAGAGGCCTGGATCTGCTCCATTTCACCAGCTGGAAGGTGTTGATTGGACCTTTTTTGGGGAACCAAGCAAGCTACAGCTCTGCTATAGTTGGTAAATGCATCAAAAGATGGATGATTTACTGGACAAACGGCGTAAAGCTAGCTTTCACCATACTCCCGTGTAACGAAAACACAGACATGCCTCATTTCAGTCCCACGATATGCATTCACTTACTGTCACAATACCCGTAATCACACAGAAGCACTTTTTTCAACGCAGAGGTACACACTTGCCATTCCTGCACAACTGGATATCAATCAAAATGTATCACTATGAATATTCTTGGCATTATTGTGTTAGAATTCACAGATACTCGGGTCGGCTCTAAACGCAATGTGCTTCTTTGTTAGAACTGCACCACACTGTGCTCCTGTATACTGCTGTGAGTGAGATCTTCATTAGAAACCTTGAGCCCTTCACCAGGATCTGTGCCAGGTACTCGGTCTAACAGCCAAACATGTTGATAATTAAACCCCTGTAATCGAGAGGTGTTATCACAACAATTAACAGCAAAAATGTGAGGGTATGATAGGGTGTCTGAGAATGTGTGGTTTTGTACTTTAAATTGGAATCCAAATGTTATACAATTATGTTAATCAGATAATAATTTGTATTTAAAATGTGCCGTTATATATTAATTCCCAATAATTTTTTATTGTACAATGCATTATGACAATCGAATTGAAATACAAAAATGAAATCAAAGCAAAGTAGTTAACAAGTAGTAGCTAAACAAATGTTGTTTATTTAGTAATTTAAGCGTAATTGCATAGTTTTCGTATATATTTTACAAATAATCCCATCTTGGGAGAGAAAGAGCAGATGATTTCAACATCATTTCTCTTCCGTTCTTTTTTCCCAGAAAACACATTTGTCTCTCTCCTACTTTCCCTAATTCTCCAGACATATTCCACTCTTTCTTTTCCCCCTCACCCTCCTCTTTTCCTCCCCAAAGTTGGCTTCCTTTGCCCTCGTTCCTCGGCATCAGCTGAAGACCCAGCAAGGCCCCCATACACAATGAGCTTTAATTGGGTTAAGTTTGTCCGCCACAGATAACATTTCTCTTTCTGTGGAGAATAAAACAAATTGCTGGCACTAATGGCACTGTTTAATGTAGCTCTTTTTATTATGGATGGAGGAAATTAGGAGGAGACTCCCAACAGAGCGCCAATGTCGTGGGAGTGAGTGCATTGTTGCAGCTCATCAGAAAAGCGTTTTTGCTGGAGCGCCGGCCTCCTTGCCTTCGTTGCTCGTCGTTGCTTTTCTCTTTTCCCTCTTTTGAGTGTTTTTGGAAATACTGCAACACTAAAGGACGAAGGTGTTCAAATTTTTTCGCACGTCAACCATACCTGTTCTGTGTCCATTGTTTATTATTTTCATGGTTTAATGCCCTTAGTTCTTAAAGCTGGTGTGTCTTTGTGTAAGTCTGGGGCAAGAGCCAGTGAAAAGGGGGCTATGAGGGGGGCTTGCTATTGAAGTTTTGGCACATGACACGGTTGGGCTAAAACCCCTGAAATTCGTTTTCCGTAGCTTTCGTTCTGAAGAGGGTCTCCTTTTAAAGTCAGACGTGTCGCCGCATCGAGCTAATGGGTTGTGAGGACAGATGCACACCCTGGCATTTAACACGCCAACACCTGAGAGTGTTTGGAAGACAATCAGCAGTAAAAATGTAATGTTCAATCTGGATTTTTATGGTGGCTAATCAGGACTGATGAAGTAGAGGGTACATTAAAGTGCAGCCGAGCGGTCAGCCCCAATCTGCGTTCCTGCTCTGCACCTCTCCCTTGTGTGCCCGCGTGCAGTCGGATTCAGCACCGCCGTCCAACGGCTGTCTGGGTCACTATAACAAACAAACGTGCTGTTTTATGCCCCGTACTTATATGGAATCCAGAATGAGGCAAGGACAATTAATGCTGTGTGATGGCATATTTCAGTAATCCTGCATTTGGATGATATACATGTCGAGGCAATTAAAATTTTGCTATAAGCTCCTGGCAGCGCTTTCTTCTTTTCTCCCGTGCTTTTATTATAGGCAGGTCACTATACAGGGCTTTTAAACTGCCACACGTCAGTGTCCCGAAAGTAAAATTGAAATCGAAATATGGTAATAAAATAGTTAATTCCTTTGGATCTGCTTCAGATCCATTATCTCAAAGTGTGTGTTTTAAATCTCCTTGCCTGTTTTACAAAATGAAACGGGCACTAAGAACCACATCCCGTACCCTTGTAAGTGTGATGCTCATGCACTTTGTTAACAAGACAAAAGAGTGTTGGCTTTGCAGTATTTAAATCAGTTATGTCTAATTATTTCATACAAAAATAGCCTATCTAGGGCAAAGCCAATGAGATGTAACATTGTCTGCGGAGGGGGGACCTGGCTGAGTTGGCGTGAGTTCAGCTGAACAGAACACAGAATACGCTGTAGGCAACATAAATATAACATGAACTCTCCAGGACTGTGACATGACAGTCGGGGAGTGTTTAGGAGAGCTTTTTGGGGGCTACGTCACCCAATAGATAGTCACACGAAAAGCACACCTGTATATGGGATGCTGTTGAATTTTTGCTAAATTTTAAAGAATTGTTGTCTGTATAAGAATTGTATACAGTTGTAATGCAACAATTAGATTTCCACTTTTTATTTCAGAATATCTTTTTTTTTAATGTAGTCAAAAATCATCCAAGTGTAAAAAATGCCATTAAAATCCTCCTTAAATAGAAGCAGTGTCATTTCCAAACAGGACCACCACCTTTGAAGTTCACACCTCTTTTTCTCCAGCGTCTCAATTAATTTTATCCACATGTCTTGTAAGACTTATTCTAAACTGTTCATTGTTGCAAGAGAAAAATGTAAATCCGCACAAAGATGACAGAGGGTGTAATCGCTTGCTATGTGATTTCACAATGCCACTCTATCAAACCATTCAAGTCTCGGCTGTCCTTGACCCTTAAGGAGCTTGTAATGTGGGCTATTTTCCTCCTTTGAATTTATCCGAGAAAAGGGACCACTGCGGCGAGCTTTCGCCCCTTCGTGCCAGCGGCCTCTCTCTATAGGACGCCAGAAACGCGTTTAAAAGCGGTCTCCAGGCGCGCGCTCATTTCAGGGGGAGTTCAGACGAGACAAGAGGGGCCCGGTCCTCCGCAGGCGGTCAATTTTAAAGGCCGCTCCGTGGCTCGACAGGGCGCCTGGCTCAATCGGCAGGACATCCCGCTGACCGAGACAGGGAGCCCACCGTGTTATCCATGACAACGGCCGAGTAGCTCCGACACACCGCGCGTGAGAAGCGAGAACAAAGCGCGCGTGTGATTTTGACCATTTCTTTGCTTGATTCTTGCCAGAAACGATCCGCTTTTAGTGACTGGACTTTAGCGGCACATGCAGACGGCCAGACAGACTGAAAAAATATATCAATAAGGCCTGATGTAGGCTGTAGCTTATGCAACAAGCATACGAGATGAAGTAAATAAAAAATATATCTCATAATACCAATTCGAATTGAAGTACATAAATTATCAATCAAACATTGTAAATATGTGCACAACATTTTGTGCAATATTAAAATTGTCTCATAATCTTCAAACATGCACTAAATCAATAATTATTATTGGCTATATTTTAAAACTTGTTTTATTGTCCAAACGGATGCGATCCTTTTACATCAACTATTATCATTTGTTCGTTTTATAAACTGGCGTATCGGTTTTAAGACCTTAAATCAGCAGTAAATGCCCCAAAATACTTCTATTGTCATAGTATCCAATCGACAGTTAAACGCTGGAGTGAACCCAAGATGATGGCACCGGTACAAGAAGTAAAGAGGGCAAGGACCGCAAAAAACCTGAATCCAGTCCGTCTTTTTTCTTGCACGCTGCAGAGTTTCCTCGAAGCTCCGTGTTTTGGCCCCGATCCGTGCTCCAAGTTAAGCTGTAGTTTCCATGGCTGACCATGGTTTGGTGCTGTTGGCTCTCTCTGTCTGCTCAACCCAGGCTGTGCGGAGCTCCCTGCGGGATCAGAGCGCTCCCCCGCCGGGACCCTACTCTCACATCCTCCTGCTGGGACACGGCTACATTTCCAGCCAAGCCTGGCTTTATTATGTGTGTCTGCGCTGCAGCCCCGCCAGCAGTCGGATCGGGAGGCGGAGGGAAGACCAGAGTCAGGACAAAGAAAAAGGCAGAGAGAGGCTAGCGACTAGAAATATTTACTGCTTTTAAGACGCAAAGACGGGTATAAACAAGAAGAAAAAAATCCCCACAGGTAAAAAATGCCGCGTAAAATGGCATTACGAGTGCCACCTTCCGAAAAATAAGAGCGCAACGGAGGACGCTTCGGCGTTTGCGGGATCGCAACGAAAAAAGACAGTTCCGACAACTACCGAAAACAGAGGAACACGAGGAAGAAAAACATTTAAGTCAAATCTTGAACGTTGTGTAGTCGATTTGCCACATTATCTGGAAGTATCGGCACCTCGCGCTACTGATCAGGTGTGATCGTAACGCTACAATTTGGGCACGCTCCGCTTCTAGAAACTCTGAGCGCGTGTGTTCGCTCCACCGCTACGGAGGAACAAAAGAGCGTTTGCGTCTCGAGCACCGGGATACGCGCAAGTTATCCGGTAAATCTACAGGTTGAGTCGCGCGTCCGGAGAAGTTTAATCGTGGGAGTATCAGCGCGTTGCGTCTCGTGCCATTGCTCCTCTCTCTCTCTTCCTTTAGGACTATCGAGACTGAAGTTGCCGCATTGCAACAGGCAAAGTGAAGAAACCTCAGAAGTATCAGCGCGTCACCTGTGCGTATTTATCAGAAAGGACACGATACGCATCAAAAGAAGCAAAATATCGCCGTTAAGACGGAGATGTCTAGACGCAAGCAGGCCAAACCGCGCTCCGTTAAAGGTAAGCGTTTTTTATGGATACAACTCACATGACCAATGAGATTTCGTGGGTTAAACTGGCGGGGATTGTGAAGTCTATCGATTTAACGTTTTTGCGTTGAATTGTGAAATTATGTTCGGAAATCTAAATTATGGCTTTAGACATGGAAACACAATTACGAGATGAAAGTTTTTAAATTTGATGCCGGGTTTCTCCAGTTCTGCTCTGGAGTGTATGGTACACTTATGTAGTAAAGATGCTATTTTTATCTGAAATTGAGTTTATTTGTAGGCCTACCATTATTTATTTATTTTTTTACTATTTTAATCTGAAAATAATTTTATTATTTTTATGTGTTTGGAACACTATACATTTTAAACACTAATGTTACTTTTTGGTCCTTTATGTGTAAATTTGATATAATTTGAATTCTTTAACTAAATACATTTTAGACACCTCCGATTTATCTAAATGCTATAAATGAAAATGTGTGTCTTGTAACATATCTGGCTTTGGTGTGTTTTAATCTGTGCTGTTTATTGTGTTAAGTTTATGCCTGGTTGTCAGTTTTGACATGACAGAGTCAGTCACACATAGACCATCTCATTCACGCCCCTCCTACAGAACTCGGTACTCATAGGCAGGTGAATATAGGACCAATAAAGGCCTGCTGTTATTTTGTCATGTCCATCAACAATGTGTAGCAAATATTGTGCTGCTGGTCGAGATATCACTTGGCACCCTCACCCCAATACAAACCAGATGGGCTTTCGGGTGGCCATGTGGCCCATATTACTACCCCATCCCCCAAATAATAACCAGTTTTTTGTTTTAATTAACGTCCACAATCTGCAGAGGTTTATCAAGAGGGCAAAAAAAGAAATGCTTGATTTAAATGCTTGTAGGTGTAAATGGTTAAATGCATGTCGGCTAAACTGAAAATTTACCATTTTAACAATCATCCTTCAGTAATTATTATTGGAGATATTTAACATTGACAGAAACCTGCTGGGTGCAAATCAATTCTAAACAATGTTGTTGAGTTGTTTTGGAGGTTGAGATGGGGAGAGACAGCAGTCTATTCATGCCCGTAATCAATAGTTTATTATTTTGATGTGATTTTAATACTTGCATGGCATGCACAGTGGTAGGAAAATAATATATTTATAATATTAAAAAAAATCAATTTTTGCATAATCATATCTGTTGTGTTTATCAACATCAAAAAAATTATTTTTAAAGCAAATTTCGATTGCATTGCAACATTTGCGATACTGCAGTTTTTATCGAGTATGCATTCGCCTGCTGCAGCACAGGGGTTTGGGAGTAAACAGTGATTGTATTGACTCAGCGATGCACGTCAATCAGAGGCCAATTAAATATGTAACCAAGGCTCGCTGTGTCCCTATCTCAGCCCAGCACCTTTAGCTTTGATTGGTATGCTTGGAGATTAGAGGGACACCAACAATGTGTCTGAGTGTGGGATGCATAAAATCATTTAATGTCATGTATCTTGTGCATTAGCTTGTTCATCCAGAGGTTACACTTGTTTGTCACTATTTTCTTGATTTGATATGTTCAAATCTGCAGGTGTTGTGTTTGTAAAAACATTCACATGGAGGGGGGGGGGTCTTCAAGAAATCATGCCCATCACATTAGAACAGGAATTATTTTTCAGTAAAGCAAGTCATGCACTCACATCACATCACATCACATTACATTAGAAACTGCGATTGCCAGCGTTTCTCACGAGAGAGAGAGAGAGAGCAAGGAAGAGAGAGAGAGAGATTATTTTGAAAGGAAAAAGACAGTCAGTACTTGTCAGAGTAGAGGGAGCTGCGCTTATCAAAATATTATTTCTCTCAATTAATCCCTTTTTAATGTGTGTCTATGCACTGAGTGCTCTGCCGTGGCATTCCTGTTTCATATCTCCACCGTCCCCATGAGTGTTTCATGCATTATGTAGCGATGATTATTACTTAATTACACATTAATAAATCCCCTTCATTTGCAGGACATTAAGAGCGAGATGAATGCACACGACAGGATTGGAGACAGCGAGGGCACTTATTTCGGTTTTTTAGTGTTGTTTACAACCTCACAAATCAAATTGGACCTTTAACTCTACTAAAGGAAGAAAACATTCGAGTAATGCTTGTCTGACACACGGCATTAGACGGCATACTCACACATACACACACACCCAGTGACGTTTTTGCATTGTTTTTGTATGTGGGTATATGGATGAGTTTGTTGTTGTTCGCGCGCAGTGTTGAAATGTCTTTAAGGAATGCGTTGAGCTCTTACTGCAGAATATGTATTCTTCAGCAAAGGCTTGGACAGGGAATTGCATAATTACTTACTGTTTTGAATGTAAATTTTAAGATATGCTTTTTAGCAACTGAGGGACTGTGGAACGAAGACTTTCGTAAATAGATGTTCAAGATTTTTTTTAATGAGCGAATAAGGCATTAAAAAGTAATTGAAGAGAGATGCTATCAGGTGTGTAGCTGAGTAATATTGTAGCTCTGATTTTCGTATACGAGACTTCAAGGTGCGCATTTCTTTGACCAATCTGAGGTTTTCACTTCTGTGTTTGAGTATTTGGTTGGAAACACTACTGTGTTTTTTGTGGGTGAAGATGTGTTACCGGTATATATCTAAGGAAAGTGGAAGAGGCAGTGAAGCTATAATGTGCTGTTGGGTAATACAACACAGTTTTTTTCTCAGCACAGTAGATATATGTGAGTGTTTATGTAGTGGTGTGGATCTCATCTCTTTGCTTTTCTTCCTTTCAGGAACCATCTGGTTTTAACATTAAATGGCTTTTTTATTGTCACCTTGGCTTTTGGCAACGGCGCACAAGTTTCATTGGCCAGTGGGTTGTTGTAAAATGCTGAAGTGAGTTACCATAGGGCTGAAACGCCACAAATGAAGAGATCAGGGAACGACAAGCCCCCCAGCATTCTTATGTATCCATGTTTGTGTTTCTCATTTCATGCTTCAATTTTTGTGAACATTCCTTTTTTTGGTACGCTTAATCACTGGATTGCATCTGTTGCACATTTACAACTGATGGTTCATTGAGAATATTGCCTTTAGTCAGTATTTCCAGCTTTGATTGTATTGCCTGGAATAAATAAATGTATTATTTTCTTAATTTTGTAATGAACAAATGACAGTGATTTTTTTAGTTTATGCATTTATAATTAAAATTTCCTAAATTAAAAAAATAAATAAATATGGAAGCCCATAATGGGCTATTTTTTAAATGATAATTGAGGATGAGGTCAGTATTGTAATGGCTTTGTGCTTGCGTGTCTGTGTTGACTGTTGTAATGGCAGATGAACCACAAAATAGATTTTTATGCTCTCTCTTTTTTGTTTTCATTGACTTCACAGCATGAACAATTAGTTAAATAACTCTAAAAGTATTTCATCAAGACCAGGAAAAAATATAATTGTGCACAGTTTGACAGCAGCTGAGGTCTTTTTTAAATGGCGGTCTTTGGGTGTTGATGTGACAGATATCATAATGTTACTTCATTCTTTTCTGAAATTGCTGGATGAGCACAGTTTTCATTCTTGTGTTGACATTTGTTATTGAAACTATGGAAGGCACCATCCTATTTTCCTTTCAAAATAACAAATGGATTTTTTTATGGACACGTCTCATTCCTATACAATGTGTAGTTCAAGATAAGTGTTTTGTTCACGTTTCCCCAGACAAGACTTTTTTTTTACAAGACGCGCACCTCCTCCGATCCTTACTGCAGTGACCCCTGTTGGTGTGGAGATCATAACGCAATTCTTCCTGTTTGTAATGGGGTGTAGGATGAGGGCAAAAGAGGGCGGGTTTGGATGTGGATTTCTCCCCGTTGGCCAGTGTGCCTGCCAATGACAACTCCTTATCAGCAGCCTGCCTGCTAGTTTTGCCGGGAAGGATCTGTCTTAATGTAAGAGCTCAGTCGTACGCTCTGCCATTGTACCGGCTTAGCCACACGCTTTATCAGAAGGCCTGGGCTCAGTGGCCCGGAACCGGCGCTCGCGGCGGACCCGCTCAGGACCCGCTACGTGCCACGCTTGACTTCTAAAGAGAAGGCGTTGCTCAGCTACTGCTGTTATTAATTCTGTTTGTGTGGTTGCCGTTCCCAGCGCCCCCCTCTTATTTCCCCACCAAGCCTGCCAGCCGAGGCTCCCCAGTCAGGTCTTCCCGGAGGATCGCGGCCGTTCTAAGATGCTGCGCTCTGGAACCCGGATTGGGCTGCTGCGGAGGGCAGATTAAAACGTGCTGGAACAACGCGGAGAGAAAGAGTCTCTCAAAGCTGCTCATACCCATGTAGATTAAACATGGCAGCCATTTTCACCAAGTCCGTCGAGAGTTCGGAGGACTTTTGTCTGTGCCGTTTAGAAATCGCATTGTTTAAGCATTTATGCTTATCTATTCGGCAACCTAGTATGTTTTATATAGCAAGGTTAATTTTGTGATTTAGAGTCGTCACACAACATATCTACGGTTCTTGTTTTGAGGTGGGAGTGGATTACATCAAAAGTTAAAAGTGTGTGTAATCAACTTTTCCTATCATTTTAAAAAGTAAGATGCAATCTCTGCCTGGAAAAGTTTTTGATATTCAAAGATGCATGGAAGCTCCTTTCCCTCCTCTTTTCTCCTATCCCATCCTCTCCGGGTGGCTGCTCTACGACCCTGCCCCGTCTCGCTGGGCTGTACATTAAACATAAGGAAAGGGGGCAATTAAGCCCACTCTCTACACCTGGCTGATGCATATATTTATTGGCCTGTCTCCCTGCTGGACAGTCTTCGGGCACTGGCCTGAGCTTTTCGGGGGTGGTGATGAAGTGCTGTGGAGGTCATTAATGAGGAGTGCTGGTGCTAGGTTGACCCTTGCTGCACCCCTCTAGAGCCCCCTCTGACCCCTTACCAGGTCATCTACTCTCCAATGGCTTGAGTCTTCAGGGGGGCTTTCAAGACCAGTAAAGGATTGATATAGCTGGAGGTGAAATGTTTTTCTCCGTGTGTATACGCATGTATGTTTGAGCGGGTGCCCACGCACATAAAAATCGCTTGAGCGTTTGTGGCTCCTATTCTCTTAAGAGCTGAACCTATCGATTTCACAAGACCTAAAAAGTTTTCTACCAGCAAGAACAAAACCAGTAAAACCGAGATAAGATAGTTGAGCCGCCTTGAACACGGATAGAGTTTGACTCTGCAAAAGGAAACTTTTGAGTAATTTATGGAGTTCATTGGATGTCAGGACATTTGACTCTACCTTGTTTCAAGCCATCCAGCAATTATGTTGAGGAATAGAGAGATGTAATTGAATTGGGAGAATAATAAAAGCTAACTGCCACTCTCCGCTTGTCAATTAATGTAACAGGCTCTAGAAATGCTGACATGACCCATGCATTTACATTTATGCAATCACTTTTATCCAAAGTGAATTGAAGGTATGCATTTTTTAAGTACTGGGAATTGAACCCACAACCTTTTGGTCTGCAACGCAATGCTCTACAGGAACAGTCGTCTCAGTGTGCTGTTTTGTCACTGACAGATTATATGCCTTCAGACAGCCCACTGCTCTTTGTGTTGGGTTTGCAATGCCTTTGTAAATTGATTTTAAGGCGTGAAGCTTCCTTGTGTTATCCTGAGGCAAGTCTTAACACTAGCACAGAAGCCTTTTTGGCTCACAGAATTAGGCCTCATTGTCAAAAGGCCTTCGTTCTGTTAGCCCGCCTGACGTCAGAGAAAGACGAGCCCTTGATCCCGGCGTCGGCCTTGTTTTCCTTATTTTTCTTCATTTAATTCGCCGTCAAACAGCAAGTTCCCCCCTCCCGCAACGTCGTGGATAATAACCCGTGCAAACAGCGGGGCTATAGTGAAGAAACAATTAAAGTCGCTCTTCGTTTCAAAGCACTCGCACACACACACATGCGTTCACAAAGGGAGAGGGGAAAAAGAAAATGAGCGGAATAATGACATTTACAAAACAGCCGTTCATTGGATGTGTTCATTTGTTGGTTAAAAGTCAGGTTTTCCATTGTGTGCAGTTGACTTAGCATGTGTGCTTTTTTGGAGGGCTGCTCCTGTATTCAAGAAGCTCCCAGAGGAACTGAATGAGGCAAAGAGTGATTATTACTCTCTCCTCATCGGCTTCTCTCTCTGTTCACCTCACTTCACCGCTCGCTCTCCCGGCTGAACGTACAAGCTCAAGTTTATAAAGTGAATGTGCTAAAACTTTGAAAACTTTAAAAATTTATTTCCAAAGAATCGTATTTACTTCTAAGTGTGTTTATTTGCTTATATTATTGGACTGTTTGTTTCTTTTACAGCTCATTGCAGCACTTTTGTCTTCACTTTTAGACTTGAATAGTAGGGTAAATTTTATATGATTTAAGATTGTTTTATAAATCTCATCAGGGTGCTAAGTTATTACACAAAAGAATCCTTACGACAAAATAGTTATAAGTTTGTTTTCAAATACTGTATGGTTGCTTCCATAGCAAGAACGTCTCCATTTTGAGCCCCGACTGTGTGGGGAGGTCTTTCTTTGTGAAGTTTGCTTGTTCTCCATATGTCACCGTGGGTTTACTCCCACAGTCCAAAAACATGGTTACGTAAATTGGAGATGTCAAGTTGTCCTTCCCCCAACTTGTGTCTATGGATCAACTAAAAAAATATGGGGACACGTCTGTAAAGTTCTTGCTGGTTTTCATATCTCATTATATAAAGGAAGCAAGAACCAATGAGATTTGATATTATGAAGAATAATTGCATGATGTGTCAGGCAGCAGAATTTAAAATCTTTTCTATTGTGGGTTGTGTTTATAGGTTCCAATTGCATTTACATTTATGGGGTTATTAGCTTTTAAAACACTTTGTAAATGATGGCGAGTTAGTTATAATTGACAACGGGCCATTGAATTATAAGAAAATAATGCACACCCAAGGTGGTAATGCGGCACGACCGCGGGTATGCATTATATTCAAATAATTCAAAAGACCAGAGTCAATTATTCCGCTTGTACCGCCATAAACATTGCTCTGGTGCCTATTTTAAAGACATTTGACAAGTTACGTGTGCGTTTATTGAAAAATGATATCGCATAATTACAATGCTTACTGAAGAAGTAGGGAGGGGAATTTGCCCATTTTTAACCAATAGTGAAGTAGTACATTATTGTTGTGTTGGGTTTTTTATATGAACATAAAAAAAATGCGTTGGTACAAGGAACAAGCCCGAGACGAGTCAGAGAAAGTTGAAATCGGTCTCGAGACCAGTCTCGGACTCGTCTCGGGCTTGTTCCTTCAAAGACTTGGTCTCGGACCACAGATTTCAGAATTTCAGACCGAGTCCTCGAACCAACGCATTTTTTTATGTTCATATAAAAAACCTAACACTACAATAATTATAAAATGCAATGTTGATGGCCATTATTTGAAAATGACATCCCATGGTGCAATGCAAAGATACTGCCATCAGAGTTGTTTATTTATCTCTAGAAAAAAAAGCAGAAGATGATGCATGTGCTAGGGAATTTTTTTATGAAAGTAAAAGCATAGTCCATATTAAGACATTAAGACAACAACAATTCCCAATCTAGCTTAGTCTGTAGGCCTAACTGTTGATTATTAACTGGGGTGATATTAAATCATGAATATGAAAACTGACATGTTTTTATGGTCATGGTCTTGGTATCGACTCCCCAAGTGACTCGGTTTCGACTCAGACTTGCTTCCTCAAAGACTCGTTCTTGCCTCGGACTTAAAACCAACGGACTCGGTCTCGACCCTTCAAAGACTTGGTCTTGACTCTGACTCGACATAGGGGGTCTTTTCCCCATCACTAGGAACCAATATAAATTAAATAATGATACTTTATCTTTGTGTTGTTACAAAGTGAGACATGTTTTTGTACAAGTAGTTCATTTAAAAAAAAATGTGTTTGAGTGTTTGACAGTTTATGTGCTGGGAACATTTTGGTGCTTGTCTTGTTGTGTTGTGTGTTGTTGTGTCTGGAGAGGCGACTGTGGTGTTTTGAGGCTTTTTCACCTTTTTGCCATCGCACACGCTCGGACGATAGGTGTTCTGCATTTCAATTCAAGTGACGTGTGGGTGTGTGTTAAAACATTGCCAGAGAGACAGAGTTTACTCCAAACTGTGTCAAAACACTCACCACATCCAAACCGCATCAGTTAACCTTATGTTATATCTCGTCAGCTTAGTCCCCAGGTAAAGTTCTCCATGTTACAGCCACAGCGTGTATTTAATCATCCATCTGCTGGTCCTTAGACGGGTGTGTGTGTGTTTGTTGTCAGCAGCTCTGATTGGTGTGTATTTGAGTTGTTGTGGTGTAGCCTGGTAAGAGTTCATGGTGAAGGTTTTTTTTCAGCATACTACACAAAAAAAAAACAGGGCAGAGAGAGGTGCGCAGAAATTATTAACCATCCACACACACACTCTCAATTCTTCTTTATTCTCTCTTTCCTGCTCCGCTTCTCTAGCCTAATAAATGCTTCATGTCACCATCAAACAGGGCCTGACTTGCTCCAGGAGAGACAGAGAGAAGGAGAGGAAAGAAAGAGAATTGGAGATGGTAGGCAGGGGGGTTGTGGTCTTTGGGGTCTTGGTGTTGATGGATGGACAGACGGATGGATAGACGAATGTTAAAAATGTAAAGTTGTGCTTTTTCTGTAGTGACGGACAAGGACATGCTGTCCAATTTTCTTTCTTTCACATACACAGAGTCAGAGGTTGCTCATGTGCAAACCCACAACAGCATTATATCTTTAGGCAAAATGTATAATGCAGTACTGCAAGCTTTGGTAGTAAAATAATCAGTCTGTGGTCTTCTGGTAGACTTTAAGCAAAATACTTCTGCTATAAGTATAAAGGTTATTTTATTGCCACTGTTGTTGTTGTTGTCTTGTGCACTTTGATTTGAAGAGTAATAATGTGCAATGTGTGTTATGTTATCAGACTCGGTGAGTAAAGAGTTGCATTACTTTTTTGAGTTTACGCCATTTTCCTGAGATGAGTTTTCCTCACTTATGTAAGTGGCTTTTGATTATAGCATCTACTAAATGTAAATCTTGTTCAAAATTTACACTGTTTCCTATGCTTCACATTTACAAACAAAAATAATTTAAATTTTTCCATTTTCAATAACAAATTATGATGCTGACATTGAGTGAGTAATGTAGTTATGTGAAGTATTTAGTCTTGTTTAAAGTCTACGTGAACTGGAAGTAGCGATTGACTTCCGTGCTGTGATGCATTTCCGAGTGACATAATATTGCATAAGGAAAATAGTGGGAGTGGCTTGAGTTTTACCGAAAAGTAGGCATTTAATTCAGAAATGAAACTTGCAGCAGACTGACAATAGAAGGGGGCGGAGTTAACGGATGCTCCCGCCCAAGCCGTCTAGCTGATGTCATCAGAGAATGAACACCAAAAGAGGGCAGAAGTGCATTTTCAGATTTTGATTGAAGTTTATGAGGGCACATGGAATTTTTTTTAAATAATGACTTACACAAATACATTTTTTATAATGAAAACTGCAATATTTAAAAAATAATAATTTTCAGATTTGATTTCATGACGACTATAGACGGTTTCAGCAACAACATAAACAAGCGGCTTTCGTGGTCCACACGTAACTTCTGGTAAACTCCGTTATAAATTACAACAAAGTACTTTAAACATAGTTTATTTATATAACAAGCAAAATAAACAACACTTAGATTACCTAGAAAACCAAAACATTTGTTATTTTCGACGAGGTATTTGTTTAAGAGTTCAGTTTAGCAACTAGTCAGACCATTTAAAAAAAACTGAAACCGGATAAGATAATTCAATAATATATATATATATATATATATATAAGCAACTATGTTATTCTCTGACTTGCGTTACTTTTAAAAGTAACACTTACTCACACTGGTTGTGTGTTTTTCTTTAAATATGGAGGAGGAAGATCCCTGAGAGATCAAGGAATAACTGTTAACCCCCTCCAAAACACATGCACACTTGCCTTTTGTATCTTGTGGTCCTACTTTATAATAAAGGTCGCTCTCGAGTTCATTTAATAGGAACCCCTCCCACAAAATCCCTATACACAAACAAACATGCACTGGCACGGTCTCCGGTGGGCAAAACAAACAGTGGAAGGGTCTCAAAAGGAGCGTGATTGCAGAGTTAATCTGTCCTCTAGTGATGCAGGCCAGCCGCAAAGCTTCTTCAGAGAGGGACACATTGTAATGCCTAATCAAGTCTGTATCAAACTAAATAATGCTGTAGCGTGAAATTGGAAGCCGAAGTCAAAAAGCACTCCCCAGCCTGTACTACAGGATAAGGCAATTAAGACTCTCTCTCTTTTTCTCTTTCTGTCTCTCTCGCAGTCAGTCAGTCAGTCAGGTTGTAGTCTTATGTTTTTTGTGTGTAGCAGTGCTGTTCTGCTTTTCTTTCCTGTTGGGTCGGTGGTATTGTTGGTGGTGTGCCGGGAACATCTATTTCTGGAGGATCCCCAAAGGCTTAGATCCAGGGAGGCTGCTGTCCCTCTTCTAGGTCAGGGGCATTCGGCACAGGGCCTTCTTCCTCCTGCCAGGGGGTGTAAACCAAGGATGGGCATTATGCACTTGAATACTCGACAGATAAATCAAGTGTTTGAGGGGTAGATATCAATTTATGCATTTATAAATGCATTTATGTTACTAATGCTCAGGTGGTAGAGCATTGTGTTGGCAGTGCAAAGATTATGGAATCAATTCACAGGGTACATGCATAATATTTAAATTGTAAATCTTCAACGCACTTTTTTGTTGCATAAAGGTAAATGTATCTTTGCAATTTTTCATTAGATTTACTTAAATAATTTTTTATAACTATCCTCATACTAGGGAAGAGTGGGGCAAAACCGAACCAAATGCTTTTTGGTTTTGGCTTAATCATTGCGTTTGATTAATTATATTTTTACACAAGCAACACACAAAATTCTGCTACAAATGACCATTTGAAGTTTGTTTCTATTACTTGCCATTCTTGGGCATTTCCACCAAACATGACAGAAGTGCAAACATTACAACTTACCCCATAGGTGGGGTTAATTGTAACAGGCAGGGGGTGTTAGTTGTAACACTTGCTAAAAATTAAGTTTGCAGGCAAATATTTCAATACTTTTTTGTCTATATACTTGAAGTATTGTTTATATATCTGTCTATAGTAGACAGGTATTTACACGATGCATTCCTCATCTAACAATAGTTCAATTATAAATGGATACAAATGTCTAAATATGTGAGAAAAGCAGCACAATTATGACAAAAAAAGTAAATATGACCCAGTTTGTAAAAACCATACTTAAATTTCAAAATCAAATTCTGAGAATTTTAGCCATTCATTTCATTATGATTTTAATCTTTGACCTTATCCAAAGATATGAACAAAAATCAATTTTGACACACAATTTTTGATAAGACAGGCACATTTATTTTGTTGGCAGCCAGCAATCATTAGTGTGTAGTGTATTTAAAACAACGGCAAGAATTACGCTAACGTTAGCAGTTTTCATATCAATAGTGCTGAGGGGTTAGTTGTAACACAGCGTTACAATTAATCCCGCTGGGTCAAAATATTTTCAAGCCTACCAAAAAAGTTTTTAAGAGCTGCAGACATATTTCAAAACGATGCTTTGTTTTAGTCAACAACGCACTGATTAAGATGACACAACATTGGTTTTGGTATCTTATAAACCCAGCTCAGAAAACTGAAAAAAAAAAACATATAATGAAAAAATGTACTTACATGCTACCAAAACACTCTTTCATCAATAACTCTATGGAAAAACATTATACCTTTCCATAAATTTGCGGGAGACTGTCTTTTGTCAGCGTGAAAACAATACGAAAAAAAACAAATCGATCAACCCTGTGCAACAATGTAAACGGTCTGTGTTACAACTAACCCCGCGTTAGTTTTTGCCCCACGCACCCCTACTGCCTCCCATGGACAAATCACTCTTGTTTTTCCTAACTTGCTTTGAATAAAAGCATCTGCTAAATGCCTAAATGAAAATGTATCATTTACTATAGGCTGTTTTCTCAATACGGAGCCTGGGAAAGCATAACTGTTACCTGAAAAATCACACCACAAAAGGTACCAGTGAAAATTGTTTTGCAATATTTATGTATAGTTGTTACCGAATTTGCAGCGTGAAGTGTTTTCTAAGCTTTTTAGAGTCATTGCTGTCACTTTCAAGTACTTTTTCTTAGTGTAAACAGGGGTTTTTGGTGGTTTGGGGATCTGCTGCCTCCACCGTGATCTATCCCCTCCTTCCCCCTCTCTCTATTCCCCATCCCATCACTGTTTGATGGCATCATGGCGGAGAAAACGTGATTATGGCGTTCTCCCTAGCGAGCACCGATCTGAACCTCATGTCACACTCGCTGACAGCCACACACAGCAGACGGGTTTTAATAACTTCTGCTTTCCCTCCATGTTCTCTCTTTTCCTCTTTGCTTTATATCACTCAGGCTTGTTTTCTTGCCTTCCCCTCTCTCTCTCTCTCTCTTTTTTTTCTCACCCTCTCACTCTCTCTCACTGCAGGTATATTGGAAACATTTTTCCTCTTGTCTTTGACAGGCAAGACAGATGAAAAACAAATTTCAGATGTGATCTGAGGGCCTCTTTAATCTTTGACTATGTTTTCTTCTAGCGAACACGGTAGCTCCGCGGCTCACGTTTGCGTGTGATGTGTGCGTGTACCCGCGTGCCATTCTGGGTTACGGTTTCGCTAAATCTTTGCGTTGAAGAACGTGCCTATGTACATTCTTAGTGCATCAGTGCCTCTGTGTGTGTTTATGCACTCTAGAGTGTTTACAAGACAGAGTGAAAGGGTGTCAAGATAAATATATAAACTTTAATGTTTTGCACTTTGTGTTGAAAAGCGAGGTAGTGGTAAACTGATAAGGCCCTCACAGCGTTTTTTTACTGTGTGTGTGTGTGAAGGGAATTCAGAGGAAGAAGGAGAGGTGACTCTGCACTTAGGGCTTTCCTCAGGAAACCGATCCTCGCGTTGCACAGCCAGGAATGTGCCATGGATGTAGGAGGGTGGCAGAAGTGTTAGAGATAGAAAATGTGTCTACGTTTGTGATCTAATTTTTTGCCTGGGTGTGCAAAATGTATGGTACCCTAAACTTCGGACACAATTGACTTTTTGGTGTCATCAGTCTGTTTTAAAAACCATATTAACATGCAGACCAGATTAACTGTGTAAATTTTGGCAATGCTTTTTGTAGAAAAGAGAAAAATGTTGGTAGAGTGGATTTGGGAAACCATTTTGGAAATATTTTTAGTCGTTTTTTTAACAATTTAGTAAAATTTGTAAATAATAAATATTTTATTAATTCAGAAATTACGCACTACCAGTCAAATGCTTAGGGTCACTTACTCATTCTAATTTTTCAAATAATGGTAAAATATGGAATTACATGAAAATAATTATGTTGTCCAAAATAAATACGGTTATATTTCATATTTTCAGTAGCCACCCTTTGCCCAGACCAGTGGTTCTCAAACTTTTTGGAGTGCGACACCAACACCCCCCCCCCCCCCCTTTTGGGTAGGGTGCATCCCTTCGCGCCACCCTAAAGGAAATTCATGACATAAAACATCTCAAACTTAAAATTTTAAAACCAAAAAACATATTAAATGATACAATAGTACTCTTGGTCAGTGTTGGGGGTAACGCGCATTACGTAATAATATTACTTTACTTTTCTGAAGTAACGAGAAAAGTAACGCATTACTTCATAAATGTTCACATTAATATTTGATTTATTTTTTAATAAATGTAGTGCTTTTCGGTTTAATTAATTCGATTAAAAACAATATATATAATATACTGAATTAAACTGAACAGTGTCACGTAGAATTACGCACACTATGTGTGCGAGCCCGAGGCGGGAATAGTTTGAGTCAGAAATAAAGATGGCAGGCCAGAGCTTGAAATTGCAATTTCTGGATGCAAAAATTCTCAGTCATAAAAACACCTGCAATGCCTGTAAGAAAAAGTAACGCAAGTAGTGCAATTAGTTACTTTAGTTACTTTGCAATTAGTTACTTTTTTGGGGAGTAACTTAATATTGTAATGCATTACTTTTAAAAATAACTTTCCCCAACACTGCTCTTTGTTGGTTCTACTGTATTTCATTAAATGTTATAAAACTGGGGCCCCTGGCACCATCTTGCGCCTGGGCACCCCCCCCACTTTGGGAACCACTGTCAAATATGAACTTTTTTTGATATTTTATCAACCACCAAGGTCTCATCCTGAAATGCTTTTCTTTTAAACAGTACTGAAAGACTTTCTATCTGTGCTGGGCACTTATTGGCTGCTTTTTTCTTTACGCAGTCCAAGTAAACTATATTTAAACATTTCAAAAAAAGATTTTTAACATTGTAATGAACATTTAGCATATTCCTTCAGATGATTAGAAGCATTTTAAGTCAAGTCATCCTGAATCTTTGACTAGTAGTGTAAATCATCAAAAGCGTATGTTGCTTTCGAGGTCTATACCGAATAGACATTGTCAGATTACACTGGAAAATGTTGTATTTGGGCTTCAGTGTATGTATTTGTTCGTCTGTGTTTCATCTCAGGTTGCCGTCACATCAGAGTTGTTTTAGATCTCTAGTTGGTTCTTGTAAAAACATCAAAGTTACTTCAAGCTCTTCGCAAACATGCAGTGCACCTAATTTTTTATTTTTTAAAGATGAGTTAACGGAGAAAGGCCTTGACTAGTTGCAGAATACATGCCTGTGGTAAGAAAGAAATAGAAAGAGGGTATGCTCAACACCAAGACCCTTTTTTGACTTCAGCTGTCCAAGTTCTCCCAAGAGCACGAAGCTGCCGGAAGACAACACAAGAGCTCTTGCCATCCTCCCACTCCTATGTGCTCTTTCTCTTTCCTTTCCACCATTTCCTGCTTTTACAGTGCTAACTTCCTGTCCTTCATTGCTGTTGCCTAGTCTGGTTTTCTCAGATTCACTAGTAAGGGTCACAGTTGTCCCATTACTTTATTCCTGAGTTGATAAATGAGTGCAAAACAGACAAAGTTGTCCCATGACTTTTAAGATTACTTTATTCGCACTGGTCTATTATGACTATATGTTTAAAAAAAACCAGTCTCTTAATTGTCACACAAAGCAAAATCTATCTCTTTGGTCTGTTTTCATTTTAGTCAAATACTCTTTTCCTATTTAGGTAGGCGGTCAGCAGAAGCTGCGCAGAAGACCAGAATTTACACCACACGTTATAAGTCTGTCTATGCAAGGCTAGGGTTACCATATATGTGTTTTGGAGGGAGACAGTGGACCGTTCTGCATTTTTGGAGCATTGTTGTGTCGAGCCTGCCGTCTGAACCCAATCGGTCTCTTTGTGTCCCTGTGCCATGTAAGCCTTGAGCTTTTCTCCCCCGCTTTAATGCGTTTCTGGCCAGTATCACTGGTTTGTGCTTTTAAGGCCATTTTGTGCAGTCTAGCAGTTTCAGTGCTGATAAAAGTATTTGGTTAATCAGCTTCCCTCACCGTCCCTCGACCGAGGTTTGGAGGACAGACCATTGAAGTTGAAGCTCTTTTGGGAAAAGTCCAGGATGAGAGATTGGCACAACGCGGTACCAATGCCAGACCTGCGAGATGCTGCTGGCAGCCAATGCGTTCGGATCACGAAGGTCTGACGACGAGGCTGTCAGCTTTGTCCCCTCCAGAAGGAAATGCCTGTACCGCCCTCACGGGCCGGCCTCCAAAGTCTGATTGGACACAGTGACCCAGTTGAGCGATAAGGGCCCCAGCAGAGTTCCCGCTGTCCACGCTTTGTACCGTGCTTGGGGAATACTCATCTCTGTCAATCCATCTTCGCTGTCATTCCACAACAACTGTATGTGTGTGTGCGTGCTTTAGGAGGCGGTGCTGTCACTAACCCCGGCATGCATTCAAAACAGGCCTGGCTGCAGGAAAGGAGTGAAAGAGAGACATAGACATATTGAGGAAATCTCCTCCTACCGATGTCAGTGGTGCTGTGTCGGTGACAAATGGCTGCCTGAGTGTAAATATTAGTTTTTTTTAACCACGCTCTTGCTGTCAAGATGGCAGTGGTTGTTTAGATGGTTTTTCTCTGACCCCTCGACTGGATGCAGTGAAAGTGGTGCAGTAATTTTGTTTTGCTGTGGACCATCCATTATCCAGCTGTGTTTATGCATCATAGATTTGAACAGTTTATGTATTCTCAATCTTAAAGTGCATTTTCCTCTTACTCCTGAAATTAATTTCAGATTTTATGTTATCAAATAGATATTGGGGGCATTTTGGGACAGTTGGACTCCATAGAAGCCATAGAGGAATTATGGTTCCTGCATGGTTGTATGGTTCCATAAAGAACCTTTTGCATATGAAGAACCTTTTTTATTACACATTTCTTTGTAAAAGTGTGTTTTAGACTTTAAAAGGTATAGTTTACCCAAAAATGAAAATTCTGTCGTCATTTTTTTTATTTTGATGAACACAAAAAATATATTTTGATAAATGATGGTAAGGACACAGCTGATTGTACCCACTGACTTTTATAGTAGTACAAATACGATGTAATTCAATAGGTACCATCAACTGTGTGCTTACCATCATTTATCAAAATATCTTCAGCATTTATCACAATACGTCCATAATATTTGTTTTCCCAGTATGGAAGTCAATGGTAACAGCAACTTTTTGCTTACCATCATTACCATCAAAATATCTTCTTTTGTGTTCATCAAAATAAAAAAACTCAACATTAGGGGAAATGATGGCAGATTTAAAGCTAAAAAATGGTTCTTTATGTAACCAAAAATGCTTTTTTGCTGTCGCTGTAAAAAAAATATGTAGCACCTTTATTTATTCAAGGGCATTTTTGCCTTTATTTGACAGACAGTGGTTAAAGGCGGGGTGCCAATCTTTTCCAATGAAAGCCAATGTTGATATTTGAAATCACCTAAACAATCACGCCCCTACCCCAATTGAATATGGATCTTCTTTTGATAGACCCGCCCCACACATACGCAACCCAGGCAACGATGTTGGTTAGTAGACACGCCCCTTACTGCTGATTGGCTACAAGTGTGTTTTGTTACTCGCCCCGACTCCTTTTTCCAAAGTGTTTTTCAAAAATTGTGCACCCCACCTTTAGGGATAGGACAGAAAGTACAGGGTATAGAGAGGGATACGGGGCCGGCAAAGGACCATTTTGGAGCATTACCTGCATAAGATATCATTTTGCAATGTGCTTTCATTCATTATTAATTTTGATTCATCATTTCTCTTCAACAAGAACACGCCATTGTATTAGCTACGCCCAAGATATTGGTGCATGTGTTTATTTTCTGTTTATGTGATGTGGTCACCGTTTGCACGTATGTGTGCCTGTTCTCAGTGCAGTCGAGTCCCCTTTTGAATGGCTTTGCACCACTGTGTCCGGGTATTGATCTTTGGTCGGTTGCCTGTGATGTGTGCAGTGCTTACGGGAAAGAGCGTATGTATTTTTATACGCGTGTGTTGGCAGGGGTGAATTGCACCATTCAGAGAGCAGGCCTCCGAACAGCTCTCTCTTGGGTGTGTTTGTGCCCGTGTGTGTGTTTTGAGTAAGTGCATGGCCTTCTTTTAGTGTGCATGCCTCTCTACAAGTGTGTGTGTATGTGGGTCTGTTCTGGCTCAGGTACGCCTCCCCCCTCAGTGCTGCAGCAAGATGACTTGGTCTCTTGAGGTCTGCAGGCCAGCGTCTGGAGACACAGCCGTGCGTGTTCCCGTCATTCTCCCTGCTATTAAAAGCTATTAAGCCATGCAGAACAAGTCAGGCTTTTATCTATTATTAATTATCTGGAAATGAAAGACACTCTCTCTCTCCTTCTCCTGCTCTCGCTCTCTCCTTGATGGCACGACTGCCGTCAGTATAGGATGACCGTTAAAGCATCATTAACCCAGAAACATGGCAGTGATGGACAGCATGCTGGATCTCTTCATTTATAATGTGTTTTTTTCCGTCCCGAAGAACACAGGCGACGTGAAGCCACACATAACAGTCGTTAAATCGGCTCCACCGCAGGACTCGCTGGGTGATTTTCATATATTAAATGTTGATTGTCTCGCCTTATGCTTTTTAACGCCACTTTCGGTGTTTAAAGGGGAACTGCGCTCGGGTTGGGTCATCAACCAACATGTGTATTGTGAGGCGGTGCATTTCAGTGGTTGTAGTCAAGATTTAGGGGCGTTGTTGGCAACAGCACGAAGCAAAGTAGTGCTTGATGGTTTTTTTAACAGCCGACAGCGATGCCGATATCTGGGTGGTCGATAAAATGCTTTTAAGATTATGTGCTACAGTGAGAGCACTGTTCAGGAAGAGTATTTTACTCAAAATTCAGTGTCTTTGGACTGAAAATAACACAATGAGGAACTAGAATAAGCTGGCACAGTTATCGTCCAACCTTGAAAATGTTCAATGATGCTAAATATCAGCAAGTATACTAATAAAGCATAGACCCGGTTTCACAGACAAGGCTTTGCTTAAACCAAGACTATGCATTATTTAAATTAGGATATTTAAGTTACTTTTACAACAATGCATTGGAAAAAACATTACTGTATCTTGAGACAAAACAATGACACTGACAGTTTAAAGGGGACATTTCACAAGACTTTTTTAAGATGTCAAGTAAATCCTTGGTGTCCCCAGAGTACACATGTGTAGTTTTAGCTCAAAATACCATATAGTTAATTTATTACAACATCTTAAAATAGCCACTTTGTAGGTGTGAGCAAAAATGTGCCGTATTGGGTGTCCTTTAACATGCAAATGAGTTGATCTCTGCTCTAAATGGCAGTGGCGTGGTTGAATAGTACAGATTAAGGGGCGTTATTATCCCCTTCTGACATCACAAGGAAAGCCAAATTTCAATGGCCTTTTTTCACATGCTTGTGGAGATTGGTTTACCAAGACGAAGTTACTAGGTTGATCTATTTCATATTTTCTAGGTTGATTAAAGCTCTGGGGACTAAATTATAGCACTTAAACATGGAAAAAGTCAGATTTTCATGATATCTCCTTTTTAAGATATGTCAGTGTAAATTATATTCCGTTAAGACGACTAAAACATTCATTTTAGTCTCCAACTTGGCTTAAGCCTTGTCTGTGAAACCGGGGATGAATGTGTTACTGTTTGTCACGTATAGCTGTATAGTTTTACAATAAACGCATATTGGCACCAATCATCGCATAGTTCTCTCATTGTGCACAGCTAAAACCCTCAAATTGGTACTATGTGTGCATGAGTGTCACATGTTTCTTGTCATGATGTCTGTTCCACATGTTAGACAGGAAGAGATCAAACACCCCTCCCTCAATGCGGCGGACACCGACATGATTAATCCCATGCACGGTACGTGTAGCATCAGGATCATAGATCCTTCAAGACTGAGTTTTGGGGACCTGCGACGGCCCCCAATGGTGATGCGTGATGTTGCGGAGTCAGCCATTGGCCCTGCATGGGCTCATTCTAATGAGGGGGCCGAACTGCAGTGCACTTTGGGCCCAAACGGCTCGCCGTTGGACACTAATCCCAGGGTGCCGTGGAGCTGTTTTGTACTGACAAAATCACACACGTTTTGCTCACGCAGAAGTGCACACACACACGCATACACACAAACAAGAAGCACAAAGACACAGGGGTATGAACCCATTCAAATGCATGGGCTCAGACACACACTGGGCACACGCGCACGCACACACACTGCGCTGCAAATGGGGGGCTGCTAATGGCTTCCAGTGGGAGAAAAGGAGAGCAAGGCTTTATCCCTTAAGTGTAGAAGACTTAATCATACAGAATGGCCCGGGGCCAGAAACAGGGCTGTACGGCACGCCCCTCCACACTCGCATTAGGTATTCTACGGCTGAATCTCCTGCAGACGGTTGCAGCAGAGCCGGGCCCAGGTGAGACTCCCTGTGTGCGTGCGCTCTCGCTCTCCCTTTCCTCTTATCTCTCTCTCTTTCTCTCTCTCTCTCCATGTCAAACACACATACCAAAAGTGGTCCACAAGAGCTTTCATTGTAATGTCATCGGAGGTACGTCTGCATAATATTCACCTCTCCCTCCGCCCATCTATTAGTCTTTTTGTCTCCTTCGAAATTTATATTCATACAAGCCTTACTAGCACAACTGTTTAAATAACAAATCTCTTTTTTGCTGTTTTCCCTCCCCATCTTTCCAGCCTTTCTTTTGAAGCTTTACCTGCAGTGAGCGTAAGTGTGTGGGGCCCTTACTGCGAGAAACGGGGGGTCCGGGTGTGTGTGAGAGTCTGCATATGAGTGTGCTTGTTAAGGGCCCTCACAGCTTCAGGTCTTAGGGCGAGTGTGTTACGTCTTGCTGGGTTAAGAGATGAGATCTGGTTCTTTGTACACGCAGCGTCTTCTCATTGTTGAAACCTCTCGCTTGTAGCGAAACATCCCAGATTTGATAATGGCACAGATCCTAACTGAATTTATAAGCAAAGTACGGAAGAAGTGGGTTTGAATAATCTTGCCAGTCGTGGAAGTATATAAACAGACCATAAACCTGTATTTTTCCTCTCTATAGTTTTGTCCAGGGGGAAATTTTCTTAGTTGAGCCTCTCTGCTAGAAAATACAATTCACATCTTTTTCCTTTTGTAAAACGCTATGTAATAAAACCCTTGAAGAAACAATTGGCTTTTTTATTTTTGTTCGAAGCACGGCTACTTATTTTCTCAATCGATGGCAGGTATTTGAAGTGTTTAGGAAACTGTGATTAATTTTCAGTTCTGTTTGGTGACAAAAACGATTCGGTTACATGTTCGGGTGCGTGTTCATCTGTGCATGCTTATCGTGATTTCCCCATACCCTTGTTATTTTGGTTGATAAGCATCACCCGTTGTTAATTTAAAGCGCTCGTTTTGAAAACAATTAAAGGCTGCGTCACTCTCCCACCGGCTGGCACGCTTTTTGGCGGCTAAATGCGTGCGTTGTGTTTGTCATGTTGTTACGACGCGCTTGTTTGATCTCTACCCTCGTCCCATTCTCCACTCTGCTCTGTCAGCTACGCTCGCGTGTATTAGTCTGCGTGTGTGGTGATGACAATGCTGTTTAACACTGCTTAACAGGACCCAGAAATGCAAATAACGCTGCACGCTCACTCCAACACAGCAGTAATTAACTGAGAAGGAATTTCAATAATATAGAAATAAATTGTGTCAAGGATTTGTGTGTGTGTGAATGAGAGAGGGATTTTGAAGATGGCCCTTGGGGGGGAAAGTGTTTTTTCTTTTCTTTTTTTAAATAATAGTTTAAATGGAAAGAGAAACAACAGTCCACCCCTGCAAAGGTGTTAAAGGGCAGATTGCTGATTATGCATTAACTCTTTGTTACGTACTAACATTAAGATATCAAAGTCCTTTTTAAGTGCATATGTAAACACTCTGGTCACTTCGGTCGGCGGTGTCCATTTTGAACCTTGAAATGGAGGCATGGGCGTCAGATTTTACTCCTCCCTCACCTCTTGTACAATTGGCACCAGTCGGCGAGCATGTTAAGGAAACAGAGTATCCAAGGTAACATTTAAAACATGCTGTTATCATTAGACTCTGCATCCCACTGTATAAAGCTTTTACAAGCAGGAGCCATTCTGAAGGAAGGAAACCGGCCAGTAATGTCGAGCCTGCATTTGTCTGGTCTAACAAAGTCGGTATATGTATGTTATAGTCATTTAAAAACCCAGATTTATAGAGTGGCCTATATAGTAGTGATATATTTAATTAAATTAAAAGACATAAGTGTTTCATAAAAATTTGAATACCAGCTTCATTTACTAAACCTTAAACTTGAGACTGTATAGTATAGTCTGTTTTTACATGTATGTATGTGAGTGGTCAAATGCACAGCTGTGCAAAGTATAGTTTATTTGACTCGTTATTACTACATTCTTCTGTAGGCGCAAGCATGAACAACGCGTACAATGTAAAATTTGGCAGTGCATTTACAGCACACGCACAATCTTCTTATATAGCGAAAATTGCATCACGTAAAATTTTACAAAGCTTCTTTGTATTACACTATGTGACACTAATCTCACATAGTGAGATTGTGACCCTGTACAACATATTTTTTTTCCTTTGATGTATGTTTTGTTAGGATATGACAATATGAGGAGTTTGGTTTAAAAAGAGATTTTAATTTTTGTAATTTTTCAAAAATGTAGTTTTTTGATTGGGCATTCCAATGTATATCTGTCAATCAAAGTGCAGTTAGTTTGTTTTGATTTAAGTCTTTATAACTAAAAAAATACAGCTAAGTAGCACAATAAAAACATGCGCTGCGTCCCAAACCGCCTACTTCCATACTATATAGTATGTAAAAAGCACTACTTTGTAGGGATGTGCATTTATGTAATTTTTTCATTTCGATTAATCCATAGGTCTGAAGAACGAGTACTCGATTAACTGGGGGCGGGGCAATCAAAGTGGCGGGGCATACACGTCATGGTGAAAATTAAAATAATTGTATTAAAAACACTCAAATAAAACTTAATTTTGAATAAACTATGACAGGACAATGAACACATACTAGATTATTCATGAATTAAATGTTTTAACAGATACCGCTAACAGCTGCGTGATGAAGTGAAACTAAAGGGTTAATAAACACAAACCAAATCGCTTTCTACATGACGCACTCTACATAATATTAAGCCTTTATACAACATAAATGTACAACGTGCATCTATCTGCATAAAATGCAAGACTTCAGCCAAGTTTTCAACTAAGTTATGTACATAAAGTTTAACTCCCTTTGTGGATGTGCATCATAAACTGTCTGTGTAGCTCGACACGTCAAACACGCATCTCCAGACCCAGTCTTTACTACCACAGGCGCTTGTAACACTAACCAGACATCCAATGCTGCTATATCCACAATAAATAAATTAATAAACCCACATGATCATCGTTTTCGTGATCGATCATCGATGCCATGTTCGAGTACTCGAGCAATCGAGTACTCGTGCCCATCCCTACTACTTTGCCTACTATATAGTATGAAAGTAGGCGGTTTGGGACGCAGCGATGGTAAAATACTAATACACATGTTTTAACAAAAAAATTTAAAAGTGAGGTATCTCGTTTTGGAACCAAATTCTTCATATATTGCCGAGATACAACTATTTGAAAATCTGAAATCTGAGGGTGCAAATAAATCAGAATATTGAGAAAATTGCATTTAAAGTTGTTCAAATGAAGTCGTTGGCAACATATATTATTAATAAAAAATACATTTATTATTATATTTATGGTTGAAATTTGACCAAATATCTACATGGAACATGATCCTTACTTGATATCTTAATTTTTGGTATAAAAAATAGATAAAGTTGACCCATACAAGCTATTATTGGCTATTGCTACAAATATACCCGTGCTACTCGTTGGCGGCCAGTGACCCTTTTTTTTCGAGGGTGCATGATGCGAAGTTCGTCACAACATGTACGTAACCCGTCATATGTGTGGTTCGTAATTTCAAAATATGTGTTCTGCACGTCGAGTGAACCTATGTGCATCACGTGTCTTGTCAAAATAAGTGCCTGCAGCAGATGCGTCTAAAGGGTTTATTATAAAAAAAATGCTTGCGGTGTCCAGATACTCACATAATCTCATGCGTAATCAGAGTTTACTGTTAAGGGATTGTCTTGCGTGTATTTTTTAAACATGTGCGCGTCTCTTTTATCATAAGCGGTTTTGACGCGTGTGCAACAGGCACTTATTTTGACAAAATGCGTGATGCACATGATTCACATGACGCAACAAACGCATATTTTGAAACACGAGCAACACACATGACACTCCGAACACATATTTTGAATTTGCGCCCCTCGGAAGAGCAGTCATGAGCCGCCACTAATGCTACTTACGGCTGGTTTTGTGGTCCATGGTCACAAATATGAAAATTCGGTTATAATTTGAAAACAATTTTTTTCTTAAACTTCTATTTTTGCCACAGATGACTTTTCCAGAGCCCTGTATATGACTTTTAATATAAAATTGTTATGAAATATTTAAAAGGAAGTCAAATCTGGAATGACATAAGGAGTAAATTATGACGAACTAGTCAATATATTAATCTTTCTCTAGTAGTCTCTACTAGTTTACACTAGAACACAATATATATTACTTATTGAAGTATGCATGACCATCACACACACACCTGTTCTATCTCACGGCCTCCATCTCACACTCCCTATGGCTGAAGCCCACCAGCCGCGTCACAGTTCACAAAAGCACTGCTTTCCGCACGCGGGGCGCCAGGGGACGGAGACAAGATACACAGAAATAAATATGCTCAGCTAATGAGGGAGAGAAAGAAGAGACTTTTAATAGAATGCTGCTTTTAAAACTACTTTTAATGACTTTTCCTCGCCTCTCCCAGTCGCCCTTTCTCCTTTGTTTCTTTCCATGCGGGGTTTCGTTTGGCTGTGCTGATCCTAGTGTGAGGTCTTAATATCCTCTCGGGTTGGTTTATTCTTGTTTTTTTCGGGAGGGTTGGAGAGTTTGAGTCACTCAGGACCGGAGTGTGTACTGAGAGCCATCTGTAGTCCAGTGGTGTGCAGATGTCCGGCCCATCCCTGTAGATGAGGGTCCAGCCACACCTTCATGTGTTTGGGTACATTGATCATTTATGTGCTGTAGCATCTGTTAACACTTTCATTTATGTCTGTTCATTCACTGATATTACTCTAACCATTGACTTGACAGTGGATCTGGAGTTGTAGCTGTGCGTATGTGTTTGACAGAGAGAAAGTATGTCTTATTTGGCTGAAGCCCAGTGTAGTGCAGTAGTGTGTAGGAGGTAGAGGGCTGCCAGTGCCCCTGGCAGCTTTGTTTTTAGACAGGGATCTGGGCTCAACTGTGTGTGGTGCTGTTGTGCCGAATGCCGAGGGCTAATCGGAGCTGTCTGTATCTGTGTGTGTGTGTGTTTGAGACACGTAGGGCATTTGTCTAGCGTAACCCTCTTCCTCCTCCACACTCCTTCGTTCTTTTTTCTCTGCCTGACTACACTCCAATATCCCTTCTCTAATGAAGCGGGAAATGGGGGATGAGTGGCGCTCTGATTGGGAGTAATTTAGCGTTTTTCCTTCTCCGTTGGGAAGACGTGTCTTCAGGAATGTGACGTCCCTCATTCGGTCCAGGAGTCCTAAGAATTTGGTGTGGTATGCATGATCCAGGTGATGTTTTGGTCTGTGGCTATGAATTCTGGGAATGTACCATTTCGTACATTTTTGGATGCTTGCAACTCATCAGCATGACTGGAGTGGTTTCCAGGTTGTTGTCATGTTGTTGCTAGGGTCTGAATAGTTGCTTTGATCTCACTCCCATATATCTATTACATCCTGGTACCTGTATATGATTTAATGTTGGATGAGACATTTTTATCCAAAGGGACTTTCAGTACATTTAGAGAATACATATTATCAGTATGTATGTTGTTACCCAGGATCGAACCCTTAAATCTGCACTGCTAATGCAATGATCTACAAATTGAGCTACATTATGAGTTGCTTTCTGCTAAAGGTAAATATTTTAGGATTTTAAAAAACACAACTATCAGCTATAGTAAAAGCGATGCTTGCCTTTAGCAAGCGCAACTAATTATCTCTTTTTAAGGAAGGTAGAAGTTTAGTGTGGGCGTCTGAGTGTACTTAGCACCTGCAGTGTAGGCTGGGTTTCTAGAGAGAGGCAGTGTTTTTAATGCCCGTGTGTGCGTTTTTGTGTGAGTAGCAGCACTCATCGTGGTTCTTACAGACTACCGGGAGCATACCATAAAGCCAGAGGGAGAGCAGCCCATCCCAGCCAAGCTCAGTGGAGAACAAGAGAGCACAATTTGACTACAAAAAACAGCATGATGTCTCCCCTGATAAACAGTCGGAGCTGCTAAGGCCAAAAGAAAGTAGTCAGCGGATGGAAAAAGAAACAGTACACAAACATGATCACAAAACTTGTTCATTGTACAATGTGGTGGGCGATATGACCAAAATCTTCTATCACGATAGGATTCATTTTAAATCATGATAATGATATGTATCACGTTAGAGTTTTTATGGTATTAAAATTTTTAATACCATAGAAATGTTCATAATTGTCACAAAAACCTTATACAAGCATACAAAGAAGATAAAAACAAACAAAACCAAATAAAGGAATGATAATAAATAATTATGTATGTATGTATATATATTTTTTATTTAAGGTAGAAAAGTAATTTAGTCAAGAGCAGTGAGAGATATTCACTGAGAGATGAGTGACAAACAGGAGCAAAATTAGGTAACTTCCCCTTTAAGACCAAACTCCGGACCTTATGTTGCACATGCGTTTTCTCTTTAGATGTTCACTTTCTCTTAAGCCCTAAATGGTCGTGTTTATGAGGATACTTGCAAAGATGGGAATTTTGAGGCATATATGTATGTAAGGCCAATAAACTAAAGCGGGAAAAATGCTTTTCAAATGTATGAAAGTGGTCCTTCGAATTAATACGAATTAGCCACCTCGTAAAATACGTCAAATTGCCATGAAATAGCGTTGGTACGTACATTAAAGCCACTCTATGCAATTCGGCGTTTTTGTCAAACAGCGACCCCTAGAGTCGCTGGAGAATACTTGCAACTGTCGTAATTTCCAACTCTAGTACTCCAAAGATAATGACCAGGTAATGTTTCACAATTTCATACAAATATTAGGCTACTGCATAGTCTACTAAACTACAGATGATAGTAATAGGATAATAAGAAGTTTATTCCAAGTGTAGAGTGCATAATAATAATAAAGTACCGTGTTTGCTAGCTTATAATGTTTTTACATGATTGCAGCTAAATCACAAGTAAACATTACAAAATGCCATGACAAAGTTAAATTGTGTACGTTGCATTATCTCGTAACATTGTTCGTTATAATGTCACTATACATGATTATTGCTATTTATCATAATAGTTTGCAAATTGTGCATGTTTACACTATTTACAACCTCTAGGCTTATTTATGTCCTGATAATTATGTGAGATATTGACAACTGTTGTCATGATAATCGCATGACATACTACAAGCAAGCGCAACAACATACAACATAGACCGCAAACAAGTTTACAAATGAGAGATTTACTTATTAGTCCATCAACAAGATCGCCAGATCAGCATCCCTCCAGTGCTGTCTTTTAGCTCACGCCAACGAGTAAAAACCTGACAGAGTGGGACTCTTGTCCGGTTCCTAACGCGGTCAGATTCTCTTTTCCTTTTCCTACTCACTTCCGAGCGCGCTTTCTTAACTTTTAAATCGTTTAGCCTCACGTCTCAAATTCGCGCATGCAGTTGTTGTTATAGGATTGATCGACTTCATGCAACGCTGCAATAACCGACAGCCGGATGACGTCAAAGTGCCGTCTCGGATCGTTCTTGCGGTATTTTGGCGTCGTCCGGCGGTCGGTTCTTGCAGTGCCGCACGAAGTCGAACAAGCCTAACGTGTGTGACGTCGTTGCCGTAAAGCAAGTCGTGATTCTCGCGAGATTTGTCGGGCGGTTCTCTCAAGCTTGCATTGCTGGTTTTGGTAGCGGCGTCCTCCCCGAGCTTCAACAGGAGGATGATTCGCCTTACTATGACTTTGTTTACCAGCGAAATAACTTTGAAGCTGTTATATTAAGGTAAAATAACTGCATAGTGTGTCTTTAAAGATGAACTTTTATTGTTTGTCAAATTGATATGTTCTGTATACTGTATATACCAGAATGTTTCTTCATGATATTTTTTTTACATTTTGACACCTATGTTTTCATCCAGGAATAGGCCTTCATTTTATTAGGACATTTAAATAGTTTTTACAGACAAACCTTCTAGAAAAACAATAGGTGTGCATCTTGAGACAAAGCAATGGCACTGATATATGTTAAGATATGTCAGTACAAAGTGTTTTGAAATGAAGGCATCTTAAACATGCATTTTAGTCTGAGACTAAGATAAGCCCGACCCAGAAACCGCCTCTATGGGGCGGTTTCCCGGACAGGGATTAGACTAGTCCTAGATTAAAATAAATGTAAGAGCTGTCCAAACTGAAAACAACTTGCACTGACATATCTTAAATACATCAGTGCCCTTGGTTTTGTTTCAAAATGCACACAAGTAATGATTTTAGTAAGACATATTTGTTAAAACTAGTTATATTTCAAAATTAAACTAAGACCTAGTCCTGGTTTAAGATAATCCCTGTCCGGGAAACCACCCCTATATGTTGCTCAAAAAGTGAAATCTTTAAAGACTTAAGTCTGTGAGCAACAGTCTTGGAACTGTTAACCCTAGTACCACTAACTAATGTCAAATTAAACTATCAACCCTGTTACTATCAGCACTGTTATATTTTTTTAAAGTAGGAAATATAGCTTCACATATAATAAATGTATTTGCTAGACTTAGCTTAGCTTGAAAAGCTTATGTTCCGATATCCTCGTCTGAAATCATACACATTGACTTATCAATCTTTAAAAGGCCTCAGTTTCATAGTGACTCAGATGGTCAGGAAAGAGAAAAAAAGCACATCCAAGTCTGGAACAAGGAGAAACAGAAGCAAACGTCCAGCAAACCGTCATTTTGAACTGGGAATTTGAGTAACAGAAAGGAAAAATTTTGACAGACCACGAAACAAAGGACAAATGAGGGGAAAGGAGAGGGAGAGGTGTGACGTATCCCTTGACTTTGGAAGGAGTGGAAGAGAGGACCTCAGTGTACTGTTAGTAAAGGCCTTCTGTTATTTCTGGGCTCCGGAGCTTGGCGTCCGGTAACAGGCCCGTCATTTTGACCTGGCTTGGCTCCTTAGGTCCTGACGGCAGGAACTTCTGGCTGAAGCGTCTGCGGTCGTGATATTCCCCAGCTTTGAGAGGGAAAACAGGGGCCTGTTGGCCTTGGCTTTGGAGTGGAATATGGAATAGGGGGGTGGTAGTAGAGTTTGGTTCACACCGACCACCCTGCTGGGAGCACGGGTGAGAGAGGGGTGTACGGTGGCCCAGACAGCACATTTTGCTCCGGTGTGTGTGTATGAGAGTACTGTTGAGAGTCTGTGTGTAATTAAGGAACTGATAATGTGGAAGGAATGCAGTATAGCTGTCAGGGACAGTGCAGTTCCTGCCTCTTTCAAAATCTCTCTCTCTCTGTATCTTTGTCTCCTTTTGTCTTTTTCTCTTGTGTTTTTTCTTTCTCTGAGAGTCTTTTCCTGAGAGGAAGTGGGTTTAGTTAGACTGCAGTGATGCCCAATGCCAGTGGGAACATGTCTAACCACAGTTTCCTTTACACAGAGCAGATTCTCTACTCCTCTTTCTTTTGCTCCCTCTCTCTGTCCGTCTTTTCCCACTTTCTGTTGTAAGCATCTGTTTAAAGTAACAGTTCCATAAAAGATTTAAATCCTTTAACTCTTCCTCACGCTTTTTTTCAAACCCATATGACATTCTTTGTTAAGAGAAACATAAATGGATATGATGCACAGAACTTGCACCGATTTCTTTGGGTGCTCAGAAGAACTTCACGCAATGCTTAGGTTGCTTAGCAACTGCGGACGCCACGGGAGCGCCCAGTCGCTTTGGAAAAAGAGGAAAGCGATGCGATCGCGTTTTTTGCACCGTTTTAGACAGGAATTGAGCAATGCTTATTCAGCATATCATCGCTGTCCTTTTGAAATCTTGTATCTTCATTATTTGGGAATTTCATTTTTTTGTCATAACTCAATATTATTGGTCAGTCTTTATGTTTGTCAGTGGGTTTTGCAAATATTTCATCAATAAAAAGTATTAAAAGTGCTTGTCAACTTAGACAACACAGTGTGTATATCATTAAAATAATACAGTGTTTATTCTCTTGAAAAAGAGTGATATTGGACATACAAGCTTTCGGAAGCACAGCGACGATATTCATCAAAGCATTGTAGATATTACAACGTGTGAGATTCACCAATCAGAATGGCTCCTGAATTTCAAAAGTTTCGTTTGATTACAATTAATTGAACATATGTGGTGTGTTTTTGTGGGTACTCTGTCTTTTCGGTGGGTGCTCGAGCCCAGGAGCACCCACGGGATCGGTGCCTATGCACAGAATGTATTTGTGTATCTATTGGCCTTTTCCCCAATACAATAAAATTGAATGCGGACTGGGAATGTCAAGCTCAAAAATGACATACGCTGCAAAAAACGACTTTCTTACTTAGTATTTTTGTCTTGTTTCCAGTAGAAATATCTAAAAATTCTTAAATCAAGCTTTTTTTTTTTTTGATGAGCAACTGAAATAAGAATATTTTTCTTAAATTTACTTAATTTCTTATTCCATTCGCAGATTTTTTTGTTTGCTAGTTTCAAGCACGAATTCGCTTAAACTTGATTTGTTTAAAAACTAGACTCATTTTCTTAAGTCATTTGCTCATCAAGAAATACAGCTTGATTTAAGAATTTGTAGATATTTCTACTAAAACAAGACAAAAATACTAAGTAAGAGAGTCATTTTTGCAGTGTAAACGTGAAAGCAACATAAACGGCTGTATGGTATATTTGTGTAACTTTTTTTTTAACAAAACTCCTTCCTTTTTGCGGATCCTAAATTTCATTCAGGTTTGCACATATTCAAGTTTATGCATAAAATGTGTTGTGGCACTACAGCTGAATGCTTTCTGATTTGAAGCAAAAGTACAATTTTTAGCTTTAATGTTGAACAATACGAACAATCAGAAGATGAGCGAATTAACTTTTTTGGTGAACTTTTCTTTTAACGTCTCATGTGTTTATTTTAATAACTTAATTAGTGCATTTGCCTTCTGTTAACCTCATCAGTGATGTTTATCTTTCTTGCTTTTTGTTCCTGATCTTCAACACGGACATCGAATCCACTGAGTACGAAGACTTCTACACTTAATAGTCCTCAACAGTTCATTCATGCTGAAAACGTGCTGTTATAAATGACATGACTGATAATGCGTCAGAAATGTCCCTTCATGCATTGATGCCTCTTTAGTCTAATGTGTAGGGGTTACGCAAATTACCGACTGTATTTGTTAAGGAGTAATGGCGCGTGTGTGAGAGTGTGTGTGTGTTTTCATACTAGTCTGTTTAAAGCTGTGTGCCAAAGTGCTTAGAAGGGAGTTTTGTAGAGACCGGGAATGCGTGTGTGTGTGTGTGTGTGTGTGTGTGTGGTTGAACTTCTCATTGTGTCCTGAACACTGCTGCTTCCTGTTTGTGTGCCAGTAGGGCTTCCTTCCTCGACAATGCCCAGGAAAACCTTCATCGCACATTCCTCGTCTCATCTCGCTGCCTCTCTTACCTGTTTTTGCACCTCCAAAATTAGTACACGGACAAACACACACATTCATGGCAAAGCCTTTTGATGCACATCCAGATTGAACACAACACTTTTAATGGGCGCACTTTGGAGAATGCATGAAAAACTTGCTTTGGCTGCAATAAAGTTATTATAGTTTGAACAATTTTGCTTTCCAATTTTCAATGGGTTTTTTTTAGTTTGGGGTTTTTAAGTGTTGTGTTTAAAAAAAAAGATCAAAATCATGACAAATTATTTTTTAGCTAGTTTTGGAGTGAACTGTTTTTGTTTAATTAGTAACCATGTAAGGTTGTATTTGTTAACAGTATTAAATGCATTAGCACACTTGAACCATCTATGAGCAATAGTTTTTCAGTATTTATTCATATTTTTTAATACTAGTTAATACTAATTTCTTGATAGTTCACTGTACATTAGCTGATGTTAACAGTTTCAGTACAACTTTCATTTTTAAACATGTAGATGCTGATATATTGACATGATGACCTAAGATTAATAAATATGGCAGAAGTATTGTTCATTGTTAATTCATGGTACCTAATGCATTAACTGATGTAAACAAATGCAAACTCATTGTAAAGTGTTAACGTTCAATTTTTGTTGTTCCAAATGCGTGTTTTATTTCTCATTACTGACAATTAGGGATGCACCGAATCCAGATTTTTTGGGTTCGGGCGAATACCGAATCCACTGTTTAAGATTCGGCCGAAACCGAATACCGAATCCTACTCGCATCCTTATTCCATTAACACAGTAAAACACATTAATGAAGTAAACAACGACCCCAGCAGTGTATTTTTCATTTTATTGTTAAATAAAAGGATAGGCAACATTATGCCAGGATGACAAGTGGGGAAAAACTATTTTGTCAATTACCATAAGCCTATGCATAATGAAAGCGATGCGGTGTGATGCGCTAGTTTTTTCCAGGTGCGTCCACGAAATGTGAAAAAAAAAGTTTATCTCCGTCAGCACCCGATGTGTGTAATCAATGGCCATGTGATGTCAACCAGCGTAGCGCAAGCCTAGGATTCGGTTCGGTGGAAAAAAAATCTAAGATTCGGCGGAACCCTGTCAAAAAGCCCAGTATTCGGACGAATCCGAATCCTGGATTCGGTGCATCCCTACTGACAATATTTATTATTTGTTTTCTTAATGACAGGTAACACTTGGCTAAACAAGCATTTTAATGTACTCTCTTTCTCTCTCTCTATAGCGGTAGAAGAGGCCGAATCTACAGAGTGTGCCAGTGGCTGGGACTCTTCTGTTCAGACAGGTAAGATTTCAGTCCTGCATGTCCTCCAATGATGCCTCCAACCCCCCTGTTCCTTCTGGAGACGATCCACTGCATCACAATCTCTAATATCAATTCAACATGGCCTGTAGCCCAGCACCCAGAGGGATGGAGACGGCTGGTGGGAGGAGGGGTGTAGGGAGAGTTTTTCATAAGGCACAGGAGGATGGTGTCCAGGTGCATGCTGGACTAGAAGCTCAGCACTGCTTCCCGTTCTGAACGTTCGTGGGTAGTAAAGACGCATTCTCGCAGTCAGAATGTAATTTTGCACGACCTGACGAGTCTGATTACACCTTCTCTCAGGAGAGGAAAAATCTCGAAAAATCCAAGCGGGCTGTTTTAGATGGTGCATCTTTCTGAATATTAGATTTTGCTTTTCTACCAGCTACCTCAGAAGCCCTTTGCTGTACTCATAGTTCAGTGTCGAGTGTTTCCAAACGCAGAGCCATTTCTAAATGAGTAAAAACATTCACCCGCTATGTCAGCTTAGCTGTGTTTTTAATAGACAAAGCTATGCTTTTCTGTATTATGATGGAATGCTTTAAAGGATTAGTAAATTTTCTTAAAAAAAATCCAGATCATTTACTCACCACCATGTCATCCAAAATGTTGATGTCTTTCTTTGTTCAGTCGTGAAGAAATTATGTTTTTTGAGGAAAACATTCCAGGATTTTTCTCATTTTAATAGACTTGAATGGACCCCAACACTTAACTCAACACTTAACATTTTTTTCATCGGCGTTTCAAAGGACTCTAAACGATCCCAAATGAGGCATAATGGTCTTATCTAGCGAAACGATTGTCATTTTTTCGTCAAGAGGTCACGGATGATGTATACGAAAACTACCCCCCAGTGTTTACAAGTGTGGAGAAAGACGACAGTTCCGATGATGTTGTATGTCGAATGATACTAATTAATGTCTTTGTGTCAGTTTATTGTTTAAAATGGTCCGCAAATGTGCGTTTCATATAGGTAACACGTGACCTTTCTACGGCATTGCGCAATTACGTGAGGTCACGCTGGCTCGTCACAGAAGATAGACGAAAAGTTGTGGTTTAAATGTGCATATTTTTTATTTTTCTTGTCAAAAATAAGACCCTTATGCCTAGTTTGAGATCATTTAGAGTCCTGAAACTGCAATTTTAAACTACATTACAACTGTTAAATGTTGGGGTCCATTAAAGTTCATTAAAATTAGAAAAATCCTGGAATGTGTTCCTTAAAAAAAATAATTTCTTCTCGACTGAACAAAGAAAGACATCAACATTTTGGATGACATGGTGGTGAGTAAATTATCTGGATTTTTTTAAAGAAAATGGCTAATCCTTTAATTCAGCACTGGGCGGTGGTTCAATTTATTAATCAAATTGATTGGATCTTGAAAAATGGTCTCCATGACAGGTGGTTGGAGTCCATCGAAGGATTTGTGCCAGTTGTAGGACAGTTAATAAGAAATCGCAGTACAAGTCGTACTAATTGAAGTACATTGAAGTATTATAAGAGTGACCTCGGTCAATTTAATTTCATGTTGACATTAGAATAAGGGGTCAGGTTGAACATATGACAGGTCCTTTAAAATGCCCTTTGTTGGAACCTTGGTATATCAGTCAGGACTGCATGTTCAACATGCAATAATGTGGCCTTGTGAGTTCGAGTCCAGCTTATGTCTCATTCCCCCTATCATTTTCTGTCATCTCTTGGCTAACCCAAATTTGCAAAAAGTACAAAAAATATATAGCCTACATTAGTGAAGTGATTTTAATACCCCGAAGACAGATACAGTTCCAAAGTCAGCTATTAAAAATGAGTTAGTTAGATTTTATTTGGGAGTTTTTGTGCATTTGTAAGCGCGTTTATATGTGCATGCGTGTTCCATCCTGATGCTTTGGAGAGGTGATGAGCTCAGCAGAGAGACAGAGTAAAGGAAAGGGCCCCCGGGGGCCCGACGGGATGATGTAGGCCCCTCCTAACCGGCCCTGAGGGAGTGCTGCAGGGGTGCTGATTGAGGTCCTGGGTGAGTGCAAAATGCTGCGTGTGTGAGATGCAGCAGGAAGGGGAAGTCCCTGGGCTCCCACTAACCCTGTACTCCTCCTTGCCTCTCCTCCTCGACTCCTCCCTTCATCCCTCTCTCCTTCATTTCACTTTTTCACATTCTAACCCCATTAGCTTGCGCTAATCAGCCCTTTTCCCTCCGCGTGCCAAAACCACCTCCGTTTCAGGCGGACTCGGTTCTTCTCTGCATTCCGAGTCACCTCCTTTTATTCTTTTTGTCTTCACTTTTTCTTTCGCTATCCTTACCCTCTCCTGTGTTTGTTTGTGCCGCTGTGTTGGGGCCCAGGGGGCCGCTCGCCATCTCGTATTTAAAAAGATAAAAAACCTTCCTTCCCTTTATTCCCTGGGAGATGATGTCGACAAGGACACTGGCAGGCTTTTCCTGGTATTAAATTCACTTCGTTTTTTTTCCTTTCCTCCTCTGTGGAAAATGTGCGCAGAGTTTGGAGAGAGTAGAGTGTAGGGGGGGCTTGGACTGTAAGGGGTGGAGAGGTTAAAGGAAAGAGTTAGAGCACCCCCCCAATCCACAGGCCCCTAAGGACCTGATTGAGGCCCCTTCGGTTTGTCCCATTGGGGGAGCGGGCCGGAGGTACACCCCCTGTTTCCACTCTCTCTCTCTCTGACTCTCTCTCCAACCCATGCTCCCTGAGATAGAAAAACAACCCGTCCCTCCCTGGCCCAGAGGGGAAGAAGCGAAGGAAAGGAGAAAAGAGAGAAAATGAGCCAGGTCTGACACTAGAGACTCCGAGAGAGATGGTGGGGGGGTCGGTTGAAGAAAAGGAAGAGGAGGAGGGAGAGTTTATAGAGACAGATGCAGACGCTTGTCATTTTTTCGAAAGTGGGAGCGGGGAGGGGGGAATTGTTCTTTATAAGTGCCATCAGAGCTGTGAAGTTGAGCATTGTTTTTTCTGCTTCCTGTCAAAGAGCCGGAGCAGTGCTTTTATGGATGTGTTCACACACATACACACGCACACTTTGAAACAATAGCTCTAGAGACTTTGCTTTGTCAACATATAGGACATCGCCTGATGCACATTTGCAGGGATCAAATGCATTATTACTCACGCGCACACCAACGCGCACAAGCACCCAATTTGTGTGCGTGTCCCCGACTATGATTCATTGTGGAAAAAGACTGCTCATATCCCTATGCGCTGGCCGATAGGGGCTGTAATGCTCCTGAATTGAATTATTTTATTTGTTTCCTCCCTCAGCTATTGGTGGGTCTGGTAGGACCTCTTAAGTCAGCCAATCGGATTGCTCCGTTCACTCTCCCTCAGTCTCACCCACTCTGGGCAAGTCATTGTGACCTCACCCGTAATGTGAGCTTTTTGGTCACCTGTGTATTCCTTGCTCAGAAAGGGAGCTGTTGTGTTCGGGTTGTATTTGGCAGCCGGGCATTGAACCAGGCCTATTTATGATCGTCTTAATGGCCTGCGCTGTCAAACTCAGCACATGTTAAACTTTTGTTGTAGCCAGAATGAAAGAAGCATAATGAAATATATGCGCTGTAGTCGGAACAGAGTTTTTTTTTTTTTGGATGATTTGTACTTGCTCTTTTAACATTTTCATTGTTGGCCATAATAAGAGATTTTTTTTACTTTAGTAACATTTTATATGCCTCATAGTTAAAGGAAAACACCACCGTTTTTTAATATTTTACTATGTTCTTACCTCAACTTAGATGAATTAATACATAGCGATCTTTTTTCAATGCATGCACTTTTAATCTTTGTACAGTGTTCTGTGAATGTGTTAGCATTTAGCCTAGCCCCATTCATTCCTATGGATCCAAACAAAAGTTTTATTTTGTGCCACCATACTTACTCGTGTAGCTACTCGTGTAACAATCTTTAAATAGGGAAAACATGGACATGTTTGATGGCTTCTAAATTCATCCCTGTTTTGAGCCATAGGAATAAATGGGGCTAGGCTAAATGCTAACACATTCACGAGGCGCTGTACAAAGATTAAAAGTGCATGCATTGAAAAAAGCTAGATAGGCATTAATTTGTCTAAGTTGAGGTTAAAACATAGTTAAATATTGAAAAACTGGTGTTTTGCCCATTAAAGGGTGCAGAATTATTTAATGTGTCAATGTCATTTGAACTGAATCAGGAAGTCACAACGACCCCCCCCCCCCTTTTGAATGACCAGTAGTGTTTCGTTTATGCTACAGTTTAGCACAGTTTCATTGGCCGGTCTTAAACTCCCTCACATGACCTCAGCAGTTGTGCCCACTTTATTGTTGAGCCCTGCTGAGGCATGTATTGAGAACCGGAGGATCAGCAAGATCTGTTATATGATTTTGGTGTGCGTATGCTCAGAGTTCAATTTCAGTCAGTCTCCTGGCCCCTGCAAAATGCCCGGTTCCCTCGGGAATCGAACCTGAGCTGGATTCAGCCGTGCATTCTGGTTGCTCTGCTCCCAGCTTACCATCGGTATATGGGAATAGGACAGGAGCGATGATGACCATCGGCTATATCACAACCCAAAAATGGCCCTCTCTGTGCAGTGGGCAGTTTTAAAAAGAGGACACAAGCAAGAGATCCATCTCTCTATCCCTCAAGTGCATTTGTGTGTCTCTGCCTTTCCATTCGGGTCTCGCTGTCTGTCTCACTATCTCATTTGTGTCCCTCTCTATTTTTCTTCATCTCCTCGCACGAACCTCTGGAGGTCCATAATATATTTTTAATTTCCCCAAGGCAGCGACAGGAAAACAGTTTTAATGTGTGAAGAGGAGGTGTGCGGCTGCCTCTTTGTGTCTATGCATTAGCATGTGGTCGTGCACATGTGACGGCGCATGTTCCCGGCGTTCTCGCGGCGCACACGGACACGCAGGCGTTCGTGGAGTCGCGGCCTGGAACAGGTGATGGCATTGGAGAGCAGCTGTATGGCTGTTTGTTCCATGTGATTCAATTCCCATCTTTCCATGACGCTCTCTTTCATCATCTCCCTTTCTTCTGCGTGTCTGGGTGCGCGGGTGTTGGGTGCTGGGTCTCATGAGGAAGGGAGGCTGGTACAGTGTGGCTGGCAAGCGAGGGTCCCGAGGGCCTGCGCAGTATTGTGGAAACACAGTACGCAGGGGCCAGTGAAGCCAGGGAGAGAGAGGTCTACTTGCTTTAAATAGGTCCCGTGTTTACCACGTTAGGCCCCTGCATTCCCTCGAGAGACCACGTGCAAGCACTGCACCTGCTCGAGCGCTGGGCCATCAGGGGCCCTGTCCCAACTCCAAATCGGAATACAATGCGGATATCATACATTTTGCCATACATTAGCAGTGGTTGGCCAAAATGGCTTTTTTAAATAGCTAGTGCGTATATAGATTTATATTCACCCATATGGCAGACGATTTTATCGTTGTTACAACTGTGTGTTATATCAGCTTATTGCGCGGCCCTGTAAAATGCTTGCTTCTGATTGGCCAATTCACAACATTCCAAGGTTATGTTTTTTTCAGATAACTACCGCTTAAAACTAATAACATATGGTATGCGGCAAATAATTTTGACAGGTACAGTTTAATATTACACAAAAATAAATACAAATATGTCTTTTAATAACATATATGACATTTTATTTACAAATGATTAAACCAAACAGTGTGTTTGTGACATTTAAACGTCTTGTCTCATCTCAAAATGGAAAGTAAACAGAGTTTCCTTTTGGAAGGTCGGCATTAGTTAAAAATTAGCAAATAAAATATCCGCTGCGCACCGGGTCCTGATCACACAGTCGGGGCTTATTTCTGCGATAACAACCTGCTACCTATACCTTATCGCTGACATGTGTGTTCCTTGGGGATCGAACTCATGACTCTTTGTGCTGCTAACGCAATGCTACACCAATTGGGCTACAGAAACAGTTACTTATAGATCAGGCCAGGTCACACTAGGGTGAAGAGACACTTACTCCACAAGACGAAGCGAGACACAAGATTGGGTTCACGAGAAAGAGACGAGACAAGATTTCAAGAAATCCTTAAAGATGCAGTGTGTAAATTTTAATGGCATCTAGTGGTGAGGTTGCGAACTGCAACCAATGGCTTAGTTCACGGCTCACCCCTCGCTTTTGAAACACATAGAGAAGCTACGGTAGCCGCCACCGGACAAACATTTCATGTAAAAACTTAGTAAAAAAAATTTCCTTTAAGGGCTTCTGTAGAAAAATGGCAGCACAAAATGGCAACTTCCATGTAAGGGGACCCTCGGTGTATGTAGATAAAAGGTCTTGTTCTAAGGTAATAAACACATAACGGTTCATTATTAAAGGTCTTTATACACCCCTGATAATATAGTTTTGTATATTATTTTGCATTTCTGTCAAAAGATCCTTCTAAACATTACACACTGCACCTTTAATGATACAGTATTTGAATGGAAAATAGTCTTTTATTCAGCTGCAATCACATAAACTAATCTAGGACCGTCACTAACAATTATTTTGGTAATTGATAATGAAGTAAGTTGATATTTTTATGTAATAAAAATAGATTCAAGTAAGCAATAAGCTTTAATGAAATACTTTAAAACTAAATTTCACAATAATTTCCGCACTCCCACATCATCCAAGATGTTCATTTCTTTCTTTCCTCAGTTAAAAAAAAAATTAAGGTTTGAGAAGAAAACATTCCAGGTTTTTCTCCATATAGTGCACTTCAATGGGGTATAATGATTGAAGGTCCAAATTGCATGTTTAATGCAGCTTCAAAAGGCTCTACGTGATCCCAGCCAAAGAATTAGGGTCTAGTTTAGCGAAACGATCTGTCATTTTATATATTTATATTTATATATGTACACTTTATAACTACAAATCTACAGGATTTCACAGACAGGGTTACATATTTGCACTAGAATGCACTGTACTCATTGAAAACAGGTACTTTTCATTGACATGATTTAGTGGATTTAGGGCCTGATACATAAAAGCAACTACATTTATATTATTTGGCAAGTTGGCATGATTATCAGCCACTGCTTGTTAAAGTTGTAAGATTACTTGTGACTATACGGGACTGTCGCTAAGACTTACTTGGACAAAACTATAATGTGTATGCATCGCTGTAGGACCTTAGTGGGCCCCTCTCGTCCCAGAGACCACTATGAAATCTCATATACGCGAATGGTATGAAGGGGTGCAAGTTTATCTTGTTTGAAGGTGCTGGGGCTGTGGAGTCTATATTAAACCTGGATCACACCTCTTCTCGCTGTTCAACATCATTAATGTTTTCCATCAGAGAGAGCGTCTGTGCCAGTTTTCAGGGACAGCATGAGAGATGGATTTCGACAGGTAGGCTGTGTTCATGTGATGAGATCAGACATCCCTAATCGAGCTCAGAGCAGCACTACAATTTCTTTGGTGTCTCCGACTAATGCAGCCTTGATCTGGTTTACATTTGGCTGCGTCTGGTTTGAATGTGTGTCTATGCGTGTGTGTTTTTGTGGTGTAGTTGAAAGACAACGTTGTGCTTTAGATGTTTTTAGGAAAAAAGGACTGAGGTCTTGTTGAAGTTGGAGATGATATTTTTCCAGTGTGGCTGGTGCTTTTGTTGTGTTGTGTGTGTGTGTGTGCTTATGTGTTTGTGTGCGTGTTACATAATAGTCCTGTAGTGATATATTATATATTTATAAAAAATTGTTTGTATATATACACTACTGTTCAGAAGTTTTGAAACACTTACTCATTATTTATTTATATTTTTCTCACATTTTAGAACAATAGTACAGTAAACTTATAAAATACAATTGTGACTAAAAGACAAACTATAATCAAAGCTATATTATATTTTATCATCTTCAAAGTAGTCACCCTTTGCCTAGAATTTGCTAAATTATACTCTTAGCATTTTATCACAGTTTTTTGAGGTCTCACCGTGGGTTGCTTTTAAAAAAGTAAATTTCAATATTGGCTGTTTTTTCTTCATTATTTGGTCATCCATTTCAAAAATATTTTTGTATATTTTGTATATATTTTTGTATATTTTTGTTTTCTATTAAAATAAATTCCAGCCTGATCTCACGAATTTCCGTGGGATAGTCACGGAATTTTTTGCTAATTTTTCCGTAGTATTCTCACGGATCTCCGCATTTTTCTGTGGCCTTGCTACAGACTGTCTTTTTCCGTGGCATTCTTACGTATTGGTTACTCAACAGTTTTGTCCTATTTTCTTACCATTGTCGCTTCGGTTTAGGGTTAGATTTACATGAAATGACATCCTTACCCAAACCCAACTCTAACACCAACACCAGGCGACAGTTGTTTAAAGTTTAGAAAATATAAAATAATGAATCAGGAAAAATAGTATAAACCAATAGTTAAAGTGACATACTAACGCAAACACCAAATCTAACCCTAAACCGAAGCGAAAATTGTTTGAAAATAGGAAAAAGCAGTTGAGTAACCAATCCGTGAGAAATGCCACGGAAAAATGAAAAAAAAATTCCGTGACTATCCCATGCAACTTTGTGAGATCACGTTCATAAATTAATATGTTTGCACAATTATTTTTTGTCTGCAAAAGTAACTTCGAACATAAATATAAAAAAAAATTTGTGTGTGAACACACAGACCTTTACTTATTTTTGTGTCTAGCATCAAAAGTTGTGTCTTTAAACATTAAGTTTTATTATTTTATTTGTTTTTATTCGTTAACGTGCAAATATGAGCTCATGCCTGGATTTCCACCTTTTATTGCTTTTAAAATAACATACATTAAATACATTACACTGAATTTAAACACACTGTCCAGCACAGCTAAGGGCAGACACACAGGCGGAAAGGGAGACGGAGCATTAAGGGTTCTGGCTGTAAAGAGAGTTCCCTAGTTAAAGTCTCAAAACGTTTTAGCCGATCTGCTGAGTTGCCGTGTTCGCAAATCGAAACCCGCAAAGCAAATTTTTTTATTGCAGCATTTAATGCACTTTTGATATTTAACATTACTGAGCATTGTGGGCATTCATATGGTTTCTAGAAGATGCTGGAGACCTCGGGACCTGCCGCATCTTCGACTGTAGATCCTTTGACGCTTTGTAATTTTGTGTTCTTCCCCTCGTGCGCAAGATGCCTTGCGGTGTCCATTAAGGGCAGTGTCACACCAACGCTAATTATTTCCCGCTCTCTCATGATGGAGGCTGCGCCACACTTAAAAAAAACACACATATCAACCTAACTAGGGGTAATTAGCAGGTCCCTGTAAGGCGGGGCTCTGCTCGGCAACATGACTGCTCTGTGGATTCTGCTAATTCACTTCTCCTCATCTAATTACCCCACACAAACATGGCTGTTTGTCTTTCCTGAGAGAGAAAGTGTTGGGGTTGGGGGAGAAAGGGGGGGGGGGGTTGGTAACTTGGCGATTGTAGCAGCCCCCCTCAACCACCACCATTACCCACACACTCGACCTGAGGCTCATCTCGATATAAAACAAACAACCTTACGTAATATAAAAAGTAAAAGGGCTATTAGTGCGACTTTGAATAGTATACAATATCATTAAAGAGAAACAGTCATTAATATATAATGATAAACTGTGCTCAAAGTAGAGCATCAGTCAGACTGTATCAGAAGTGCACAGGCTTTAGAAAAAGTTGGCAAAGCTTTATGCATAATTTTTTTCTTCCTTTTGAATATGCAATCTACCATTTTTGAATAGTTGCCACCCCCAGGGACTACATTTAATGACTGCAACTCTCAAGCACCATTGGACTATTTTATTATATATGAATATAAATATACGCTCTGTTACAGAGGGCCACAGCTGTTTTTGAGGCACAGATTTGAGTTAAACCATACATATCTTTTCGAATTGCAGCTGCCTTAAAATATATTTATATATTTTATAATATATATTTATTATATCTGACCCAGTCTGTGTAACTCCACCTTAAAAAAATACCTGATTTTTTTGTGATTTGCTGTTTTATTTAAAATCATTTTGTGAAAATATAACCATGTTATCTTTAAAGAGAACCAATGGTCCGATTCACATGTTTACATTTCTTTGGTGTGTAAGTGTGTATTAGTACATGTTAACGGTATGCAAAAGGTACATATCGATTAGGGGTGGGCGATATGACCAAAATCTTCTATCACGATAGGATTCATTTTATATCATGATAACGATATGTATCACGGTAGAGTTTTTTATGTTTTAATAAGGTTTAAATCTTTAATACCGTAGAAATGTTCATAATTCTCACAAAAAAACATATACAAGCATAGAAAGAAGATAAAAACAAACAAAACTCAAGCTCTCTGAAGATAAACAGTCAATGATATAAGAATGATAATAAATAATTATGCATGTATGTATAGGCCTATATATATTTTTATTTAAGGTAGAAAAGTGATTTAATCAGGAGCAGTGAGAGATTTTCTCTCAATACTCTTTGATTCACACAGGTGCAAAATTAGGTAACTTTCCCTTTAAGACCAAAGCCCGGATTCAATACACTTTTACACATGCGCTTTCTCTTTTAGCTGTTTACTTTCTCTTAAGACCTGGTCGTGTTTATGAGGAGGCTTGCAAAGACGGGAATTTTGACGCATATGTGTATTTAAGGCCGATAAAGCGGGAAAAATGCTCACGAGCTTAATGAGCAGCGGTCGCACGACTTGCGCGCTCCTCACAGACAGAAAGAGCAGCGGTTGCGTGACTTGTCCGCTCCTGACACACAGAAAGAACGCACGCATACAGATCTGTTGTCTGTGTTTCAATGGCTTAAAATAACTTGTTTTAAAACTGCAGTGCTGAAATTCGTGTACAAACGTTACGTTTTCGCGATCACGTGCATTGGAGCGTGACGTGGGCACGTAACCTTGATAGAAACGATAATCCATGTCTACCGGTTTATCGCCCACCCCTAATATTGATGACGCAAGTTATCATCTCCAACGTAAATCTCTTTTCTTGGACTACAACAAACACACGGATTGTAGGCAACAGTTTACTTCCTGGGATTGGTGATGTAGCCAAGACCGACATTATCATAATTCCTCCCGCTTGGACTCACAGCCTGTAAGTTAACTCCTGTCAGCATTGCATTGTGACCGAATCTTTCAAACATGGTAAGGAGCGTCACATTTCCAGATGACGTCAGAGTATTCAGACCAATCACAACATACAGATTAGCTGGTCAATCAGGGACACAGCACTTTTCAAATCTTGCGTTTCAGGAAAAGAGTGAAATCTGGAGCTACAAAAATGTACGGTTTTTAAACGGTAAATGAACGTTGTTTTTGAGCAATGAAATAGGTGCTCTTTAATATTGACTGAGTAAGGTCATGTCAGAGATTGAATTCAATCTTTGATGCTCCTGATCTCATAATAAGATTGAGACTTTAATCTGGATTTTACAGACAGAGTCACAAATAATTTTATTTTATATTGTGCGACTTTTGTATTGATAGATAAAGTAGAAGGGGAAAATTCATTTTTTTGTATTAAATTTCGACAATTCATTTCTATCTGTCTGTGTGTGTTGGGTGTGTGTTTACTACACTACCCTAACTTACTACTAATAAAATACTCTCTTTATTACACAAACTAAGGTGCGATGAGAAGAGTTTGCCACCTGGAATGTCTCCAAAAGTCTCCAAAGGTGTGCATGTGTTTGTCATCAACATATCAAGGTTGTGATTTTCAAATACTGCTGTGTATCCCTTTTACCCTGATAAATGAAGCCTTCAGTCAAGTTTGCCACATTGCTCTCTGCTAACCCTCAACAACACACACTCATTGTGTTTCTTTGGATTGTTTCTCACCTAGCCCTTTCACAGTGGAGAGGAGCATGGGTCCTGTTGCGAGTTGCCGTGTGTTTGTGTGTGTATCTGTTCTCCACCTCTAGGACAATGAAGGGACACAGCAGCTCATTTAAACGGCTACAGGCCACCTGAAGCACAACATTACAAAAATATTAAACACTGTGTTATATCGCTAACACATTTCTACTACATTTGCGGGCTTGGTTCCCACAGACTTGTGTTTCACGCAATGCTAGCTTGACAGCTATTACGGTAATGAAACAAAAATAGCCGTCAGGAGTTGCGCTTGCTGTAGATATATGTTAGCGGCATATGGAGCAGAGTGGAGCACTAAGAATATATCAGTTGTTTTTTTATTCTTAAAAATCATTAGTCTCTTTGCACGGCACTCTTCACCGCCCTGATATCATTGAGCTTGACCGTGCCACAGTAAGTCTGTGCTTAACAACACAGCGTGCGACTTCAGAACGTTTCCACTAAGCCTTGTTTGTCTTGACCTCGAGTCACTTCGGCAGGCGTTGCGTGCATGTAAACTAGGGATGCACCGATAGGATTTTTTTGGACCGATACCGATTTAAACAGACAACTTCTGGCCGATACCGATTGCTACTTCAAAAAAAGTTGGACTTCTTTTCCCCCACTAAAGTGCAGTCTGTTTCTTTTATTGTTCAAGACATTTGAGCCAGCTCAACAAAGGTTTTTTGTCGGTGCTTAAGTATAGTGCACACCAGAACATTAAATAATTTAAATTGAACAACAGACATGCAATTCATTGCCTTTATGCTGTTAATTAATAAACAATTGGTATCAGGCTTTCTCGTGCTATTGCCGATATGCCGATGGTTTCAAATTCATCAAAAATCGGCCGATAAATATCACCGGCCGATACATCGGTGCATCACTAAACTAAACACATGCACTTGTAAGTTTTGTAGCTAGTTGACGTAAAAAATTTGACAGAATTACAATGTACTCTCTTCATTGTTTCTTTTATGGGAAATGTAACACAAATATCATACACTACGCATATTTTGTCCAATCAGTTGCTGTCTAAAATGATAATTCTCTCACTAATGCACAGAAAAACAATCCACATTCGTCTAGGGAATTTGTCGTCCTGAAATTCACAATACAATCCTAATAGCTCTTGACAAGAGGGTTCCGATGAAGCGCTAAATATTTCAAAACGCGAAAGCAGCCCACTTCCCGCTTCACATCTATCAGTCTCCCTTTACACTTCCCCTACGACACGTCGTGTTTACGTGTGCGTTTCGCTTGTACGTGTTTGTCAAGGCCACGGTCGGAGGTGGGAAGACTCGCTGCTGAGGTGTGTGATGCGTGCGTATCAATCTTCCACTGCAGCGAGAGAAATGGAGCCCTGTAATGATGGTGGCCCTGCACTCTAATGGAGTGTGTTCTAGAGGGCCCCCTCCAGAGACTCCCCTCCCCACTTCCCTCCTGAGAGGGCATACGCTTACCGGAAAGGAGGGGGAGCGAGCGGCGGTGATGAAAGAAACATGCAAAAAGAGGAATGGGGAGGTAAAAGAAGGATGGGAGAGTTTAATAGGTAGGTTATTGGCGCAAAGGGGTTTGCCGGCCACTTTCATCCTCGCCTCTGCCCCCTCCCTGTGCTTATGACTGGAGAGATGGAGGGATGGAGAAAGAGGAGTGCAGAGGAGAGAGGTAGAGAAAAAGGTCCCTTCCTGCTCCTCCCTCGTTGCCATGGTAGCAGGTTGTGCTGGCATGTGCCTTAGTTGGCAGCGCCTCTACCTCTGGCATGAGGGTACCTGGGGGAATCAGTGTGTGTGTGCGTGATTGAGTGAGGAAAGGTAGGGAGTGTTCAAGGGTTACCGCCACCATCCATTTTCCCCGAGATTAGAAGCTCTCATGGATGAAATAGTGTAGTTAATGCACCTTTTGTGTGTTTGCGAGCGCGTGTGTATGTGTGTAACCGCTGCTCAGGGCTCTATCGGTGTAGTGTCAGTTAGGGGCCGTTCTCTTCCCTGTCCAGACGGCGTTCTCACCACTGGACAGATGGCCGTACCCCTCCTACCCCCAGCCCTGCCCACACCACCCTGCAAACCACCATGACGCCCCCACCTTCACCCCCACCTCACCAACCCTCAGCTCTGATGGGGGCGAAATAAACTAGAGCACCTCAACGCTTCCTTATCCAAATGCCCCTCTAGATACCACGAACTCCACACACACATACAGACCTCTAATTTCACCCCCCCTCATCCGAGCCCATCTCCACCTGCAGTCCGAGCTGGGCCAAAGCCCAAAGTGAGACCCTGGCTCTCCTCCGGCCGGTCTCCGATCCGCAGGCCCCATTAGCGTCGGCTGCTGCAGAGCGGCGTAATGCAGCGCCAGGCCTGGCCAAATTAGAGCTGATCAGAATGTGTGCGGCGCAGGAATGGCCACCTCCTGCTTCTCTCTGATTGCACAAGTCCAGGATGATTAGACAGGATGTTAAGCCCGGGGGAGCCGGTGAGGAGCCCTCCCTTTCTCTGGCCTCCACTTCCTCCTCTCTTTTCCCGCTCCCTCTGCCCTCATGTTTCCTCCTTTTTTCCCTGCTCTTTTGATTCTCCTCTTGTAATTGCCTTGTTGTCGTAGTTTTTCACGATGTAAGTGAGGTTGTGCACCTAAAAATGCTAATTCTGTTAGCATTTACATCCAAAGCTGTATCACTTTTTTATCTGTGGAACACAAGCGAAGGTTATTTATTTAGAAAACTACTTTGAAAGTGGAGGACTGAGGATGACAAATATGAACGTTATCTGTAGCTATATCATAACTTAACCAATCCTTCTGCACATCTCAATTGCCATTTACTTTAATACGAAGATTCTTTTAAAAATCTTGGACAGGCATGAGGGGGACCAAATTGATAGCGACAGAGTTGTCATTTTTGGGTGAACCATCCCTTTAATTTTGTCCTATCAATGTCTCCTTGCTCTAATTCTGTCTCAGGATATCTCACATTTTGTATGTCGTCTTGTCTCTCTCCACCCTTTCTTTTTCTCTCTCACTCAATCTTGCTCTTTCCTCCCCTTTCCTCCGGTCTCGTGTGTAGTCCTTTCAGCGTAGAGCCTTTAATGTGATAATAAGGTGTGAAAATGGAGCCACAATGGCGGAAGGAGGATTGCAGTGGCAGATTTCTGCACTGGTCCTTACTGTGTGCCACGAGCGACTGGGTGGCTTATGCCCAAGCGGCTCTTGAAGCCTCGGGCACCTCTCTTGCACTGTATTCAAGCAGCTCACCGAAGCTTTGATGTAGTTTTGACTTAGACTAGACACACTTAAGCTGGGCTTTAAACTGAGAGGCTAATTTTTAAGTTCTTTTGGCCTTGTACACACTAAAAACTTTCGGGAGTAACAACCGCATTTAAATGTGGGAGTGAATCCCCTTAATGTTCGTTACATGTCTGTATGGAACAAGACTCACTCTCGAAAATGTGATCCATATCAACGTTCTGCCTTCTCGCGTGCTTATCACTCACAGCTTTGACCAAAATAATTGAACAGCGTTAAGTTTTGCAATAAACCTCCATCTTGACGTTGTCCATTGTACGCATTTTTAAGGCTGCTTGCAGTGTTGCCAGGTCCTCATCTTTTTTGTACTTACATACCGTTTTGGTGCATAACCGTTAAAGCAACACTAAAGAGTTTTTTTTTTACCTTAAAATAACGTTTCCAAAAAAGTTTCAGTCATTCATCCACTCGAAACAGGGTGAACGGCACTTTCACATTGCTTTGCACCCTCTATCGGCCAAAACCGCACTAAAGAAGTTTCCAACCGTCGGGTCGCCGTCCTGTAGTTCGAGTGAAAACTACAAAAACTTGCTTTACAGCAGACCTACAATCCAATCAGAGCCAGCTATGCTGCAGTAGGCTAAATTATTTACGACAGTGGTAATGGACAATTCCGCTTCTAACCTGTAGGGGGAGCAAAGAGCAAAAACTCTTTAGTGTTGCTTTAAGGTTTTGACTCATGAAGCGATCAAGATTTTGGTGTTAATAAAGTGTGATGGTGCCGGTCCCAATATTTTGATCTTTGAGATAAAGCATTTGGATTTATTTCGGTTTATTATTGGATTTTTCTTGTTCGCTGTTTTTTCCTGCAAGATCTGGCAACCCTAGTTCGCAAACGCTCATGCCTCTGTCATTTTTTGCACCGCGCCTACAGAAGAATTTTTCACCTTCTAGGCATTTATTTTTTCAGAAGAGAGACCTGTCATGTCCATGATGCATGTTAACTTTATTAACTATTAATTGTTAACTTCAGGTATGTACACATTATGCAGAGTTTCTGTAAATGCGGTTGTTATTACCTGCATTTTGCGGGAGTTAATTCGGTTGTAGAATGCGGTTATCAGTCCCGTAAATTACTGAATTGTGTCTGTACATAACAGGATTAAGAATTAAAAGGTGAACTGACAACCGAATTAATATGCTGTGTGTACGGACCTTTTACAGTTGTTACGAAATGTATGCGATAAGCAGTTTTCTTTCCCGTGTTGCCATATTTCCTTTCGAAATTGGAGGTTTGGGATGGTCAGATTAAAGAGTTTACACAGCAACGTATTAGTAAGTGTTACAGCAATAAACCATGATTTTGCTACTTGATAATTGACTGCAGGTGGTATTAGTCAGGAAGATATTCTTGTTTGTGAAAGCATTCAGTCAATGTAGTGCAGTATGAGTCATCAATATTTCTAGTGCAATGCTGGAAACAAAAGGCTGCATGTTGTAAATATACATATTTGTTAAAAGTGAATTTGCAAAATTTTTACGATCAACTATAATTTTTTTATGAGGTCTTGAGAAGTGCGGCCCTCTAATGGATTTGTTGTTGTTAGATACAGTTTAGTATTTTTACAATTTTTTTATATCGATTTTTTTTATATTAAAATTTAGACTTTCCTGCAAACATTTGCTAAGGCTCTCAATTATCACGTATATAAAATACGATGCACAACAGTCATGAGATAATTACAGTTGATTTAGCTGTCGATAGCAAACTCTTATTCTCATATCTTGGCATCTTTCTCTCTTTGGTGTGTGTGTGTGTGTGTATGCACAGATGCGACCCTATCAGAGCGAGACTCAGATCGAAAGGAGAGCAGGGCGGCAGGAGAGGATGGAGAACAGAGTGTGACGAGTCATGATGAGAGGGTGGGCGAGGAGGATCTAGATGATGACTCTATCTTCACCTGTGACAACTGCCAACAGGACTTTGAGTGCCTGGCAGACCTGACCGAGCATCGTACCAACCACTGCCCAGCAGGTTTGTGTGTTTGTGTCTCTGTGTGTGTGTGTGTTTCTGTCTTCCGCTATCCTTAAAGGTGCCATTTATAAGTCGACTTTGTAGGTTTGTGGCTGAAAGGCATGTCTTTCCGACATCAGGCTCACAAAATTGGTAGCAAATTGATTGTATTGTAGTATCCGGTTCGTGCAATGGCAGACAAAAAAAATTTACTGGAAAATAATCATAATTTTTTTTAATTCCATGTGGTGTGGGGAGGGATGACGCACGGCGGCTTTAATTTCTTATTCCTGAGAAAATGAAATTGGTTGGTGGCGGAAGTTGGTTTTTCGAGGCTGTGAGGTTAGTCCGAGGCCGCTGGCTGTTCTGGAGTCAGTTTGCTCCCCTGGGAGACTGGTGTTTTAATGCTAACACGCGGTACACGCACACAATAGCCGTTATTACAATCGCTGTAATTAATGAAACGCTGAAAGCGGCCCTGCAGGGGCATCTGCTTCCTAGCAGATTAATCAAGGGCCTCTCTTTAACAAGCATAAAAACTGAGAAGAGGAGGAGAAAGAGAGAGAACACATGTAGTTCCAAATCAATCTTATGCTTATGTATGTTTTTTAATAATCTTGTGGTGTCTTTTCAGTTGTATGACATGTGATTATCATACTGTAGCAGTACACATGTGTTTCTGGGGGGACATATGTGTGACCCACATCCCTTAAGCTTTCTTGACTGTATACAAAGTAATGAACCTTGGATTTTAGAGGCAATCTTAACTCCAGAGTCATCAGTGTACTACGTGTGTACTACTCTTTAGGGGGTTGCCCACCGGATGCGCAGCTCAGCGCCGCGCCGAGACGCGTCTAGGACAACTCTGAGGTATCATAAACCGGAAGTGCACATTAAATAGCGCGAGCTTAGTCAGAAAGTGTCTACTTTAAAATGCAAAATATACGTTAGCAGCCAAGGTTAATCGTTAATGATTTGGGACAAATATGATGTTATTTAATCTTAAACTATGTGAGTGGCGCTCTATGGCCCGACAGGGATTTAAGCAACTTCCTGAGTCAAAGCTGGGCGCCATGGACAGGCGCCACCTGTCGGCTCCGGTGTGCATATACTCATCGAAAACAATGTGTTTGTTTTGAAAGGGGCAAGAGAGTGAAATTTAAAAATGTGACCCTGTCTGTGAAATCCAGGCTATAGTCTCATAATTTAATTTAATTGATATTTAAGATATCACGGTTACATTTTCACAGAAATCTTTACATTATGTAGAGTGATTTTATCTAGAAAATCAAAAAACATGACTTGATTTCACAGATGGAGTCACAAATGCAATTCCTTGTGGTGAGCGGGTTTGAGATTGCCAAATAATTTGGGGATAGGACTGTGGGATTGGGCAAATTGCAAACCTATTTATTATTATTATTATTATTATTAATTAATGTATTTTGGCCATATTTCATAATTTGTTTACACTTAATTTAGATGGGTTGCCTTATGGTTGACTATAAATAGCTCTGCTAGAGATGCATTGATATAAAAATTTTCAACCGATACAAATAGCTGCTTATTCAGACTGATATCTGCCGATATCGATAGTTTGGAGGTTATATTAACTTGCATTAACGAATTTCTGAATGTTTTCATTCCTATAATGACCAATGATATTGAACATTAAACAATATCAGTTAAGTAATAGTGATGTTTCTAAACCCGATTTTCACGATTTTCTAAACCCAGAGCTCAAATTCATTGCAATACCCTGTGCTCTTTTAATTGGGAGGATATATCGACTATGACTATTGTCTGTTTTTTAACGGTTGATAGTGTGTAAACGCGCTTTTATCGACCGATAACGATTATTGGCCGATATATTTGTGCATCTCTAAACTCTGCATCTACATGTCAACAAACTCTGAGTATTAGTTGTGTTATATGCTACGTACGCACCAAACGCGGGGCACCGCGTTACTCGCACTAGATTACTCGCTAGATTTAACTTTGTCTCATGCAAAATTTTCGCTCGAGTTGAAAATTTTTAACTTGGGCAAAGACACGTTTGAGGCGAATAGCACGTGTTTTCGCGGCAAATGCACCGCCCATATTGCATCATTCGCATCGCCCCACGAGAGGACACATCTGATTGCGTCTTTGCATTGACTTTGTATGTAATCTACTCGTTGAATTTGCGTCTGGTGTGAACCCACAGTTAGTAGACTTTTAGTAGTAGGGGTTAAGGTAAGTAAAATAAATTGATAAAAGTCTACTTTATAGCAGGACTATCAATATTAATTGATATCCATAATTATATATATATATATTATTTTATTATTTTATTGTATCATTTACTGGCAGGTCATTATCATTTAATGTTTTATAAAATGCCCAAATTCTTCTCCCATATTGTATAAATGCAAAAAGCCCAGTAAATCAAACAACCCACTGTCAAATACTTTCAAGTTCTGGATGGACTCCTGGGATCTGGTCTAGTGGGTGAGAGAGTAGCATACTGATGGTGACTTCATCAGATAAGGGACAAACACACGCCATTTTGTCCATGTGTGCGAGTGTGTGTGAGTGTCAGGGAGGCCATGTTGTGGAGAGCGGTGGATGGTTCCCATGGCCCTTAGGAGAGTCTGGCCAATATCAGCACACCAGCAGAAGGCTCATAAAGCCACTCTATCAATTTACAGTTATTATTATGACCGCATGCCCGTCAGTGCAGGAATATTCGCTCTCAATTCAAGCACAGCCACGCCATGCCACGAAATGAAATTTTTCTATTCCCTTAACAGAAGGACACCTGGCTATAGAATTACACCTGGAAATCCTGTCTCATGTTTGTGTTTGCCTGTGTGTGCGCGTGTTTGAGTGTGCCTACCTCATATTTACGCACTTGTTTTTGGCTTTCAACAATAATATAACCTGTAATATGGTTGCTACCGGTCCCTGTCACCATTGTGTTTCTACATCTGATCAGTCACTAGTCTATTTTTCCTATCTTTCCTCGCTGCCATTGATTGCTGCTAATATGAGTTTCATAGGAGATAATATTAGAGAGCAAGAATGTCTGACTTTATTCTTCCAAATGTCTTTGCATTAGCATGGCATTACTGTTTCTGTGTCCTACCTCCTACAGTACTGTATTTCTTAATGCCTTTATATTTTTTAACTAATGATGCTGATAGTGGGGTCAAAATGTCATTTTTCAACATTATATAATTTAAACCTAGCAATCTAATATTTTAGAACATTTAATAAAATTATAATGGATAAACTGCCTTAGCCCATTTCCATATTTGTAGCACTGAGCATGCTACTGCAGCCAAAGTGGTTTTCTTAATTCTGTTGATGCTGTTTTCTCAAAGCATGCTGGGATACTGAGCATCAGTTTGTGTCAGCTTGAGCAATTTAAGTGCATGGTAATTTAAGATAAATTCAAGTTGTTAATAAAATAGATTTGTAATGGATTTGGGAAAATGTAAAAAAGAAACATTTAGACTTTAGGATCCTGTTGTACTGTATGTTTTTTAGTTGATGCCTCAAAAAGTAGAAAAAATGGCATGTTTGTGTTTTAGAAAGTTCTACATTTTTAGAAACGTCTACATTCATCTCCTTATTTTTGGTTTGGTTCTTTTGACCCTGCGCCCCAAAACATGTCTGTTTACAGGATTACAGTCACATTTATTGGCACTGTGGTTTGCATAAGCGAGCGTGTTTACATGAGATGCTTGGATGCCTTAATGTTGTCCGTGTGTTTTTATATTTGTGTGTTTGTGTTGGGTCATGAGTGTAGATTAGCGTTCGTGAGCACAAGTATGTTTATGTGTATAAGTGTGAGTGATACTGTATTGGAGTGTGTGTGTCATACCGTGGGCTGATTCTAAGGGGAGGCTCTACTGGAGGAAGAATCTGGAACACTGGTTCCCTAAGGAGCGCTTGGAAAAAACCTCAGATCAAATGGAGAACATTCACTGCGCTGCTTCGCTCCACTGCCCTGCAACTGGCCAAGGTTGGGCCCTGGCTGTTAACAACACTCACCTCGCTCTCTCATTCTCTCTTGCCCTCTTTCCTTTTGTCCCCTGTGGCGTTGAGCGGCTGACCCTCCCTCCATGGTCTGGAACACAAGGCCCTGTAGACTAGGTTAGGTGCAGTTTAAGAAAAAAGCCAGGTTAGACTTCAAAGTAAAGTGTGTGTGGACCAGGTGTGCTCTTATCCACCAAAACTTTTTAAAGGGTGTTTTGCGTTACAAGCTAGTAGCTGAAGAACAACATTGTACAGACTAGTTATATTTTTTAACTAATTGACTTGTCGATTGTTGGATGAATCATCGCCCATCCCTACCTAAGAGCCGCTCAGGGGATGAGCAGAAGATACACAAACCCAAAGGGTGACCCATGCATGACACATTTCCAGGTCGTCCCAATCAAAATTCCTTTGACCCATTTTTTAAAAAAACCATACCATCGGATAATATTTCAAATATATACCCATCTGTATATAAGACGAATGTTGGCGAATGAGAAAGACCAGAGAGAGAGGACTTCGGGGAGAAGCCAGAGAACGGTTGAGTGAAGCAAGCAGCCATGTGGGTAAACGAGAGAGCTGTCAGTCAGCTGGGGAGGCGGGCTCTGCACCTGTCAGATACAAATAGGAGGCGAGTGCTAATTAACCCGCCTTCAGAAGACTGAGGGGAACGGCAAGCGCTCCAGAGAGACAGAGTCGGAGAGAGAGAGAGAGAGACCGAGCGGGGGGGTTGGCAGTCAGTAGAAATAGCTCTACATCGCTCACATGCTCTCTATCACTGCTCTGAGAGAGAGAGGGAAGGGTAGAAAGATGAATTAGAGGAAGGTGTTTCAGTTTTTTTGGGGGGCCTTTTTGCCACTTTTATTTATAGGTGTAGTCGAGATAGGACAGCGAATGATAGGTAGAAAAAGGGTGGAATGGGGTCAGTAAATGTCAGCTGGAACTCTCAATGGCCCATTTGCACCGCAGTGCACACGTGCTATCCGATTCAGCTTTAAAAAAATTACCAATAGCTCCCACCTTTTTATATGCATTGAAAATTATTCCACACAATTACTTCACTATATAAATTCAAGATACTTTAAGTATATACAAGTATCGTAATTGTCAAGGGAATCACGCACCTACCTTGCCCTCAGGTGAGATAAAGATGTGACCAGAAATAATTATTTGTTCTTCACATAAATAAGATGCGTGAGGTATGTTTTTTGTCTAGCGTGCAAAAGGGACCCAAGTTCAAATTTCAACATAAACTAGCAAAATGAACTAAACTTGACAGCTAGTGATCATTCTGTGCTTTCATTGAGCAGATTTGGCATTTTAAAGGTAACTCGAGAGTTATTGATAGCTAAAGGCATTGTCAAATTAGCCAAAAGATACGAACACACAAGGGTGGGAGATGTGTAGGGCTTTGAGAATGACAGCCGCTCCAAGTCTGTGCATATTACACTGCTTTCTGGAGACTTTTGTCAGCGCAGATTCCTTGTGGCCTTGGTAAATCTATCTCTCTAGATCTGTAACATAACAAACTCATTACTTTCACTCCCTAACACACATACAGAGCTGTGTGCCCTGTCCTCTGCAGGCAGGAAGGCTGGTTGGGGAGTTGTATGCCTGGCAGGCAGTCAGGGTGTAATGGAGGGTATGTGATGGGGGCCTCTGGGTGGTTCAGTCCCTTGGGAGACCGCTGTCACCCCCTTCACTCTAGAGCCAGACTCGCCCAGGGCGTTTTACACCACGAATGCATATTCTTTTTCCCAACCTATCTTTCCATCCATCTGTACGTATGTCCCAGCTACCCAAAGACCCCCCAGTTCTTGCCTGTCGTCACAGCAGCAGCTGAATCCAGAGAGGCCAAGACTCTTATTAAAGCTGCAGATCATTTTCCATCTCCCTTCATCCTTCAGAGAGAAGGAGAGAGAATAGTTTGCAACTTGATACGGCAATGCTTGGAGATGAAAAAGCTGTGCAAGGAAAAGGACAAACTTGGTTATTAGTGGCCTGTTTGTTATTGGGGTTAATTTCATTTAATTTTGTGAGCCAACCGATAAGTCTTGATATAAATTTGTATGCTAAAGGAATGGTATTGGTTAAATATGGTATTGGTTAAACATGACTTTGTTATATAGGTCAACATAGTAATAACAACACTGAACCTATTTACTTTCCCAATGCACTGTCCCATCCCACATTGTTTTTTTTTGTTCCTTCTGAAATACGACACAGAAGTTAAATGGTTTGTGAACAGCAGTCAATGTTAAATTTAAAGCTTTGTTACCACAGAAAATCGTCTTTATGACGGCGTGCTCCATATTGCCCCATTGTAAGTGCATAACTGTCAGTGTAGTATTTTGTTTGTGTTTTACAAACTGCTAGACAAGCCAAAACATTTTTCTGTGGTAGTCGACAGCATGCCACGCTGTTTTGTATTGAGTTAGTATTGATAAATGATGATGCAATAATAATAATGTAGATAAATTATTGAAACCACATTGAAACCAACAGATTTTCCAAACAATAAAATGCTGAATAATCTTTCAAGTAGAGTTGAGTCTATTAAAGCGGAGTCTATTAAAAACTGTTTTCAGTTCAGATTGAAACCTGGTCCACTGCTTGCTCTTGAAATTATGTACTACTAGGCCAGATCTTACATCTTAGTAAAACTTTCTTCAAAGTCTTTTCTTCCCTTTGGTCATGTCTGATCTCACCTAGGGTGCCAAGTGAGCCTAAACTGGTGCCCCCTTAAAAAAAAACGATTCAAGACACCCCTGCCTATAGCAAGGGATCGCGTGTGCGCAGGCACCTGTGCGTGCCTGCATGTTTCCAGAAATCAGACTACATGTGTTTCCTCAAAGTGAGTGCTGCTTTGTGTGTTGGTCCTCCCTTACCCCCTCCATTCCCTCTCTCTCTCTCCGAGCCAGAGGGTGGCCTGAAGATTCCTCCACTAAGCCTTTGGCACAGATACAAATGCAGTCACAGCTGGTTGTAAACTCAGGTTTTCCAGGGAGAGCAAGAGCCCTGCCTCCATAAGAGAGAGCGAGATTGAGGAGGGGAGGGAGCGCTGCATGCTGGGATGGAGAGAAAGAGAGGGAGGGGTGAGACGAAGGAGGGTTGTTTCAAAGCACACTGGAAGTCATTTTTCATCACAGGGTTCATTTTTCACGATGAAGTTCTTTTCTCTCTTCGTTTCGGTCTCTTTTTCTTTTCTTTTCCTCCTTACGTACGAGACTCCACTTATCCTCCGTTTCCCCCCTTCACTTTTTCCCCACTCGCGTTCAGCCCCAGATTCTCCTCTTCCCCTCTTATAAAATATGGATGGCACCGGTTTTGGGCGAGTTGAGAGGCTCTCTGGCAGAGAGAGTGCAGTGCTCTGTGTCTGCAGAGACTCGGCTTGTGCGCGCACCTAAACACTTCACTGAGCAATCTGTCAACATGTCAGAGACACATGTTTTGTTAAAAAAAAGAGAGGAAAAAAGAAAAAAGTGCTTCCAGAGGGAGTAATGGCTTCCCACCAGGACTCCGAAAATGCTTTGAATTCAGCAGATTTCTATTGCGGGGGACTCCCCTGGGGTGCCTTTTTTACAATGCCTGCATTTCAGAAATTTGAGCCAAAGACCCCTGGGGGCGTCCTTTCATAATGCCTGAAAATGTAGGGTTATATTGTGTGCAGTTCCCCATGGGGCCTTTATTAATACCTGAATTCTGAGGGACTGGAAATTACACAGGGACTCTGTGGGGGCCTTCGCTCGCACCAGGAAGGGAGAAAAACTCTGTGGGGACGTTCGCTCCTCTCGTCTCCACTCTCTTCTCCTTCTTCTTTTCCTTCCATCCTCTTCTTTTTTCCTCTCTTTTTCTTCCTGCTCCATGCAAGACTGAAATAAAAGAATTTGCCAAAGGACACAAAAAAGGAGCGTGTGTGTGCTGCTTGTCTGTGTTGGCGGCAATGTACTTGTATTCAGCTTGCCTTCTCGGAGGGAAAAAATCAGCCGATTAAAAATGTAACTCTCTTTCTTTCTCTCTCTCTCTCTCTTACTCTATGCTGCTGTGTCGAGCAGGCGGGCGGAAGAGGGGAGAGTAAATATTTGGTCTGTCTGCGTGTGCCCAGGAAGAAGCCAAAATCTGTTGGAATATCCACACACGTCTTTTTTCTCCTGGTCGTGGGGAGAGAGATAGAGTTGATATTCCTGCTACCAAACATGCACTCATTTGTATTCATTGGCTATAGGAAGTGTGTGCATGCGCAAATAAACGTAAAGATAATCAAAGTACACAATTACAAATCAATTTTTTGAGCACACATCCACACAAAGATGCATAATTCATAGCGTGCTTATTTGCACAAGCTCTGGCCACGCGTCATTTTGTTTTAGCGGGCGCATTTGATGCGACTAGCATCGCCGGCAGGTTCAAATAGTCTTTCTTCCTCCGCATTACCCTCATCTACAAATGCATAAATATTACAGCGCTCCATAACTCATTCATACATACAGATCTGTTCGCGCCTCAGGAAGTGCGCCAGTTTGAAATGAAATTTCTGCAGATTAAATTAAAGTTTCCATTTCTGGATGTGACTGCTCAACTTTGAGCCCGGAGTCAATCGAGGCCAACGTCGCTCCCAATGAACGATTGTGTTGGTGGGTTGGAGTGTGCGGGTTCATTTTAAGATGGCCGCCCTTTGTTGGTTTTCCGCAGGGATGTGGGCTTTGTTCGAGTCCCGGGTGAGGGCTCTGTGGGCGGAGCAGGTCAGGTGTTCCTGCCTTTCAGTTGATCAGTTTGCGTGTTAGTTAGCGTACTTGATGGGTTTGTGCGAGAATGTGACCCTCGGTTGGTGGGCATGACCTCTGTGACCTCAGGTGCTGGTGAATAGAGCAGTCACCAGGTTCTTCATGGGGAGCCGCAGTAATGAGGAACAGCCTGTTCTCTTGGATTCTTGCGCCCTTGTGGCAGCAACCCCCAAAACCTCTCCCCTCCTTCTCTCTCTATCTCTCTCTCTTACCATTGCTAACCCAAACTCTGCCCTCTCTCTCTCTACTCTCTTCAGCCCATCTTTGTCTTTTCTCCTGTCTCCCTTGCTCCAGCTCTCCTGCAGTGTCCTTTCTCCCTTCTTCAATTTCTTTTTCACTCACTCACCGCCTCCTGTCGAGTTTGGACCATGTGCCCCTAACTCGCTCTCTCTCAAGCTCTGCTTCTCCATTATGGTGCTTGGCTACTAGCTGTGTTCCTCCACTCCTCACTGGCTCCCCATAGCCAGCTTAGCGTGGGCTGAATGTGGGCGTAGAGAGGTCCTGTGCGGGCCCTGCAGGTTTGGGCTCAAGATGTGCCACTGCTGCTGATCTCTGCTCGTATTGTTACCGTCAAGGGGTCAAGGTTTTGTCGGTTTGCATGGTACATTTAGCCCATGCTGGTAGATGCCGTAAGCACACCATCTGGCTGTATAAAAGATATGTATCTATTGACTAGTATCTGTACCCTGTAAATTATTTTTGGAAGCATTATAGATTTAAATTGCAAATATTGTATTGCATCACTGGTATTTTAACAGTGCAGTGAGTTTGGATAGCTATTTAAAAGTTTGGAACTTTGCAGTCTTGTGGTGCTGTTAGCCAGTCAAGCACTGTCGTGACATAATTTCCCTAAAAGTCCAGAATAATCAGTCACTTGACATTTTAAGATTCAGCTGACTGGCTTAAAATAACCTGACTGCAGAACTAAGCATCCATGATGACTTAAATTTTCAGTTTTTATAATTATCAGTATGTGTTGAACCCATAACGTTTTGCACTGCTAATGTGATGCTCTACCAATACAGCTACAGGGGCACTTTTTGTGGTTTGCTTAGTTTTTAGGGGGTCCTGTCAAATTGTCATTGGAATAGGTAAGAATGGTAACAGATAGCTCTCTCCAGGTATTATATACCTTGGTTACAGTGTAGAGATCCAGTCAAGTAGCGCTACATGTCAAGTATGCCCACACGCAAGACCCACATACTCTTTCACATACTGACACACAAGGGGCGCAAATCGCACACACGCTCTCACACACATGCACACACTTGGTGCAGGGGAGCCAAAGGGCAGTGTGCCAGGGGGAGAGCTGTTATAATAGTTTTAACCCAGCGCTCAGGTGTGGCTCGCCTTTGTCAAGTGAAATGTCAGGAAATGCAGTGCTCCTGGGACGTGCGCACGGAGAGAAACGGGCAAGGCTGTCTGAATCCACACTCCTTTCAATGAGCCCAGCCTTTTCCCCCATCTGCAGACAGAGCAGAGTCCATTAACCACGGCCGCCAGCATACACGGGACGCACAACCTCACTCTTATTGATAAACCCTCACACATGCAAGCGTGTGCATTGATACAGCATGCGGACACAATCATAAGTGCTTTTCTGGCCTAGTTTTTTGCCTTTAAAGTAATGTCTGTTTTAAAACCTAGTGAGCTACCTTGCTGTCTACGGCCTTTATAGACTGCCGTCTAAGGCAAAATTCCAGTTACCCTATTAATATTGTTAAAGCGTACAAAAAAGTAAGACACATTTTTTTTGCTGTTAGTAAGTTGATAAGAAGATGTCGTTCACTAAAAAGCATTAAAGAGTACAAATATTTTTATTTTTTGGAACTATTTTTGGCAATATATTTGGGTATTAAATGGCATATTAAGTGTATTAAAGTAAACAAAAATCAGTTAAGCCTACTTACCATGATTCAGAATATTACACTTAGAGTATAATGATTTATAATTTAAGCTGTCGGGTCAGGTTTCACAGGAAATGTTTATAGATAAGCACATTAAGTAACCTGCAGTTTTAGGTTTCAAACAGAGATGGCGATATAAAGCAAAAGTTACTGATTGCAGCTTTAACATAAATCTGTAACATTTCTCCTGATTTGTTCACAATTGCATCACAGTGGTTTCGGTGAAGAATACATGCCATCCTGCCTTAGAGTTTGGCCCAAAAAAAAATCTATCTGTCTTCACATCAAAAGCATATTTATAATGCATTAGTGTTATCTTGGTAAGCAGCCAAGCAAAGCATCCTAATATTTAAGTTTGTTATCATGATAATCACTGCGCGTTATGATGTATCACAGAATGCCACTTTCTCTATTGTTAACATTACTCTCCCAATCTCCCATGATGACTCAAACAAGCTTCATATGTGTTCAGATATGTATCACATACCAGTATAATACATGTATTCTCATTTTCCTAGTTCCGGTTTTTCACGACTGATATTTTTGCACACAGCCCCTGTGTGTCCATAGATGATAGAGAACCTCTATTTCAATCTTCCCTACGGACAGCCCCCCTTAGGGACCTCTGCCAGCCTCAGGCAGGCTCTCACACACCCATTAAGCCCTCCCTCTATCTCTCTCGCACACACACTCATACACGGTGACGTCAGTGGCTGGTTGCTCCCCTGGGTGCCATGAGCAGTCTTTGTTCCCCCTCGTTTTTCCCCTCCCCTTCAGTTCTGCTCCTCTCCATGTCCTTTGTCCCTGGAAATAGCCATCCAGCTAAGTGCCTGATTGGAATCCTTCGCGTCTTGGCATGGTCGCAAAGGGGGGCCTCCAAGAACGAGATGAAGAGCAGGACAGGTCTAGATTTAGAGCGCAATATCGAATGAGCGAAGCATATATAAGATGTTTTTTCTTTTCTTAGCGACGTTCAATGGAATTGGCACGCTAGGTGTGTATTGTTCCATATGGAGATTCCCAAGAGGGAAACAGAAAGGAAAGAGAGCGATGGGGGTTGAATGTTCAAAGGATGCGGTCCTCCATTGGGGGTTAAGGATCTGGAGAATTCTTCTGCTGTTTCTCAGAGCTCAGATCCTACGCCATCCACCCAGTCATTGTAAAATATTTAAACCTGTTTCTCATTTCTGGGGAGGATAGGAAACTCGCTGCTGAATAAGTAACCAGACCTGGGGGTGGGTGGCGAAGTCGACTCGCAACTCCAACTTGAAAAACGCGACAAATTAAACGCACATCCCAGCAAGAAAATATAGGATAAACAAAAGTTGTCACATTATTAGCTTTGGTGTCTCTACTTTTCCCTCTGAAGTCTCTTTTCTTTTCTTGTTTTTATGCTTTCTTTCTTTCTTCCCCTCATTTAATGAGAGCAGCTCCAGTGAAGCGCAGTAAGGCCGTGGTGGACCTGCTCTCTGGCTGGCTGGTGGGAGCGCCCTGCTCAAGTAATGAACTCCCCCAGGACACAGCACAGCAATGCGGGTCTGTCTCTACGTTCCATCCCCAGGGCGGACCAGGACTGCTACTGCTGCTTTTGGGAGGGGAGACTGCAAAAAGTGAGGGAAACATAGTCGCTACTTACCCCCCCGGTCTGCTGCCAAAGTGTGCGGCCTGCGAACGGGCAGATAAACTAGGATGGGGGTTTGGAAGAGAGAGAGAGAAGGGGCTCTGACAGCTGTGGGGTCTTTAGGTTGACTGGTAGAGGACTGATAATGGGTTGGTATTGATCAAATATGCTAGGAGAAGACTAATGATCCATGAGCATTCTGGAAAAGTTTTGAAGAGATAAAGTAAATGTATATGTGTGTGTGTTGGTAATGGAGAAAATTGGCACCATATATCCAGACGTTAGGAAATGATAGGAGAGAGAGAATTTTTTTTTGTGAAGTTTAGTTTTTGTGGTAGCTGGAAGCATAGTCATGTATAAAAAATAAATAAAAATTGAAAAACACTGTAGAACTAAGTAATTCTTGTATTTAGGTAAATAAAATGTAAATAAATGAAAAATAGCTTGGGGTAAAAAATAGAGAGGAAACATGTTAGCCATTATTTAGTGAGAATTTACACTACAGCTCTCATGTGAAATGTGTCACTAGGATTTTAGGACCCTTTAAGAGTTCAGCAAGACTAAAGACAAATCTGTTTTCCAGTTGGACCAATCAGTATCAGATTCACTCCGAGCAGCCCGGTGTATTGTGAGATAGCAGTGGGATTTTTTGGCGATAGCGTTGTGATTAGGTTGCTTTGACAGTGATGGCGAGTTTCCACCACCCGTTTAGGTCAAAACGGATAAACTTTCTGATGTAGACAAGGCAGCATCATTCCCCTCGAGCCTGAAAAATGCGATATGTGCATGTCAGAGCACCTTGGCAGGGCTCTGTACGAGCCGATAGCTCATAGATGAGGAGAAATTGTTCCACTGTTTGCGCCGAAGGCCATAGCCAAGACTTAAATCTAATTTTGGCTTCAATCGGCAATCAATGAAATATCCTGAAAAATTGGGAGATCCGCAGCGGTGGTGGAGAGGGAGTTTGGTAAGGACAGGGGGAGCGGTGCTGTAACTTGCTGTGAACGGTTGCTTTATATATATACTGACCCTCTCATCGCAAATCATTTCACACCTCAGACACATCGGTGGCCCTTGACAGACACTTTCCGGTGATAACAACATTTCTTCCTAATGAAATAAGGCATGAGCAATTGTTTTTTTTCCCAATGTAATATTACCCATATGTCCTTAATTATTCATATTTCAGTAATGCAGTCTCTTAATGGCTGGAAACACTAGTAAGTAATAAAACACTTGGGGGTTTGATTTAATTTAATTTTTTCATATTAATTTAATTTTGGGGCACGAGCTTTTGTGACAGGAAAACGCACCATTTCATATTGACTGTGTGGTTTTGTGTGTATTTGTGTTTTTTCCGTTTCCGTTTTTTGTTAATTAGTTGTATTTAATGTGCTCATATTTGGAGTTAAGAATTTGATAAAATCCCTAATCCTACATATTACTTGTTTAGGAAATCTGCTTGTTTTTCAAAAGTGATCATCAATCTCACAGATTTACATTGAAGACAGGTCTTGGTTTATCTCTAATGCACCGTGTAGTTGACTTTTGCGCAGGCAACTGCCACTCACGTTTCTTTATAAACCTCAAAATCTATTTGAGTTTTACTGTCTGTCATTGAATTTAACATGGGGGGTTTGAAGTGGTGGAGAGTTGGAGGAGAGATGGAGGAGAAACATAAAAGGCGGATCAACGGCCGCCACACGTCCATCACCGAGGCCATTTTCATGTTTCTGTTCTCCTGCGTTATTAAAAAGCGGTGGCGGGGATGTATTTGATGTCAGGATGGGGCTGCACATTTACTGTTAGTCCCACTGCAATCCTTTTTTCTGCTGTGGAGTCCGAGCAGCTAGTGGTCGGCATTGATCTCATGCACCCGTCAGGCTGCCCTCTACCACACCGCGTGCCCAATTGTCTGTGCTTGTATTTATAAGCAGCTATTTGTATTTCATACGTGCATGTTTATGGGCAGCTGTTTGTATGTATGTTTGTGTAAGCATGTGCATTTCCTTTATGATGCCACTTGTGGATATGTCTTTCAAGCATGCATTATTGTGTGTCTGAAGGTCAGCTTGGTCTTCATCCCACAGAACAGCCCATGGGGCGATGCCAAAAGTTCCCAACAAAAGTTTTTTTTTTAGTCGGGCAGTCACAGTGGATGGCTTTTCCCCCCATAGGACAGCAGGAGGGCTCCCTGCATGGGCTGGGGCCTTGCTGGCAAAAGGGGAGGGCCAGGATGGGATCTGGCAGCGTTTGTACGTCCCGGTAGGGGTTAGAGAGTGTGTGTGTGTGTGTGTGAAGGACTAGCGCAAAGGCAACCCCAGGATCCAATGGATTGGAGAAGTTTTCACATTGCCTCCATCCTCTGTTTCTCGCTTTAGCGGATGTAGGCCGTAATTACTGGACCCCCTGGTTTCCCTTTCTCCCGACCATAGCCTTTGATCTGTTTCATGTTGGGCAGATTTTTTTTTCCCACTCGCTGTACCTTTGTCTCGTCCTCTCTTTCTTTTCTCCACCACTTCTTTTCCCCTGACTGAGCCCCCTTTGATGGAGACAGTGTGTACTCTTTAATACACAAAGAGACTTTTCTCTCTCTCTCTCCGCCCTCCATTTTGTTTTAAAGTTGGGTCCTTTTTGTTGACAACCACATTGAACTTGATACAGATTTTTTTCCTTCCTGTTTGCGGCTTTGTTTCGTTTTATTTTGGGTTTTTCATGTTCATGACTTTGATTAAAGGCACCATGCTTTTTCCGACCCGTAAAAACTGGCAAAGCTAATGGCTCGGCCACTCCTTGGGTCCCGTCGGCATCCCTCTTTGCTTTTGAACAGTAAAGAAACGCGATACGGGCTATGCGCGTGTGGGTTTAATGCTTGTTGTATGTCGTGTGGGTTAATGTGTCAGCGAGTGCATAGGTTTAACACAAAATAATAATGCGCTGATGAAAACATACCAGAGTGAATAAGCGGCCCTCACCTGTTGGCGGTCGCGCATTGTCCGTTGTTTAGCGAGCGCCCCGCCGGGCACTGATCCATAGCCTCCTGCGTGTGTGGAAGTGGGGGTTGTGTTTGTTTGTAAAGTAATGGCATTGTTAGCATAATGCTGGCTTGATTTGCTATTCGGTGTGGCATGATATGGCTATTCTTTTGGGCTAATTGCCACGCCACATAGCGCTCCGGCTTCTGGTGTGAGTTTCTAAGAAGGCTCAAATCTGATAGGCGCTATCGGAGCGGGTGTGGGCATGGTCCAGAGATTGGCTTTTGTTAACAGCTCACAGACAAGAAGTCCGTTGTGACTTTAGTGTTTGCTCGTTGAAAGAATTATTATTATTTTATTTAACTGCACTCTTTCTGTCTGTCTCTCTCTCTCTCTCTCTCTCTCTCTCTCTCTCTATGTGCTGTATGCGAGTGTGCATGTGTGTGTTAGTGAGAGGTTGAGCTGAGAGACAGGCAGAGAGACAGTGCATGCTGTTGTAATGACAGTGCTGAGGTGCAGTTCTTCCTGTGTCCTTGAACCCCCGGCTGGGTGCTCTGGTGTCGCCCTGGGGAGCGTACCGTTTAATACCACAGTAATTATCCTGTCCTTATTCACCACATTGCTGTCCAGGTGTCTCCTTCACCCTGCCTTGCAGCGTGTGTGTGTGTGTGTGTGTGTGTGTGTCTTTGTGAATAGACGTGTGTGTTGTTGTGTTTTTTTATAGTGCCTGTGCCCTGTATTTTTATGCCTTTTAATATTCATGGCACCTTTTCATTAACTCATGTGGGTGTGTTTCTCAGTCAGATTTCTATGTTGTTTGTGTATTAACGTCATGTGTGTAGTTCTGCATGTGCTAGTTTCTGTTTACTCAACTGTTTGCGCATTAATGTCAACGCATGTGTTTGTGTGTAGTTCCTGTTTGTGTATGCGTATGGATGTCTTTCTGGATCTCCGGCTCTCCGTATGTCTGTGTGACTAATGGCAGGTCCAGGTGTTCCTCTCAGTTCTGGGGGTCCCTTGAGAGCTCGAAGGGTCCCAATGTGGCAGGATGGGCAGGAGGTACCCGCCTTTCTCTGCATGTGTGAGGGTCTCTTGGGCGCTGCAGCCTCATGGGGAGCTCTGGCCTTAACCTCTCCCCACTCTCATCTTTATGTACTCGCCTACTTGTCCCCTTTTTGCTCAGATTAAATGAAGTATTATGTTAGGTATAATTATTACAGTACATGGGGGTGATTCTCACGAAATCCAGACTTAAAAGGTGTCCAGCATCAGATTTTTTTTAAAAAAAAGCCATTGAAGACAATTTTTTTGCACATAAAAGATTAAGGTCTGAACTAACTATAACCATTATTTTTAGAGGTTTTTGAAAATATTTCCTATAGAATTATTTACATTTTTTTAGATTATCATTATAAAAAATTATCATTACCGCAACATGATATTACATTAAATATATGCATTTACAAACGTATGCTTCGGTAATGAGAACTAAAAAAGTTGTCTAGGTACTATGACCAACAAAATTTCAGCTTGCATCTGGAGAGAAAAATAAGAACTGCTTACCTGGTAGCCATCTTTAGTGTCACAGTCAATTATGTTCCTTCTAACAATTTTTTTTTAAATGTTAGCTTCTTGAGGGCTTAAATAATTATTGAAAATTGTTACGGAGGATGAGAAAATTGGTCTTGGACACATTTATATTCCTTATTATTGTCTCTACATTTACCAATGATCACCAAATATCACATGTTTCTTTACTGTAAATGTTTAGTCTAACATGCACTGAAGCTTTTTTTTTGTTTTTTTTATTATAAATATTTCCATGTCAAAGAACCTAAATCCAGTCATGGACACGTTGCGGTAATGAAAATTGTTCCCCTTAAATGTGAAAAAAAATTGGTTGTATGGTGTCATTTGAAATCATGTGCAAAATAGTACGTGAAGAGATGTTTGTAACTTTATGCTTCTTATTTTAAAACTCTTACTTTGCATTTAATTTTTTATCAAAATGTTTCATGACACCTCATAAGTGGCTCTCATGACACGGCTCTCTGCTTGATTTTGATTGGTCAATGGCACCATTAAGCAATTAAATACATTTGGTAGACACATATGCATTCAAGCTATACATTTAAACTGTGTGTGTGTGTGTGTGTGTGTGCGCGTTCCCTGGGATACAAACCCGTGATCTTTTGCTCTGTTAACATATTGCTCTACCAATTGAGCTACAGGACACTTTTCGCATAATGTCCAATAAACTACATTATTGACTTTATCTCAGTCAAAGCATATTATGTAGTTCGTAGCTCCAAATAGTATAATAAGTGTGATATGTCTAGTCAGCTGGTTTATGGTGATATTAGACTCGATCGTTCTGTCTGAGCTTATTGTGCAAAATAAACAGCTGACTATACATTTTCTCTTACCTGTCCCATATTATATTGAGTTTTTTTAACTGTAGATTTTTTAATTATTTTTTTATTCCAGTATAAGCCTTTAACTTTACTCAGTGTTAGTGCTGTCATTATCAGTACAGTCACTTGACTATAGGGGGCGATATACAATGAATCATGCTTGTGACACATAAATAGCTGATGGCTTACAGGCCCGCAGGTTCAAATCCAGCCTGCAACATCTCCCAGCTCCATCTCTCCATCCCTAAACTTTCATCTATCTTCACTATCCTATGTATTAAGAAGGTTTAAAATTGATTTGGCATTCTTGCGTTTGGTATTACACAGCAGTGCCCTATGCTGCTCCAGTGGTCATCTTCTGCACTGTGAGTCTGTGCAGGTGTAAGTGGATTATTGCAGCATCAGCTTGTCATCTGGGAGCACTTGTTTGAAGGCTTGAGATGGATTAAACACTCATCAGAAATAAGGTGCTTAACCTGTCAGGCCCCGGAGACAGTTATATGTTAAGCTAAGAGCGATGGCTATTACTGTCACACTATGTTTTACCCCAAATTGTTGGTGCTAATTGTTTAAATGGCATTAACATATCTACTTTGCTACTTTCTACAATCTGAGTGTGCATGTGCCCTGTTTTTTCAGTGGACATGATGCATGAAATTGGTGGTGTCCACATGTCATGTTTTAGCATTAAGAGCTCTCCATTAGCCGCCTCCTGTAGCACAGGACCCTGCGGAGAGGTTGACTATTTTTAACAATGAGGTTTAGCTGATTGGGTCCAGGGAAAAGATGAAAAGATGGATGGTCAGCGTCAAACGCAGCAGACGCAAAAAAAAAAACGCTTCATATCCTTCACACTGTCCATGTCGCACATTCCTTCAGTGACTTTCCTGTATAACAAATTCACCCTAGCCTGAATTTATGTGGGTTTACCATTTTGTCTGAAAAATTGCATGCAGATGTTTGTGTGTAGCTATTGTAGTTATGTTGTTGTGATGCTCACATGCAGATGTGTGAGACAGGCCTTAGTTTATGTGTGTGCTGTGATGATATATTAAGGTTAAAGGCTTCTTGTGTGTTAACAGGAGGAGTAGGTGAGCTTTTACCTAAATCCTCTTCAGCTCGAGTTTGATCAAAGAGGCAGAATATCATGTGTGATTGGTTATGCTCTGACTGCCACAGATCGTAGTGAGATACAGTTAGTCAAAATGATCCAAGACACATTCACCTTTCTCTATTTTCTCCCATCTGTTATGCACATGGACTCTGTTATGAAGACACACGTAACAAACACACATGTAAACACACGATCTCTGTGGTGGAGGGTCATAATCCATGATTTGTGAGGTAGATGTTTGTGTGCATCTGCGTGTTTGCATCTGTGTGTGTATATGTGGGGCTCTAGAAGGGAACAAAGTGCTTGTTTAGTGCAGCTTTCTTGCATGGCCAAGCAGGCAGCTGCTTCCCATTGACTCGGTACTCAGCGGGAACCTGACTAACTGTACACTTCCAACCAGTAAAACTCGTGACATACACGACTACCAAAGGACAGATAGATAGAAAGAGTGAATGAGAGAGACATCAAACGAGTGCTGTGCTGTAGTGTCGGGGAAGCTATGCTTTGAAGCTAAAAGCTACTCGTAATTTAAAGTAGTTATGTGTTCCTGTAGCTCAATTGGTAGAGCATTGCGATGGTAACAACCAGGCCATGGGTTTGATCCAAGGGTGCGCACATAGGCTACTGAGGAAAAATGTATAGCTTGAATATAAGCTTTGGATAAAAGTATCTGCCAAATTTGTAATTATAAAACTACAGTCAAACTACCGTTTAGAAATTGTAGAAGCTACAGTTTGTTAAATACAAAAGTAGCTACTGTAGTAACAACATTGATCATTTTTAATGGGTAAGCATGTTTTAAAAGTAAGAAACTTAACATTTGTTAGTACCCTGGACCACAAAAGCAGTCATAGGGTCAGTTTTGAAAAACTGAGATTTATTCATGGCTGGATCACTGAATGAATAAGCTACCTATTGATGTATAGTTTGTTATAGCACAGTATTTGGCCGAGATACAAGTATTTGTATATCTTGAAAGTAAGGTGCAAAAAATCTAAATTTTAAGAAAATCTCCTTTAAAGTGGTCCAAATGAAGTTCAAATAAATACTTTTTTAATATTTAATATTGTGGGAAATTAACAAAATATCTTCATGAAAGATGATCTTTAATTAATATCTTAATGATTTTTAGCATTTAAAGGGACATACAGCAATAGCCAACAAACATTTTATGGGTCAAAATTATATATTTTTTAAAGTGACAGCATATTTTTAACAATATGCTCATTTTCCAGCTCCCCTAGAGTTAAACATTTGATTTTTACTGTTTTGAAATCCATTCAGCTGATCCCCTGGTCTGGCGCTAACACTTTTAGCATAGCTCAGCACAATCCACCGAATCCGATCAGACCACCAGCATCACGCCTAAAAAAAATAACCAAAGAGTTTGGATATTTTTCCTATTTTAAACTTGACTCTTCTGTATTTACATTGTGTACTAAGATCGACGGAAAATTTTAAGTTGCGATTTTCCAGGCAGATATGGCTAGGAACTATAGCATCCGAAAATAGTCCCCTTAGTTTCTTTCAATAGCAGGGGACTATTTTCGGGCACGTTACGGTGTCATGAGCAATTCGGTCCCCCCGAGCAATTCGGTCTCCCCTAGGACCCCGATTGGTATCTAGCACTAATGCCTGCTCAAAAATTTGTCATTGCAATATCTCGTCTGCATACGCGGATGGCAAGTTAATTATGTTGTACAAAATAGAAGCATAAATTAAAAAAAATAAAATAAAAGTTAACTAAAAAAAATAATAAACTAATATTCATGTTGCAGACACTTTTGTGTCATCATCTGCTTTACAAAAACAATACTTTTATTTTTTGTAAATTATTAACATATCTTACGGAATATATTTTTTAATAGTAAAAGTGTAGTAATCATGGCTTATAATTATAATTTAAATGTGTGATTCAACTATGTAGTAATCATGTTTTGTATAAGTAATTAATGAGTAAGTAATTGTATAAGTAGACAGTCAAGAGTGGAAATGGTACAGTATAATAATCTAAATAATACAATGTGTAGATCTCCCACCTATAACCTCATTTATATACTACTATATGAAACATATCATTTAAAAGACATCAATTGTAATTTTAACAACGTTCTAACTACATAAATCATAACGCGATTTTGTAGGAATTGTAATAAGGCGCTAAGAAAACTACCCATGAGGAGTTTTTTCAGCCAATGGAATCACGCGGGGTCCTAGGGGAGACCGAATTGCTCGGGGGGACCGAATTGCTCACGACAACGGCAGCACAATCTTTAATTAATACGCCAGAATGAGAGTATAGTCCTAGCCATATCTGCCTAGAAAATCGCATCTTTTAATTTTCAGTCAGTCTTAGTACATGATTTAACTACAGAAAAGTCAAGTTTTAAATAGAAAAAATATAGAAACTCTTTGGTTATTTTTTAGGCACAATGCTAATGGTCTAATCAGATTAAATGGATTGTGCTAAGCTATGCTAAAAGCGCCAGCGCCAGACCCGGAGATCAGCTGAATGGATTCCAAAACGGTAAAAATCTAATATTTAACTCTAGGGGAGCTGGAATATGAGAATATTTTCAAAAAAAGTAAAGTTTCCCTTCAAAATTTATAATTTTGACCCATAAAATGTTTTGTTGGCTATTGCTGCAAATATACTCATTCTATGACTGGTTTTGTGGTCCAGGGTCACTTTTGTAAGTACAATAAAAAACTAGCATTTATTGACCACAATAATTTACATAATTGATTTTAAAATAAAGATGTATTTTTGCATTCAATTAAAAAGATGCACAAACTTCAAATGAAAATCAGATAGTATTTTAATTGGTTCTTTTGCTCGAACCCTCAAGCTGATTCACTAAAACAAATAAGACTTTCCTATGTTACCTACAGTTTGACAGACAGTTACACCACTACACCAAAGATTAAAGTGTAATGAACTAGTGTCATTACATATAGTTAAAGGAGTAGTCCACTTTAAAGCTGGGGTCCACTGATTTTTTATAGTAGGAAAAAATACTATGGTAAGTCAACAGGCCCCATCTTTAAAGTTGACTACTCCTTTAAGTAGAGACACTTGTTAGCACTTCTCCATGTTATTTTGGTGACTTTCTCTCACACATCATAATGATTTACGCTTGTGTTCAACCAAAAGTGTAAAGCCATCTAAACTTTGAGAAAAGAGAGATACTGAAGCCAAACATGTTATTTTCTGATGCTGGAGTTGTGAAGAGACTTGTTTTGGTACACTTCACATGTAATTAATCTACAGCTGTTTAACAGTGCGAGCCCCTGCCGCACACGCAGACCGAGCAACCCAAGAGTCAAACGGAGCTTAACTACTGCCGGTGCCCCTGTCGTCACGCACACCCCTCTCAGTCTTTATCTCTCCTTCATCTCACCTTCATTCTCCCTCAGACACATACGAAGTACTTGCGTTTCACCCCTGTACCACGAAAAACGCTTAGCGTGTAAATCATCCTGGTTTAAAAGGCCACTTGCTTTTTTGTGTCTAAACATTATTGATGTCTAAGGGGTTTTAAATGAGTTTACAGCAATGTAAAAGGGTTTGTTTTATGTAGAAAGGTTTTGTGATTCCAGTAGTGTTCAGTTAAAGTTACAAACCTTATTAATTTAATTTTATTTATTTATGAGTGTAACAAATAAATACATATTATGCTTAAATTAAGAATCTGTGGCTGGCTGTCAATTACTATTGCAAATAATTTTGTCCTTCAGTTTATTAAAAAAAGTTTGACAGGATTTTTTTGCATGCAGATCTAATGGACAATATGAGGTACATTGCCCTTTAACCTTTTATTGTAGGGGTGCAACTGTCAGCATAGGTTTTTTGCACACTGACTTGTTTTCTGAAATCAATGACAAAGTCCTTGCTATTAAAGCTTTATTTACTTTTGGATATGACTTCATTTTTCATTTTTAAAACATTTTTCTAGCACTGCAAAATATGAATTTCTTGCTCGGTATTTTGGTCTTTTTCCAGTACAAATATCTAAAAATTCTTAAGTCGAAAGAACTTGATCAACATTGAGTTAATTTTTTTTTATCTGCCAATGGGGTATGAAAGTGCTTAACAAAAATGTAAAACTTAATTTAAGTTTTTGTTCTTGTTTTAAGAATAAACCCTCTTAATATTGATATATTTTCAAGTACATTTGATTTTCAGAATTTTTAAGAGAAAAATACAAAGCAAGAAATCCATTTTTGCATTGCAGCAAATTCGCTTTTGTCATCTGAGTGATATTAGGTCTCTGGTCATCTGACACATTGGGGGCGCTCACGGTCAGCACGAGTTCAAGTCCACCCCATGTCATTTTCAGATCCTGTGTCTGCTTTTTTATGCATCATCTCTCCAATATCTCTTGTGGTGATGACAGCACTGCACCCATCTGCACAGTTCTCTGTGGTCTCTGGAGGTGAGTGAGTGGTCAGTCTCCAGACCGTGTTCCACTTTCCCCCCTCTTCCTCACCTGGGGGTCGCCAGAGGGGAGATGGGGGCAGGCTGTCAGCTGTCCTTGCCTTCCCAACCCCCTGCCCCTCACCTTCTGCCCTGGGAATGAGTCCGGCTGCTCGGACGCTTTTGGGCGCCAGCAACTCCATATGGGCCGTGGGCAGCAAGCGTGTGTGTCCTCTAGGATTCCGGCCCCTGACAGGCAGCCTGTCCTGTGACATCACTGCCGTGTGTATGTGCCCCGTGTTGTGTACCTGCAAGTGTGTGTTTTAGTAGATGGGTTACCTCCAGGATTACGATTCCTGACAGACTGGCTACACGATGACATCATCTTGGCATGTGTTTGCGTATATCCATGTGTCCTTTAGGAAAAGACCCCTAACAGACTGTGTCCCTTGAGCCCCCTGTAGGGTACCGAGAGCAGTGCCAGGGGTCTTGCAAGCACAGACTGGAGAGTGTCAGCTTGATGGAGCAAGGGACAACAAACACGAGTTTGTGTGTATGTGTGTGTTTGTGTGTCCACTAGGACCGGGCCCCTTGAGCATCAGTGGGGTACGGTACATGTGTGTCAGCATTGAAAACCCAAATGTACAGAACAGTATGTGGGAGAAAAACAGAAGTTGGTTTTGTGTGTGTTCATGTTTGTGTATTTCACTATTCGTAAACAGGTGTTTGGTCTCAAAGACTGTTAGTCCCATAGGACTTCTGGCCATGTGGTCAGTTCCTGTGTGCCACTCTCCCCCCTCTTCTCTTGTCCTGGCACTCCCTTACTGTCTCACTCTTTCTTAACCTCTTAGCAGCATAACTTTGTTTTCTGTTGGGTTTGGTTATTACGGCCCTGTTGCCTAGGGGAGAGAGGAATGAAGATAGGGAAGAGGGAGGTCTTTGTGAGACGCCATGAATGTGATGTAAACACACATCAGGCACATAACCTTTTTGTCGTTTGTTTAAAATATACATATATATTTTCAAACTTTTATTATTTCTTATGATTTTGTTTTATACTTATAAGAAAGTGACCTATAGAAGTCAAGTCATGCACACTGGAGAAGTGAAAGATTTTTTAAAAGTTGTTTTCCCCTGGCTCTTGCTTCAGGCCTGTCTGGCCGACACGCTGGGCTGCCCTGTGGGAGCTCAGGGTGGAAGTTGTTTTTCTGCCCCCTACAGTGTGTCTCTCCTGCCCTGGGCTGTGGGCAGAAGGCCAGAGGGAAGAGGCTGTGAGCTGGGCAGGGGGCCTGGGGGCTGCTGGGATAGGTGAAAGTTTGGGCAGGGGGCCAGGCTCAATGGTAGGAGGGGGTAGAGAGGTCGGGGATATGGAATGTTACTAGATGATAAGATTCAGGTCCTAAATCTTCTATATATATTAAACAATTACACCATGGTTTTACTGTGTTTACTAGACCTATCAGGATAGTGGCCATATTTAATTTGACATGAATGAAAATGAGGCTGTATTGGTTAAACATGAAGTCTTTTCTGTAGGTTGCATTGTCAAGGTCCAAGGTCAAATGCAATTTCTAGAACTCCTATTGTGAAATTTTTTGGAAAAATGTTATTCTGCCAGGATACACATGAATGCACTCCACCTAACATACTAGCTGTGTCCCAATTCAAGGGCTGGGACCTTCTAAGGAAGTATTCGAAGATTGCGTCACAGCATCGCTACTGAAGGCTAGTAAGGCTGTCCTAATTCAAAGGATGCTTAAAATAAAGCCTCAAAATGCGTCATTATTTCTCCGCACTAGCTGTTAAGGATAGAACGAATGGATCCGTAACAGCGAAGGCTATCCCAAGATTCATTGCGCGCCTGTAATGGCTGCATATAATGGCTGGATATTCTCAAAAAACAATTAAAACCTTTATTAAATAAAAGTGTGTATTTAGTATTGTCACTGTTTTCGTATTATAAGTTATGTTTTGTATTAATATTATTCTGTTTATGTTGCGTATATATCTAAGGTTGATTAATGTCATGTACTGTTGCTTAGTTTAATCTACATCAGCGTGTAACATTTTCTAAAATAAATTTATATTTTTCTGGTTCCATATTTATTTGGATGTCTCCGCTGTTTCGCTGACAGGGCGATAGGCGCGTGCAGCAGGTGACGCAAATTATGGGTCCTCCGAAGGCGTGTCCGTCTCGTTTCAGTTCTCTTCCCGGACTTTGGAGGCTGCCACCTTTAAAGACAGAGTGCTCGCCTTTTAAACGATTAGTCCAGAAAAAAATCCAGATAATTTACTCACCACCATGTCATCCAAAATGTTGATGTCTTTCTTTGTTCAGTCGAGAAGAAATTATGTTTTATGAGGAAAACATTTCAGGATTTTTCTCATTTTAATGGACTGTAATGGACCCCAACACGTAACAGCTCTAATGCAATTCAAAATTGCAGATTCAAAGGACTCCAAACGATCTCAAACGATGCACAAGGGTCTCATCCAGCGAAACGATTGTCACCTTTGGCAGGAAAAATAAAAAATATGCACTTTTAATCCACAACTTCTTGTCTTCCTCTGGTCTACATTTTTCTTGCCAAAAATGACAATCGTTTCACTAGATAAGACGCTTATGCCTCGTTTGGGATCATTTAGAGTCCTTTGAAACTGCAATTGTAAACTGCATTAAAACTGTTAAGTATTGGGGTCCATTGAAGTCCATTAAAATAAAAAAATTCCTGGTATGTTTTCCTCAAAAAACATAATTTCTTCTCAACTGAACAAAGAAAGACATCAACATTTTGGATGACATGGTGGTGAGTAAATTATCTGGATTTTTTTTAAGAAAATGGACTAATCCTTTAAGGTCGCGTCCTTAGAAGGTCACACAGCCCTTGAATTGGAACACAGCTACTTTCTGTCTTTTATAGCCTTACTTACATTTGTGACCCTGTCTGTTAACACTTTGATGCTATTACAATTAGATTGTGAGACTTTAGCCTAGATTTCACAGACAGGGTCACATATGATATGTGCAAAATAATAAAGGGCGTTCTTATTGTTATAATTCATAGCAGTAGTATTGGATGTCTGCGATCACTGATAACATTGTTCTCCCAAAATACAGTAGATTTTTAAAAGAAATCTTACAAACCTTCTTTTTTTGGGGACATGTCAAGGTTTAAGCTTATACAAGCAATCACATTTATCATTCTGAGTGTGATAGATTGATTTAATATAAATTTATTATTGGGTGCCAAACTCTCTGGCCTATCATGACTACACTGGGGCTTTAAGGGTATTTTTCTAAGCAAAGTGGGATTTAATAGCTGACGTCACCCTGACTACATTTTAAGCCATTTTAATACAAACTAAGATGCTAGTAGTATTGTCTAAACTAGATGTATGGCAAGATTAATCAGGGAAACTGAATGTTTCCCTCATTTATCAGGCTGTAGAGCTAGAGATGTTTGAATGGTGGTTTAGTCTTGGTGCCGGTTGTTGTCAGAGTGAGCATATTTAACATTGTCTCCTATGCAGTATAAATTTCAGTGTGTTAATCATTGTGGAACTGCTTGTATTGTTTTTGGATGGTGTTTTGTTCCAGAAGGGGAGCAGCAGTGCTGTATGTCATAAGTGTTGGGTCTGCTGTACTGTATATATGCCTCCAAGCTCTAATGAACATACTAGACTGTTTTGGCTCTGACGTTTGGCTCGTGCTGGTAGGGACATTTACAAAATCTGCAGCTCTGTTCTGCTTTGGTGTTAGGAGAGATGGAGGGGTTCTCTTTTTTTGTCTACTATATCTGTCCTTGTGTCTGATAAAGAGGAAAGGACAGACATCAGACCGAGCGCGTCTTCATTACCGCCTTCCACCATTTTCTGGCCCGGCATGCCAGCGCTTTGGCTAGCCCATTAACTGGCCCGATGTGGTTCCGCGTGGTCCGGTCTGGTGCTAGCATGGGGATCTGGGGAAGGTGGGGGGGTCTGCTCTTGAATCTTCTTGAAATGTCTGTAGATTAGATGCTGGGGCGGCTGGTTCTATCACCATGTGTTTATTTTATCATGGTCCCAATTACCAGGCCCTTTCGAGGCAGGGTGGCATGGCCAACCCTGGACATCAGAATGTTTCCTCCTGCCAGTGCTGTCTTCCCATTCTTCCCTCCCTCGCTATAGCCTTCCATCCTGTGCTCCACCCCTCCACATGGGACAGGCTGGCAAGGAGTAGGCGAGCGCCAGGGGCAACCACAAGAGCAGCCTGTTAATTCAGTAATGAGTCACAACATGAAAGAAAGTTTGGGGACGGAATGTGGAACAAGTGAGAAACAAGCTGTCAGAGAGAGAACCAAAAATCCTAAAAGAAAAGGGAGGGTCGGTCAAGTCTGTAAATGTGGAATGGGCAAGCAAGAGGGGGTAGCGTTGACGGAGCTCGCATTTTCGGGCCCATTCCAGTTGCCAGTTCCCAATTTTCGCTCTCTCACTTTCCTGCTCTTTTTCTTTCTGTTTCTTTTCTAATTTAACTTTTCATTGAAATTTCTTACTCTGTTTAGGGCTCTTGCCAAGTCCCCCGGCGGACGGATGACAAAAGCCCCCTAAAAGCCATGTGATCTTCCATTTTCCGACAGCCACACTTCTGAGGATTAAGGCTATTTAATGACTATAATCTCCCTCTTTCTCAAAAGTGATTTCTCAAATTCTGTCGCAGTCAGAGGGATTGCATTAGCATTAATAGATTTATAATTCGCCAGAATGACCACATGTGCCAGGAGTTTTTTTCTTCTTTTATGCTCCGTTCTTTTCTGTCCTCTGCTTTTTCCACTTCTTTTTCTGGCCCTGAACTCGTGCAAGTGTCTCTTTGTATCTCTTGCGCTGTGGTACGTATCTGTGTCTCAGCAGGATGGCCTACCTGTCAGTCGGCACCCCCCTCACCGTCGCCTCCATACCCGACCCCTCTCACCTCCACAGTGGCTGGATCACAGAAAGACCTGTCAGGGGCCATGGTCTTATTGTGCAGCCAAAGAATTCACCATGGTTAAGTCCCTTACGGGCTTTTCATTCTTGCTCTTTCATTGGGCCGCTGCAACACTTTCTCTCTCTCCCGTGTTGCACAGGTTTTAGGTTGTGCTGAGATTACTCTTATCCTGACACGGACACAAAAGCATGAGAATAGAACAGCATGGAGGGCGCTGTAGTTGAAGCAAGGATGCTGAAGAGTTAAATGAGATTGTAGTTTTTGAGCTCTTCGGTCTGCAGACATTTTCTTAAATGTATACATTAATAAAATATATAAATTGATATGAGTTGATGGTGGATATACTATATATTTATGTCTCTTCCTTTGTAAGCATTATTCAGTAATGTCACACTTTAATGTTTTATTATACTCCTTTACTGATATCTCTATTTTTAACTTTTTCTTTACTTTGAATTCATTTCCTTGCTTACAGCTAAATTCATAATTCATGGTTTTACAAATTTCTACCCACTAACCCCCATGGAGATTTATTTGTTCTGCACAGCACCTACATTTTAAAGTGGATCGATTCATCACTTGAATTTATTTTCTACAAATTCTGCTGTGCTCACCTTTGTGTAATGGGAGAGTAGTGGGTGGAAGTAAAATCCTACAACTGCCATATGGAGTTGAAGTTATTAGTTTATACAATACACGCTGAGGTGATGCACTTTTCTTTGTTCTTTTTTCTTTTTTTCTTTTCCCACCACGTTGGGTCGTGTCTTGTGACTGTTTCAGTGGGGTTTTGATTTCCAATTAGAATATGCAGCAAAGGAGGCCATTGTTACATTTGGCTTGTGAGCACAGATAGAGCTTTTAGAGGATGTGGGGTTGAGATGGTGTGCATTTTTTTTTTTGTGGGAATACCAGAGGCTTTTTCAGCACATTAAGAATGAACATACAACTTAGTGAAAATAAAGCAAACAAACAGTGCAGTGATGGAAAATTCGGTGTTTGTCTGAGCCGCAGTGGGACTCTGTGCTTGCAGCATCCCTGCTCAATAAGTCATGAGCTCTCTCCCTCACTTTTCTTTGGAGGCTGCTGGTTAAGATGCTAAATAGATGACGTGTGGACTGTGTCAGGCCCCATCAGATTGCACAAAGCAGGACGACCCGCTTAGTATATCTTTGTAATGTATGTGTTCATTAATCAAGTCTGAGCCAGTGCTTCTACAAACAACAACCAACCAGCCTTCTTTTTCGAATTCATTTTAATCGCTTTTGAAAAGCTTTTCAATCTGGTAACCATAATGGAAATATAATAAAGCAGATCCAAATCTGGGGGATATGGGCATGAGCTTGTTTGCTAAGAGGGGATAAGAGGATAAAAAATACATCTTTGTCCTTATTTCTTTGCTCCTTTGGGGTTTGTTGTCTTTAGTACTTTGCTTCTATTTTGATATTTTGTCTGCCTCTTTAACATTTTAATTCTGTCTGTGTTTTGCTTTGCAGATGGTGATGATGACCCGGGGCTCTCTTGGGTGGCGTCCTCTCCCTCTAGCAAAGACGTGGCATCGCCGTCACAGATGCTAGGGGACGGCTGCAGCGATATGGGCATGGGCACAGGGGAGGAAGAAGGGGGCTCCGGCTTGCCTTATCCCTGCCAGTTCTGCGACAAGTCCTTCAGTCGCCTCAGCTACCTGAAGCGCCACGAGCAGATCCACAGTGACAAGCTGCCCTTCAAGTGCACCTTCTGCAGTCGTTTGTTCAAACACAAGCGCAGCCGCGATCGTCACGTCAAGCTGCACACTGGTGACAAAAAGTACAGCTGCCAGGAGTGTGAGGCTGCTTTTTCACGAAGCGATCATCTCAAGATTCACCTCAAGACACACAGCTCCAGCAAACCATTCAAGTGCAGCATTTGCAAGCGGGGCTTTTCCTCCACCTCCTCTCTGCAGAGCCACATGCAAGCCCATCGAAAGAACAAGGAACATCTGGCAAAGAAAGACCAGGGGAAGCGTGATGGATCTAACAGTGACGTAGCTGACCAGGACCAGGATCTATACATGTGTGATTACTGTGAGGAAACATTCAGTCAGACAGATGAACTTGAAAAACATGTGCTGACACAGCATCCCCAACTTTCAGACCGTGCAGAACTGCAATGCATCCACTGCCCTGAAATCTTCAGTGATGAAGGCACTCTGCTCACCCATATTGACAGAACACATGCCAACAAAAAACACAAATGCCCCATGTGTGCTGAGCAGTTCTCATCTGTAGAGGACGTCTATTGTCATCTTGACAGTCACCGGCAGCCAGACTCCAGCAACCACAGTGTTAGTCCTGACCCAGTCTTGGGTAGTGTGGCATCTATGAGCAGTGCTACCCCAGATTCCAGTGCCTCCCTGGAGAGAGGATCGACCCCAGACTCCACCCTTAAGCCTGGACAGAGTAGACGTAAGCTTGCCCCATCTTCTGACCATGATGATGGAAGCTGGTCAGGCAAAGTGACCTACAGTTGTCCATATTGCTCCAAGAGAGATTTTAACAGCCTGGCCGTCCTGGAGATTCATCTGAAGACCATCCATGCAGACAAACCTCAGCAGAGCCACACCTGCCAGTTATGTCTTGAAACCCTGCCTACTCTCTATAACCTTAATGAGCATGTACGCAAAGCACATCGATCCAGTGGGAGCTCTGCATCTAACTTTCCCCTTCTGCAGTTCAGTAACGTTTCTGCCTTTCATTGCAACTACTGTCCTGACATGTTTGCAGACATCAACAGCCTCCAAGAGCACATCCGTGTTTCTCACTGTTTACCTGGAGGTGTGGTTGCTGGATCCACCACTTTAGAGGGCAACCATGCTTTCTTCTGCAACCAGTGCTCCATGGGCTTCCTTACGGAGTCATCCCTTACCGAGCACATTCAGCAGACCCATTGCAACAGTGGAGGTGCTGTAACCAAGATGGAGTCCCCGGTTTTACAGCCCTCGCAGTCCTTCATGGAAGTGTATTCTTGCCCATACTGCACTAACTCTCCCATCTTTGGTTCCCTTCTAAAACTGACTAAACACATCAAAGAAAATCACAAGAACATCCCACTCGCCAATAACAAGCGCAAAGTCAGAGTGGCAGATTTGAGCCCGGCCTCATCTGACGTGGAGATATCCTCCCCTAAACGCAATAGAGTAACTGGTGATACGACTCCAGCGGTTGCTAATGGAGACTACCCCTGCAATCAGTGTGACCTTCGATTCAACAGTTTTGAGGGCTTCCAAGCCCATCTCAAATCCCATCTGGAACTGCTTCTGAGGAGACAGTCTTGCCCACAGTGCAACAAAGAGGACTTTGACTCCCAAGAGGCATTGCTTCAGCACTTGACCATTCACTACACCACCACTTCCACTCAGTATGTTTGTGAGAGCTGTGACAAACAATTCTCCTCTGTTGATGATCTACAAAAGCACTTGTTAGACATGCACACCTTTGTGCTGTACCACTGCACACTGTGCCAAGAAGTTTTTGATTCTAAGGTCTCCATCCAAGTTCACCTGGCCGTTAAGCACAGCAATGAGAAGAAAATGTTTCGTTGTACAGCCTGTGCTTGGGACTTCCGCAAGGAGAGTGACCTGCAGTTACACGTGAAGCACAGTCATTTGGGTCATCCTACTGGACCCGGAGCAACTGGAAAAGCAAGGAAGTGCATATTTTGTGGAGAGTCATTTGGCACAGAAGTAGAACTACAGTGTCACATCACTACTCACAGTAAAAAGTATAACTGCCGCCTGTGTGGAAAGGCCTTCCATGCTATCGTCATGTTGGAAAGACATCTCAGAGAGAAGCACTGCATATTTGATGGAGGAAATGGCAATGGAAATGGTGGGAGCCAAAATGGAACACCCAACGGGGTGACTCAAAGTTCTAAACGTTCTACAGCAGGATCAACTGTAGCTGCTGAACAGGCAGATTTGCAGAACATGCTTTTAAAAGGAAGTGGTCAGGAAACAGTCAACAGCCATGAAGCCAGTGGTGGCGAAGAGGAGCTGGATGCCTCAGAACCAATGTATGCCTGCGACATCTGTGGTGCTGCCTATACAATGGAGTCTCTTCTCCAAAATCACCGCCTTCGAGACCACAATATCAGGCCTGGTGAAGATGATGCAGGGACAAGAAAAAAGAAGGCAGACTTCATCAAGGGTAACCACAAGTGCAATGTTTGCTCACGGACCTTCTTTTCAGAGAATGGCTTAAGGGAGCACGCACAAACGCACCGTGGCCCAGCAAAGCACTATATGTGCCCCATCTGTGGTGAACGTTTCCCTTCACTGCTTACTCTGACAGAGCACAAGGTCACCCACAGCAAGAGCTTGGACACAGGCACCTGCCGTATCTGCAAGATGCCCCTGCAGAGTGAGGAGGAGTTTATTGAGCACTGCCAGATGCACCCTGACCTGAGGAACTCCCTCACAGGCTTCCGCTGTGTTGTCTGTATGCAAACTGTCACCTCAACTTTGGAGCTAAAGATCCATGGAACTTTTCACATGCAAAAGCTCTCATCCTCCAGCGGTGGAGGAGGTGGATCGGCCTCATCATCTCCCAATGGCCAGCTACAGGTCCACAAACTCTATAAATGTGCCCTTTGTCTAAAAGACTTTAAGAATAAGCAGGAGCTGGTCAAGATAGACGTCAACGGCCTGCCTTATGGTCTTTGTGCTGGCTGCATGAGTCGGGGCACAAATGGCCAGTCCCCAAGTGTTGTCGTCACCCCACAAGAGACTGGGGATAAGGGCACCTCTGGACTGCGTTGCCCAGAGTGTGCTGTAAAATTTGAGACTCTGGATGACCTGGAAAGTCATGTTCAGGTGGATCATCCTGAGATGAGTCCTGAGACCAGTGGAGCCAAGAAAGTTACAGATGCTTCACCAGTCCCTAAAGTAAGTGCCAAACCTTACACTTATGATATACTTTAGTGAAGTTGAACCGATCAAAGTACCTGATCACTTTTACAAACAGTACTGTGCAAAAGTCACCACCACCAGACTTGATGTTTTAGAAGTTTTAATGTCCATCCATATTTATTTGTCAATCTATTTTATTAAGATACAATAGATAAATTTTTTTATTTTCAGGACTTAATGTCTTCTTTAGGGATCGTCTGTGTTTAGTGTGACCTCTCTTGGCACTTAACACCTCTTGAGCAGAATGAAGTAAAAAGACAAATTTCTTTAAAATGAGAAATTAGGATTTAATTTTATGTAGGTTTAAGAGATCCTGCAGTTTCCTGCTACTGCTCAAGTGGAAGTGGAGTTTACCCTAAACACTTGACACATCAGTTTACATTTTTATACAGTTTTTAATACTACATACACATTACCTGTATTTTGTGGATGTATTCTATTAAAGAGACTGAGAAACAATTTATATGATCATTATAACATTGCAAAAAATAACAAATCTAATTCTGGCATGGTGGCCTAAGACTTTTGCACAGTACTGTACTTCAAAAAAATATCCAAAGCTTTTTTTACTTTTTTAACCAATAAAAAATACTTTTAACCAACTTCTTTATTCAGTGACCCTTAATCTTACACAGGTGTCCTAGAAAAGTGTATTTGTTCTATATATTGCAAAATAAACTCCACTTGATTTAATGTTTTGCCATACACAATAATACAACCACATAAACGTCCAAATAGTTTTAGGGCCACTGTATTTTGTTATCTTTGCTCCCCTTTCAGTTAAATGTTTTTTTTTTACTTGAAAGGGTAATAAAATATATTCTTCTGGTGTTTTATCATACAAATTTGAAGATCAAAAGTGACTCTAAGCCATTGTCAACAAGCACCAGATCTTTTGTCAGAATTGATCTATTACAAAATGTTTTTTATTTTCTCAGGGTTCTTCTGAGGACATTTTGAGGTTTTCCTCTTATTCTCAAATGTGTGTTTTTCCTTTACCTTTCTCTTCTCGTGTTTCTTTTTCTATTATCCCTTTTCTTTTGGCAGTTCAAAGAAGAATTTTATGCAATTTCTTTTGAAAGGAGGAGACATTGCCAGCAACCATTTTCTGGCAGTATTTTTAGTGTATAAGTTCCCTGTGTTCCCAAAGTGTTCCGAGTCAAAGAGAGATGTGTGAATTCATGGCTACATTACTACTGGCCCCAGAGGGTTCAGCAGCCTCATCCTGCTGGGCTATTGTACAGCCTGTTCGCTTGACTAGATATTGACAGTGAACTTCCAGGGACGCTCAATCTTTACCTGTGCTTTTGTCTCAGCTCAGTGTAACAGATAGGAGAATCTTTGCCCGGTGGAGTGTTTGCAAGTGTGTGGAGATTTTTAGTAGCCTGTTCACTGTGAATCCTGTGCTTGTTCTCTTGCAGAAGAAGACGTATCAGTGCATCAAATGCCAAATGACCTTTGAGACGGAACGAGAGATCCAGATCCACGTTGCCAATCATATGATCGGTAAGTCCCCACTCAATTCTTGCGTGCGTGCGTGCGTGTACGTGTGTTTATATATACATGTGTGCCCGTCGCTTCTCCTGCTTTCCTCCCCTTATTTGCTGCCGTAGTCTGCCCCTGCACAATCTCTCACTCCCTGCACACAGGTGTGAGACAGACAGGTGAAATGAACAGCTCTATTTCTGGAAGTGCAGACATCGCTCTCAACAGCTGTTCCATTGTTTAACACTTGAGTACGCAGCTGAGGCCTCGGCTGCAGGTCTGATTGCTCTGTTAACTCTTCACCATGCAGCCGAGACCAGGACTGCAGGTCTCGCTTCTTCAGTAAAGGCCAACAAACAATTAGGTTCTCTTTCATTCCCCTTCATTGAATTCTTAAAGCTTGTCGTGGACAATTACACACGTGCCTTGTTCGTAGTTTAAGAAAGAATTATTACATGGGCATGTGGAGGGGGTGTTGTTAACACTGGAATCATAATTATGAATCCATCTGTCCCATATTCACGAAAGGTTTAAATGGAGAACAAGAACGAGGTGAGCTAGGGTAATAAATGTTAACGTCTTTATGACTTAATTATGTATTAGGAATGTACTGGTGGAACCTTTTAGATTCGCTCCAGGTGGATGATATTTTCCGTCTCTTGTTGTTTGTTTCTTTGGCTAGTGGCCCTGGCTGCAGCGTAACAGTATATGAGCTTAACCGAACAGTTCCTCTGTAGTTGTTTTATGTGCTTCCTCCCTTGGTGTTGTTATTCTTTAAGTAATAATTGCTGCAGCAGCACACTGTAGTGTAGATTAACGATCTGGGCCTGTGAGTAATTTCACAGAACAAACGGCACAAGGCTCCGAGCCTCAGCAACTTCCCGGCCTTCTCCAGTCGTGACAGGCGATAGTGGTGCCGAGCCGCCTGATATATTCTTCTAGTCCTACCGAGCATTCCGCATCTGTCTTAAGAAAGGCCATTGTACCAAAACACATAAACTTGTGTCTGAGCTTTAATGTGTTGTTTTTCCTCCTGTACTGTACGTCTTCATTTTTTAGGTAGCGAGAGTTTAATTTAAGGGGCCTTTTGGTGGTCCCATGTTCATTTTCTCCTTCATATAATCAGCGTGGAAGTGCTTAGCACCCAATTATTACCCTATTAAGCACTCTGATTTAACCTTCCACCCATCCGGCATTCACGTTTTCTTTTTCATCCTACCTGACCCTTCACTATTCATTCACAGCCTAACTGTATCCAACCTGCCCAATCTAAGACCAACACAATCCAATTTGGACCACGCTGAGATCTGTCTCCTTTCATCTCCCTATCCTCTCTCTTCCTCTATAAAGATACTGATGGTAGGCATAGATGCTGCGAGTGAGACCGAAAAGGCAGATCGTATGGCTTTCCCCATCGTCTTAGAGGGAGTTTTGGGTTAATTAACATCATAATTGTCAGTAAAGCTGGAGGAGATTAATTATGGAATTGAGGCAGATTATTTTAAGTGCCGTTGTTATTTTATTATTTTTTCCACACTTCTTCAAAGATTGATGACGACTTTGAATAATGAAAAGGGAGTCGTGCATTAACCTTTATCAGACTCCGCGTTAGCCGGCAGAAAATTGAAGCGAGATCACAAAGGAGTTCTAGTTTCAGCGCGTTTGCGCTCCGCGTCTCTTTTGCTTTCTTCTCGAGATTATGAAGCAGTCATTAAAAAGCTACACTATCTGTCAGCTTTGATATATGAGTAGTGAGGCTATTATAAGACTTTGATATTTTAGCCTTGCTTTTTTAGGTTAAAAAAGGCGTTTTTGTAGCAAATCAATATCTGCTACAGTATTCTTTACACCAGCTCTATTCTGTTTGATTGTGCAATCGTTGATGCAATCAACCGATATCAAACAATTACTGCAATTGTCAGCAAATACTTTGTATTTAGTTTCATTGTGACACGTATTTAATAATTGCTGATTGTTTGACGTGAACTTACTAATTTGGTGAACAGGAGACTTGGTGTTCTTCTCCCGCCGCGTTAAACATAACAATTTAGCTTCGTGTTTTTTACTCACTGTTTGGCAGCTGTGGAAATCACACGAATTTGATTCCTCCGCCTCTCATGTTTCACCACTATGCATATTCATACCTGCTCCTCTGCCAAAAGCAGCCGTGTGTGTGTTAGCGTGTGAGTGTGATGGTGTTGCATGTATGCAGTTAGTTGCAATAGGGGTTTGGGACAAATTGGCATTTTAAAGTATTGTGATATTTTAGAGAACCTTATGATGTTTTGTTGATATTCTTACACTATTTTGATGTATTTATTATTCAAATGAATATGATTAGGAAAATGCTATTGAGTATAGAGAAAATGTTTAAAAAGGCTGTACTATAGCAATAGGTCAGCGTACACTCAATTATAATTAAAGGGACATTCCACTTTTTTTGAAAATATCTCCCCTAGAGTTAAACATTTGATTCTTACTGTTTTTGAATCCATTCAGCTGATCTGAATGGCGCTAGCACTTTTAGCATAGCTTAGCACAATCCATTGAATCTGATTATACCATTAGTATTGCACTAAAAAACAACAAAAGAGTTTTGATATTTTTCCTATCTAAAACTTGACTCTTTTGTAGTTACATCATATACTAAGATCGAAAGAAAATTAAAAGTTGTGATTTTCTGGGCAGATATGGCTAAGACTATACTCTCAAACTGGCGTAATAATCAAGGACTTTGCTGATGTAACATGGCTGCAGCAGGCGTAGTGATATAACGCACTGACCGAAAATATTGCCCTGCTATTGAAAGTAACCAGGGGGACTATTTTCGGGCAGTGCGTAATATCACTACGCCTGCTGCAGCCATGTTACAGCAGCAAAGTCCTTGATTATTACGTCAGTTTGAGAGTATATTCCTAGCCATATCTCTTGGTTATTAGCCATAACTGGTTATTTTTTAGCGCGATACTAATGGTCTAATCAGATTCAATAGATTTAGCTAAGCTATGCTAAAAGTGGTAGCGCCAGACCCGGAGATCAGCTGAATGGATTCCAAAACGGTAAGAATCAAATGTTTAACCCTAGGGGAGCTGGAAAATGAGCATATTTTTAAAAAAAGTGGAATGTCCCTTTAAGTGAATAAATATAAATAATCAATAAACATAAAAAATCTTGTTATATTTATATATTGTGTCTCTGATATTGATATAACATTGTACAGTATCACTAGTTACCACCCCTATGCTCACACATACCTGCTCCTATGATTGATACATCTGATAAGAGCTTGACAGACACATTTCGTCAACCACCACATTCTTTGCAACATCTTCCCTAGTTGCGGATACACAGACACCCAGTTCCACATTTCAGGCGTCCTACCTTTTTACAGAAGTGTGATCATACCTCACCTAGCCTCCCGCTTCACCCCCCTCTTCTGTTTTTTCTCTCTCTCCATCTCACAGTCACCAGTAGGCTGAGGTGACACCTCATCTCAATCAGTTTACCTCCTCAAACTTGCAACATCTGTTTTCCTCTCTGCATCTTCTTTTTTCTCCTGTGTCCTTCGTGTGAGCGCTTCGGCACCGCGTGAGTGGGCTGCCTGTGTCATTTTCTGTACCGTCACTTTGCTCTGCTGGCAGCCCAAGAGCATGCACCATTCACGAGAGACTCTCCTCCCACAATTAAAAAAGCAGCTTCACACACACACCTTTAACATCCCTTTTACACACCTGAAGGCTTCCTAAGGCATGCTGCAGGTGGTTGGCACACCTTGAGGTTTTGCGACTTGATCTTTAATTTAGGTTTAAATTACGTCGGCGTCGTTTCAAATCTTCGCAGCCGCGTTTGCATGGAAGTGGCGTTGAGTGTAGGTAAGGGAATCAATAAAGATTTTGGGCTATTGCGGTCTGCTGCAAAAGAGCTTGATTACACAGATATGGGAGGAGTGAAAAAGCCTAGTGTTTTAATTAATCTGACTGGTGAGGCAGGCGAACTCGATCAGAGCTGCGTTCTCCAGGAGGCGGCAAGCCTGGAGGATTGTGGGTTTATTTTTCCCTGCCTGTTGATTGAAGCCGTGTGATTATTTAATGTAGACGTTTGTCTCCGTGCAGAGAGACCGCGTAACGATTTTCCTTAGCACGGAGGCGGCATGTACGGAAAGACGAATTTCATTAGCGCTGCCCTGATTTCATCAAACAACCAACAGCATCAGACTACAGAGGGTCTTGCAGATATTTATTTACTGTTTGGATTATACCGCATTATAATTGGTTTCACAATGCAGCATTTGTCTATTCTTTTGAATGAGGACCCACTGTTCTTCTTGGCATGTTACTCTCCTGTACTCTGTCAAAGCGGGTTGGTCAATTGGTTAGTTTAGAGCTTCACTAACTTTGTGGTCAAGAAGCAATCACAAGAATCAGCCTTCTTTATATTCTGAAAAATATCATTCATAGATTAGTAGTTTTAACACAGATGTATGCATGCATAGAAGCCGGGGGAAGTTGTCATGTATTGTTTCTCAGAGTAGTTTTATTTTTGAACATTCATTTTTGGAAAGGCACATCTGCTTCTGAACATTTCCACCATTAATGCTCAGGAAAAGATTACACACATTTTTATAGCAGAGCTTTGTCACACTATATGGTATAATTTGTCACTAAACATTATAGGCTTTTAGCACAATTTATAGAGTACAAAATGCAAAGCACAAAAGTGAAAAGCAGAATAACATGCACAAACATTGTGAAGTTTTTTTATTAAATAAAAATTGTCTCTATGTGACAACTTTCCCAGATAACAACGAGACTGGTTTTCAATATTCACAGTATATCCAGAATTCAGTCAGAGGCAGTTGAAAAATGCATAAACCACTCTGGATTTATGTACAGCTATAGCAGTCAAGGATTCCTGCTCCTTTCGGACTTACCGGAGAAACAGATTTCTGGCAATAACAGTAATAATTTCCCACCCCATCCAGAAGTACACACTCCAGAATGTAAGAGCTGGTTTGAACCCTCTCATTTCCCCTGTGAGAGAGACAGCCACTGCTCTTGAACATTTTACTGACCCAAACCAAAACCTGTGTCAGACATTGCCACCAACAGACTGGACTGTGTCACAGAGAAAAAAGAAATGAGGGCTATAGGAAGAGAGCTACAGTATAGAAGTCAGTAAAGAACTGTGACGTATTGTGTTGTTTAGGTGTGTGATGTAAATTAAAAGTATTAGGGCCGATTTACATTTTGCGTCTTTTGCGCACGCAAATATTTAATATAGCCAGTTGAGAATATTTCAGCTTTTTAAAAATTACTCTCAGGTGTTAGAAATAAGGTGGGGGGTCGGAGCCAATGGTGACCCAAGTTCGATTCCCTGCTTATGGTCATTTGCCGATCCCATACCCTCTCTCCTCCCAGTACTTTCCTGTCCTCTCCTCTATCACTGTTTAAATAAAGGCAAAAATGGCCAAAAAGTATACCTCTAAAAAAATAAATAAGGAGGGGAAGCATGGCGGTTGCGTTTTCCACGCAGTTTTAGAAGCGAAATGTGAACCACCCTAAAATGGGGTTGATATGTTTTAAGTTTTTGCACTTTATTTAAAGGACAGGGTTCCCACGGGTCCTTAAAATCCTTGAAAAAAATTCAAGGCACTGGGAAGTTTTTGAAAATATACATATATAAATACAGGTCATTGAAAGTGCTTAAATCTATTTCACGCAAGAAGTTTTCTAAAAAAAAAATCCATATAATTCTCTGTGTATTGTAGGATAATATCATAAAAATTCTAGACTTTTTAAGCACACGTGCTAAACTGTTCGTCTTTAAATGCTTATATCTTCTGTATGCGAATGTTGATTCATACCAAAATGCTTTTTTGCATAGTTGTGTTTGACACATGAAAACGTTGCGGGTTACGTATGTAACTGTTGTTCCCTGTGAAGGGAACGAGACGTTGCGTCTCCCTTGCCAGACTTCCTGCGTCCCTGTAACGCCGTCTTCGGCAATATTTCAGATAGCGATATACTTCCTGGCTCCCGCATCACCCTGTCTTTGTTGTTAAACCTCACTATTGGTTGAATTTGATATACACATATAGACGCACTTACCCCTGGAGGCGTCTCTAAAGTGTCACAGCAGTGATGCAGCGCAAGTTCCCTCGAAAGGGAACTGTAACAATGTATCTTAAAAGGTAACAAGATTTAATCTTGCTCTCACTTGAAATGTGTCCCCACATTTAGTCCTTGAATTTGAGGGTATTGGACCTGGAAAGACCTTGAAAGGTCCTTGAATTTGAAGTTGACTAAGGTGTGGGAACCCTGAAAGGAGTTTATCTGAAAAGTAAACAGCCTGTCAATCACTTTGAAATATTTTAGTCTTGTATGCTGTTGTTATGGAGCATAAAAGTAGATTTTTGTCGAGAAAAGACAAAAGCACATATAAAAACATTATGGTTTTATTATACTGGTGCGTATAAACACACCATACAACTGGCTGGCTTTATTTCAAGTCTGATGTCATGTCATACTGTAGGTTTGCTTGAGAAAGTAATTTACATTTACATGTATGCATTTAGCAGATGCTTTCATCCAAAGCAATTTACAGAACATTAAAGTATCAGTATGTGTTACCTCGGTATGTACCTTCCACCAAACCTCACATCTGGAATTAATAATAATACATATATTTTGGGGTTTATGTAATTGAACAACATGCGGGTAAATAAATATTAATTTAGATGAACTATCTATCTATCTAACTCTATAAAAATCCTTCTAATCACTCCAAAAATGAGCTTGGCAACAAACAGACGCCATTTTGATTGTCCCTGAAATGACAAGAATATTGCTCGATCCAGCTAAGTGAGTTGATATTCATATTAATATAACAGAACACCTCTGAGCCAGACTGTTAGGTTGGGGGCAAAAAGATGCCATGTCCCACAGTCGGGCCACCCTCACGGGGACGTGCATGTGTAGTCACAGGCATTTCAGTACACTGCTTTTAATTTTAGTCTTCATTTAGCACAGCACCCCTTGATGATCACCTCTGCGCAGCGGCGCGCCCTGCTGGCGGGGGGAGAACCGATGCAACCGCGTACTCCTGAGAGCAAACACTCGAAATCACACACGTGTATACATGCATACACACTCTTTCTCACTCTCTTTCCAACACACTCTCACACCTGCAGGGGGCACCCCGTGGGTCTACAGCTGCGCAGCGGAAAACAATAAAGCCCGCGGTAAAAAAAAAAATCCTGAGAGACCTTCACAGACAAAGAGGAAGATTGCGCACTGAAAAATAATAGTAATAAAAAAATACAGACAGACTGACAGATAAGCAAGACAAGAGAGGAAAATAAGCTCAAGTAGCAAACACGAAAACACAAGGCCTCTCAGACAATACAAGCGAGGAGCTCGGCTCGGTTTGACATGTTCTTGACACTCCTTGTGATAAGGTGTGATGTTTGTAATGTTTGTGTTTTGCTAGGCAGGCCAGACGCACACAGTCTGGATTGTTTTGGGCCTGTCCTCGGGGTTCAAAGTTTTTCTTCGGTTTGGGTTGTTTTTCATGTAGGGTGAAAGTGTAGAAACAGTAGGAGATGTGAGACTTTACTCATTTCACCTTTTCATCCACTCCTGCACCCCCCAATTGGTCCATTTGGGCACGTGGCAAGGAAACGCATGCAGACATTAATGTTGCACTAATCACCGGCGTACAGAACTCACAGCACGTCCACTCTCCTCTCAATCGCCCTTAATCAGCCAACACATTTCAATTAGCATATTGTGTTTAACCTCTCTTTCATCTGCCTTTATTAGTGGATTGAGCTGTAGTTTGCCTCTTCACCCCCCTCCGACCAACCCCGACTTTCACTCGCTCGACGCTGCCGTATCGCTTTTCTCTCTTTCCGCTTTACTCATCCTCAATCTCACGTATTGCTCCACTGTGATTTTATATGTACAGGGTTGATCCGTTTGACCGTTTGTATGTGATGATATTTCATAGCAGTGTTCTGGACACACATTACGCTGACTAAAGGAAAAGTTTACCTATTCACTATCATTATATTTTAAACCTGTTTAACTTTTTTGGTTATACACTTTTATACACAATGAATGTGAATGGGGACAGGTATTGAGTTAAAGGGATAGTTCTCCCAAAAATGAAAATTATGTCATTAATGACCCTCATGTTACTCCAAACTTGTAAGACCTCCGTTCATCTTCGGAACACAGTTTAAGATGTTTTATATTTAGTCCGAGAGCTTGTTTGACCCTTCATTGAAAATCTATGCACAGTATACTCTCCATGTACAGAAATGTAATAAAAACATCATGGAAGTAGTCCATGTGACATCAGTGGGTCAGTTAGAATGTGTTGAAGCATCAAAAATACAGTTTGGTCCAAAAATATAAAAAATTACGACTTTATTCAGCATTGTCTTCTCTTCAGCGTCTGTTGTGAAGCGCATGGGTGAGACTAAAGTCATGGCTGACGTGTTATCTGGTGCGCCCCAGATTTTTTTTGTGCGTCCGGGCTTTGTTTACAGTCTAAGGGAGACACACGCTGTAAGTTTGGAAAAAAAACTTCGCAAACATGCAGTCACGTGACTTTAGTCTCGCGCATGTGCTTTACAACAGACACGGAAGAGAAGACAATGCTGAATAAAGTTATAATTTTTGTTAAATTTGGACCAACATGTATTTTCAATGCTTCAACACATTCAAACTGACCCACTGATGTCACACGGACCACTTTGAAGATGATCCCATTACCCTTCTGGACATGGACAGAATACCATTCATAGATTTTCAATGAAGGGTCAACAAGCTCTCGGACTAAATATAAAACATTTTAAAAATCTGTGTTTCGAAGATAAACGGAGGTCTTACGGGTTTGGAACGACATGAGGGTGAGTCATTAATGACATTATTTTTTACTTTTGGGTGAACTATCCCTTTAAAAAAGACCAAAAGCACCAATTGTGGACTAAAGTCTTATACAATAGTTTTAAACAATAGAATAGATAACTAATATTGTCATAGTCCGAAAATCTCCTATTTGTTTCTATTGAAGCAAATGACATAATTTTGGGTGAACTAACACTTGAAGAGTTTTTCTAGTTATTGTGTATTTTGACAGAAAAGTGATTTTAGTCATACAATCATACAATGGCAGCCCAATCTCTCTCCATTCGGTCACCATGAGTGATCCATGACCCCCATGTCTGCCCCCTCCTCCATCATCTAACACTCATGTGGTCATAGAGCTGCTGACTAACTATCACCCTGCCTTCTCTTTCCACCCTCCCTGCCTATCGGACGGCCCGTAGGAGAGCCCGCCCAGCTGCAAGGTTTGTTCCCCCTTATCTCTCTCAATTCTTAGCTAGATAACCTGAATGACTCTCCTCAAGCACACATACATCTCTCACTGCTTGAGCAAAAGGGGGCGGGCTATAGTGGAGAACAGTGCATGATTGGTCACGTAAAATGGTCATGTCATACATTTTTCAAAATCATATTCATAATTTTTCATCACCATTTTCCACCCTCTTTCTGACCCTCACGTTTCTTTTCCTGCTGTGCATTTAAGATATGTAAACACCCTCTTTGCATTTGAAATGAGATCGAATGCTTATTGCTTATGAATCCACTATAGTTGCGTATATAGAGAGACTTTATTAAAAATAAACATCAGCTGGTCGTGACCACGATTTTACATGCTAGCTTATGGCAAGAAACAGCTCAACATTTGGTGGATTTTCCACTTATTTTGATTGTTAGTTGTATTTTAACAAAAATATCTCAATGAGTGAATATGCATTGTTGTTGAGTAAAAGTGTCTGAATGTCAAACATATAAAGATTTTATGGCACGCCATTTTTGCTTTTTAATTTTAATAGATTGTATTTTTACACCCGGTAGCAATTAAAATATAGTATTTTGCATGCTATGTGAAATTTTATATTTGAAAATATCGCAATTTTTTAAATTTCCCGTTAAAAGAGACACATGCCGTGAGTTAAATCATTGAAATATGTCATTGTCTCATTGGATTTCCATACTCCATTTCCCGTGCTAATTTACACATATAACACATACACGTACATGCACACACATTACCATAGTGGTTATTTATGCATGGGGCTGGGCCAGAGGCATGAACACACACATACACCTGTACACCTGAGTGAAGTTGCTCTCCAGAGAGCATTGCTAATGTCACCGTTGATTCTTAGTTATTCATCCCAACGATTCTGATGCCTGGAGCATGAGTCGCACATGTGTTGTCATGGCAACGACACACGGATGCTTACAGTTTGACCCCAGGGTGTTGCTTGTGATGTCATAATGGTGTTTTGTACCAACAATGGGTTTCTTTGTAGTGTCACGTGACAATTGCTATTTGTTGTATTTTGTAGTTACTACGTAGTCAGGATTGTCGATCACTTAGTAGTGAGCGAAGGATTTTAGGATTAACATGCAAATGTATGGTACAGCTTTGAAACTTGCAGTATGGTCTTACAGTAAGTGATGCTGGAGTGAAGTGAAACCTTAGTTTGCTGTAGGCGATGCCTATGTCAGTTCTATAGAAAGAGATGCTCTCTCTCTCTTTCTCTCTCTCACACGCACACACAGAGACCGGCTACCAAAAGAGTCCTAGCGCGGTCTCCCTGTGTCAGCGCAGGCTTAATGAGGCAGCACACAAGAAGCTTTAGGAGTCAATGGATGTAGATAATGTGGATGATGGTTCACTTCACTGAGCGCCTGTACTCGAACATGCCAGAGCAAGTGCCTAGCCTAGAGCCTATCTATCTGTCTGTCTATCTATCCACGTGTGCGTCCTTCAGCCCCCTCCATCCTGTAGTCACGAGAGCAAAAGAAATCATCATTCCTTCACATTGCATGTGTCACTCCCTGTTATCCAGCCCCTGATGTCTCTATTGTGCGCACAGAGCCGATGTTAGGTTGAGTGGCTTTGGTGAGAGCAGCTATTCCTTAGTGTTCTGATGTTTAAAAAGGGTTGGGTTGGTTTTTATGGCTTGTTAATGGTGTGGCGCTCTCTGCTGCAGCCCATGTGGTGTGTACGTGAGCATGGCAACAGATGACAGCCCCTCATGCACATCATAGACCACCTGGAGCTACCCAGGCGGAACCTCGCAGGGGCCGAGCGACGTTTGAGGGAGGGGGGATGATGGAGCGGGCGCTGCCAGAGGTGTATAGAGAGAGGGAGCGGAGGATGAGAGAGTTGAGGATCTTATTTGGGTACTGAGGTTGACCAAGTCAGGACATGTGCATGGTTAAACATGTACACGTCTGTGTATAGTATATGGTTTGACTCTTTAGAATACTTGATTCTGATTGGTCAGTGGATTTGATAGTTTTGATGAATTCATGTCAGTCATTTTTTTGTGCAATTTTTTTGTATATGTTAGTGAGTATCTTTAATAAAAATTTAACTCTGTAATATTTAATGAATTTATTTATTAGGCTAATATGTAGTAGCTGTGCTATAGGATCAATAATGTAAAGATGCTTCACATCAGGATCCCAAACACCCTGTTTGAGGTTTATTTTGCTGACTGTATATTTTTCCTTATGTAATGAACTCATCAATGCCTAACCTTTACTAGTATAGAGGTCAAAGTGTGATAAATGATCAGGTTCAGCCAATAGGGAAACCGATGGCAAATGTTCTGCCACTTTGCTGTTCTGTCAATGACATAACAGGTAGACCTTATGTATTTACCTATGGGTAACCTATTAAAAAAACAAACTTTGAAACTTTTTTTAACCAATCTCCACGGACAGATCCTAACTAGCACACGACCCCTAACTCACTCCATGACGTAACGAAACATATTCAGTTTCTTTACTCGGTTTCTTTCTGCCTCCATCTCTCTCTCTCTATTTTTCTACCCCTCCTTCGAGCGGCCCCCACAGAGAATGTCATGTTGAAAAGGGAGAGAGGCAGCAATGTTTTGCCGAAATGTTTGTTTGCAAGGCTGAGTGATGTCTGATCCCCCCGAGAGCTCATTTTGCCACGTTTGCGCTTGATTTGCTTCTTATGCTGTTTATTAAAGGTAATTACAAGCTGTTTGGAGATCTATAAGAGAACTGCTCAGGGGGAGCCTCCTCCAAAAGGTGTGGGAACAAAATGGAAAATGTGGTACACTTGTGGCCGGCGCGCTGAGACCGCATGGGTAGCGGGTTGCAGGTGCGTTTGAACAAAATGAGTGAGGAAAAGTATTTTTACCTGTATCTTTATCAGCCGTTTGCACTGTGACTTCCTGATCGTTGACACAGCCACAGTTGCAGTTATATTTCGGTATCATGTTGTGCACAAATTTCTGCATCTACATGTATATCCCAGGCAGGTCTTGTAGAGGTGCAGCTGCCCTGTTTCCCCATCCCCTCCCTCCCTGTCCCAGATCCATCCAGGTATGTCTCAGCCAGCTGCCGTGGAGGGGGGAAGCGACGATATCGAGGGCCCGGCACCCTCCCAACCCTCCCTTCTCCGTGCGGTAATTGTTAAAAAGACAAACAAGCTGCGTGCCTATCTGTGCATAATAAACGGGGCCAGCCGTAATTTGCTCCTCACTTAATTCGTTAAGTATTTGGAATTTATTTTCTCGAGTGACAGTGGCATCTGTCGTAGCTGGCAGAGAGGACTTCTGTCCATGTGACGTTACGCATCGAATGCGTAAAGATAAAGGGGAGAAGCTGTGGTAAGAACTGATTAAAAAGGAAGTGAGGTGTGCAGTTTCTGCGCCACCAGTGGTGCCGGATAGAATTGCAACAATATCTTTTACTGGTTAGCCAATCAGACTCAAGCAATTAATTATTTAATCAGTAAGCAAATATCTACAGTATAGTAGTCTTTTGAAAAACCTGCATACTTCACCCTAAAGGAATAGTTTCTTGTTCCTTTAATAAAGGTGAATCAAGGTGTGCAGCGGGGGCCGCACATGGTCAAGGAGATTTATTAGAAGAGGCGATGAGGGGAAATCTTACGAAAAACAAATGCGTACTTGACCTCTGCTTTGTCTGGTTGGAGCCAGAACAGCAGAGAGATCCATGCAGGTTTATAGCACTCCGTAGTGCCAGGTAGACTCTGCAAATAAAGCCTTCCTAAATACTGACTGATAATTAACATGTGCTGTCTGGTGTGATCTTGCTTCTACACATCAGCTTTGTGTGTTAATGTGTGTGTATGTATGTGTGGGAGGTAGGAATAAGCGGATGTCACAGCTCATCAGCGCTTTCTGCGAGATGTGCAGGAATCAGGGGAAGGCAGACTCTCGATGGAAGGGTGGAGGCGGGGTCCCAGAGAGACGGGGTGGAGGCCCCTCAGAGTGTGGATGTGGGAGAGGGGCCACCTGGGGCCGGACTCTTCAAAGGCCGCTCTCAGAGGAGTGGGGAGAGGTGCCTGTATGACAAGACGCCTGGCTTTGATCCGGTATAGGAGTCAAGAGTGGGAAAAGGGATGGAAGGCAGGAGAAGGGTAAATCCAGCAGGGAATTCTGGGGTGTGTCTGCTGGTTAGAAACAAGGAGATGGGGATATGATATATATTAGATAGACTTTTGTTAGAATTTGTCTTAGGATAACATACCTCTACTACTATATATATATACAGTACTGTGCAAAAGTCTTAGGCCACCATGCTACCATTAGATTTGTTGTTTTTGCAATTGTATAGTAATCATATATAATTATTTCTCAGTCTCTTTATTAGAATAGAACCAGAAAATACAGGAAATGTGTATGTAGTATTAAAAACAATATAAAAGTATAAGCTGAAGTTTCAGGTATTTAGGGTAAACTCCCCTTTTACTTGAGCAATAGCAGGCAGTTGCAGGATCTCTTAAACCTAAATGAAATTAAATCCTCATTTTTAATTCTAATCGAATGACTTTAGGACTTTAGTCTCCTCAAAAAAGCTCAAGATGTGTTTCGTGCCAAGAGAGGTCACACTAAATACTGATTGATGCCCGAAGAAGACATTTAGTTCTGAAAATTGTTTTGTTTTTAATTTTCTGTACATATTTCCTGTATTTTCTGTTTGTATCTTAATCAAGAGTGAAAAATAAATATGGATGGACATTACAACTTTGCTAAAACATCAAAGCTGGTGATGGTGGCCTAAGACTTTTGCACTGTACTGTAAATATTTATTTTGTTGTTGTACGTATAAACCTGCCTTCAGATTGTTATTATTGCTTTTTCTTTGGGATAAAAATGTTCCAAAACCCCTTAAGTTTATGATACAGATCTGTAGGGTTGTCACGATTATGACATTTGGCTGATGGTTAATTATTTAATAAATGATGACGATTAATTGCCTGTTTATTGCTTTGACATTTAATTTTCATACATTTTGTTTTTGTTTATGAACTAATTTTCACAGATTGTTGTGATTTATTTAAATTAAATCTTTTGCAAGGTTTATCTGGCAGTAAATATTTATACACAACACATTTTTAAAAGTAATCTGATACTGTCTTGTTTATACAGGCGCTGCAGCTCCCCCTTGTGCTTTTAGAGAGATGTGCAATCATCGCGGTGATATGAAATCATCGCAATGAGGTCAAACAATTGCGATGAGACGATTATTTAATCATTGTGACAGCCCTACAGATCTGACTGTGCATTAATTACATTTATGCATTTGGCCGACGCTTTCATTCAATGCAATGCATATTTTTATCAGTATATATGCTCCCTATCGAACCCATGAACTTTGCAATGCTCTACCGATTGAGCTACAAAAACAATATTAGATTTACTTTTCAAAAAAACACATCTTGATAATAATTATGCACAGAAGGTACACCGTGATATATTGTGATTACATTTTTGTGTCTTCAGACAACCTAATTTCTGCCTTGTTTCTGCCCCAGAGGTTTGGGAAGGGTAAAGAGCCGTGTGATTGGCTCAGGTTTATCACGCTGTGCCTTCATTGACTATTCAACTTCCCCCAAATATCCAAATATTTCTCCTTGAACTCGTCAAACAATTTCAAGCAGCAAACTGATGGGGAGATAAAAAGAATTAGAGAGGAAGATTACTAGGCGTCAAAGAGATGCGACGGGCGGGCAAGATGGAGAAGTTTCCAGGCAGAGGGGGAAATTTGGACCGAGTTGGCACAGAACAAGAGATGAGATGATGTGTTTTCCCCTTTCTAAGTGCAGAGATGTGGAGGGAGGAATGTATTCAGAGGGAGGGTGAGAGAGATGATCTGACCGGGTGCTGATGAGGGAGGTTGACCTTCGGAAGTGAGTGAGGGAGTGCAAGAGGATGAGGCTGGCTGACAGGGGCTCTCCTGGTTTTTGGCAGCCTCTCAGTCTGCGCGGTGAGCAGCTGGACTTCATTAGGCGCTGGTGTTAATTACTGGGTCCAGGCTGCAGCCGCCTGCCCGCTCGCCCGCATGCACAAAACACTCAACGCAATTCAGCCAGGGTCACCTTGAAATTGATCATTTAGATAGAAAGGCGGACGATGATGGTAGAAAGGTGTAAACGAATGGACGGGAGACACGAGCGATGCGTCTCAGTTTTCTTATTTATAGTGTTTTGTTGGGAAAGTCTACACTTTGTGAACTGTTTAAATATAAGCTTAACTAACTACAACTTTAGTTTGCATTTAATACATTTAATCTGACTGATCTGGCAGCTTTGTTCAGATTCAGAAGATTCCTTATGATTTTTTTTTAACTTTGTGTAAAGTTAATCTTCGTAAACTCTTCTGCGCTTATGTACTGCAAGGGATTGTGGGAATATTAACTAATAAAACATGCAGTGATGCACACTTCCAAAATTCACCAGAAATTGTGTACTACATGGGATCCTGATTTTTGAACAAATGAGTGTAAATGTTAGTGAGTTGAATAAATATTTTACAATAAATACTGAAAGTATTTATTAAAATGATGAATTTTCAAATAGTTTATTTTTTAACCCTTGTGCATTTTTTATAAATCTGTTAATCAACCTCAGTACTGATCAAAACTACCAAATCTTCACAAAAATTCCATGATTTTTACTCTTTAATTGCCAAGTAAATAAGTGGTGTCACTGATTTGGGGAAAAACACACACACAAAATGTACTCCATATAACTCAATGTACAAGCCGGAAATTGAGCTCTGTTTTTGTATAGGCTTACTTAAGGGTTAATAGTGCCACATGGTGATCAACAGTAAAAATTACAAATTTGACCTCTTAGCAAAAGGAAAAAATACCAACATTCAAAAATGCATGATAAAAATGCATCATTGCTCTGCAATCAAAAAATGTGGTTATAATGGAAGTCAATGGGACAAAAACAGCCACTAACAGTAAATAAGGGAGAAAAAAATAAAAACTGATGCTACACAAAAACAAAAAATGCATAAAAGCCAATGTTTTTACCAATCGTTGACATGTCCAAGACTGTGAAAAAGGTAAACAAAAATCCAGTTAACAATCACTTTCTATATTGAAAATAGGTCATTTTGTGTGTGTTTTTCCCCAAATCAGTGACACCATTTATGAACTTGGCAATTAAAGAATTAAAATCGTGGAATTTTTGTGAAGATTTGGTAGTTTGATCAGTACTGAGGTTGATTAACAGATTTATGGAAAAAATTGAAAAAAATATTAATCTGATACATTTTTATAGCCGTTGAATTTAGTGGATGTTTAACAACATGAAAGGGTAGTAAATTTGCTTACGGTTATAGCGTTACGTTTTTAAAAAATTTCAAAACATTTTCTTAAAATATATGTACATATAAGATTTGTCACCAAAAATCATTCAATTTGCTGAAACAGAGAGAACGTTGTGGCCAAATTAATATAAAAAAAACCCTCTACTAGTGGATGAAAACATCCACAACAACATATAAGGGTTGAATAATCTGATTATTCATATACTTATTCGTGTTTATATATGTATATATTGATATTCAGTCAAGTCAAGCTATCTAAAAATCGGTCACTATTTAGGCTGTAGGGAGGCCCTCTATGTTTAGAAAGGATGTGTCTACTTAAAACAGCTGTGAAACGAAAGCAGATGTTCTTTACTGAAAAAGGCACAAGGTACTGACGGATATGGCGAGTGTTAAACACTACAGCTGTAGCAGACGGCGTGTACCGCCGGATACGGTGCGAGGTCGCAGTCAAAGTAGCAAACACGGCGCATTGCTTTCCTGCGACACAGGGCCTGCAAGGTCAAGATCCCTGCTGTGGATGAGTCAGATGACTAAACCTGGGAAAAGGGCCGTTCAGATTTGAAGTGTGTAGCTGGCAGAAGGCACAACATTTAGATATTTTTTCATCTACTGCTGTGGGATTTCTTCACACGTATGACAGCCAGAAATCCTCCGTCACACACATACACACACGCAGTTATGCAATTACTTATAAGTTATTCTTTGGAGTGAAACGCACGGCCCTACCTTGGCGACACTATGGTAATTACAGTACAAGAGGACAAAGAGAGACAAATGAAAGTAGAGAAGGTATGAGAGAGAGAGAGAGATGTAATAGTTGGCCTGTCGCATGTGCAGTCCCTGTGTACCAGAGGCGTACAATAGAGCACTTTATTCTGCACCCTTACAAAACAAAAGTCTACCACTCTGTGCTCTCAATAATACAAAGGTCTGATACAATCTCCTCCTTAATTCTCAACCATGTCAGTTTTTCAGGAATGTTTTTGCCGCCTCCCCGAAGAAAATCAATGCATTCTGATTTGGTAATTTCCCATGGTGCCGCGCTCTGCGCTCCCTACGCTGAGAGAGGTGACAAATCCGGTCATGGCGGTGTGAACCTCCACCCCCCACCCCATCTTCCCATGTTTCCACCCTGCTTTTGTTTGTGTTTCTCTCTCTCTCTCTCTCGCCATCTCTGGGTGTTGCGACAGAACGCAAGCATAGAATTTGTTGGAATTTCGCAGCCCTTCCCGACGCTCTGGTGAAAAACACTCATTTGTGACGGTGCCAAGCTGCTAATGGCGGATGGCGGGGTCCGTGCCGAATCCCACCTCCGCTCCCCCGCGCTCGTTATTCCGTGCTCGGCGCCGCTTGCACCCCTCCCCTACATCTGCCAAACTCAGCTGCGAGGGAGCGGCATAATTATCCCGCCGGAGCCTTAGACGCCTCCATGCCGTCACAACTGGGGCTTCATTAGAGACCCGCAAGAATGCCCCTGTGTGTGTGTATGTGAGAGAATGTGTTACGTTTATTTGAAGATATTTGTGCATGTCCCTTTGTGTGTTTGCATGTTGTGTGTCTGTGTGTAGTGAAGCGTGGAGAGTTGTTTGGAGAGTTTTATGTCCGTGGCTTGCAGTTTGGCCGTGTGTGTGTTCGCGTGTTTGTGAGTCCTATCTGCGCTAATATGCTGGTGAGTATGCCATTAATGAGTGTGTGGCGTGCGGGTGCGTGTGGAGCTGATGAGCCGGGCTCAGAGGTAATTTGACTTCTTAGAGCGGCAGACCCCTGTGCCAACCCCCCACCCCTTCACCAGCTGAGCAGTCCCAAAGGAAAGCAGGGTTTAACGGGGTCTAGATTCCCCCATTTACAACACACACACAGAAATGACACACATTTATATACTGTCAAAGACATACACATGTTCATAATGAGACGGTGGCCTCTTTTAAAGACGCCTGTCTGTGTGTGGGTGCCAAAACCATGAGTGGGTATTTATGCTAAAAGTTCATTTTAAACTCCATAAAATATACATGTAAACCCAAGTTATGTGCAGAGCGCTTTTAAGTCAATATCAGCTCTCTTTTCAGTTGTTTAGACTGCAATAGTCAGATTGTGCGTCTGCTTTTTTTCTGAGGTGTTTCTGTAAAATTAGTAATAGATCTCTCTGAATGAGTTGTTCTTGGTCAGAATAAGCAAATTGGTCCTGATTTTGTGCCAACTGTCCAAATTCTTTCCACAGAAACTGACCTAATTTGATTGTGTCAAGCCTGGCTTAAAATCAGAGGATATGGATACATTATTTTCCTATGCCTCAATATTCTTTCAAAGTTCTTCCTCTCTGAAGTAGCTGAGAGACTCTAATTGTAACAATGTTTCAAGCTTTTATATTTCTGGCTCACGGTGATGATGTAATTGCGGGTCTGTGAATGTGTGAAGGAAGGGTTATTACTGTCCCATGTTTTCTTAGGCCACCGGCCGTGCGTTCTGGTGCATGTGACGGGGAGCTGCGGGCTGCATGCTGCACACCCTCCGAACTGCACCAGCTGCGCGCTACATAAGGAAATTTCACTTCGAAGAAACAGCCAAGCAAACTTTTTCTTAATTTCAGTAGTCACTTTGCAGCTTGGTAAAGATATTTGGCATCACACTGTAAACCTCTATATATTGGCACACTTTTTACCAGAGTAGCCTAACGTGAAGACAGAGATGTCCCTGCGGGAGAGTGTGCTTCATATTTTCCATATGAAACTCGTCCGGGACATCGGACCACCTTGGAGGAACCACAGCCCTCCTCTGTGCACCCTCCACCCCATAGGAAAGCCAGAATTTCTCAGGTCCAGGCCAAAGCAAGCATCCTTTCTTCCCATGGGTCAGATCTTACAGAGCAGTTGTACGCCAATGTTCACTCGAGGACAGAGGGGAAGTTGAGCATGAAAGCTACTTGATACTTTTGCCTCGTTTTTGTACACTAAACTATTTTACATTAGATTTTGGTGTTGGAAACATAACGGGCAGGTTATGACTTATTGGTGACCTTTGAATGTGGGGTTAGAGGTCAAAGGGTAAACACCACTCTTGTCGAATTTCCTGCAGGCATTAATTGTGCTGCCGGCAACCTATTGACAGTGTTTTTATTTTCATACAGTGCACATTTTTCTCGCTCACACCTCAGCCCCCCTCCTTCCTCTACCAGTAAATCCCTTTTATACTGGAGGGACGCGAGGGAACGAAGAGATGGATGGAGAGGGAGGAGGGCGAACTGTGAGCTGGGCTTCTACGTAAGTGTCAGTCATATTAAAAGCGGCTGACAGCTTTCGTTTCCAGACCTAACTCCGGACAAATAGCTCTCAAATCGATAGTTTCCCAACAGCAATATTTGGTATCAATGCGTGTCCTTCTCATTACACGATGAGGCTAGAGTCTCCCCGGGCTCTGAATAATTTATCCCCCTGACGTGGAGAGAATAGCAAAGAAGCAAAAGCCGTCTTCTCTGTCTCTCTTTCTCTCTCGTTCTCCAACACTCCGTTTCAAAACCTGGTGAACTGCCTCCATAGACGGCATTTTAAGTTGTCATTGGTGCGCTCTCTACACAAAGACTGAATGGTAGACATCATAATTGTGCTCCTGGTTTGGCCAGATTTAAAAGCTGGATTGCACGTATTCAACAAACTGAGGCATTTGCTAAGTTGGCTACTGTTAACCTATTTAAATCAATTGTGAGCCTTGTGTGCTTTGCTTAAAGGGATAGTTCACCCAAAAATGAAAATGGTGTCATTAATGACTCACCCTCATGTCGTTCCTAACCCGTAAGACCTCCGTTCATTTTTGGAAACACAGTTTAAGATGTTTTGCATTTAGTCTGAGAGCTTTCTGACCCTCCATTGAAAATCTATGTACGGTATACTGTCCATGTCCAGAACGGGAATAAAAACATCATCAAAGTTGTCCATGTGACATCAGTGGGTCAGTTAGAATTTGTTGAAGCATTGAAAATACATTTTGGTCCAAAAATAACAAAAATTACGACTTTATTCAACATTGTCGTCTTTTCCGGGTCTGTTGGGAAGCGCGTACAGGAGACTGCAGTGATGCTGCTGACGTATGACGCTGCTGACGTGTTATCTGGTGCGCCCCAGCTTTTTTTGCACTCGAGCTTCGTTTACAGTCTGCGGGAGACACACGTCTGAAAAACTTTTCAAACATGTTTGAGGATAATACGTCATTAGGGTCGTACGTCAGCAGCGTCACTGTGCACGCGCATTCGCAACAGACGCGGAAGATAAGACAATGCTGAATAAAGTTGTTATTTTTGGACCAAAATGTATTTCCGAAGCCTCAACAAATTCTAACTGACCCACTGATGTCACATGAACTACTTTGATGATGTTTTTATTGCCTTTCTGGACATGGACGGTATGCCGTGCGTAGATTTTCGGTGAGGGGTCGGCAAGCTCTCTGACTGAATGTGGAACATCTTGAACTGTGTTCCGAAGAAAGGCTGAGGTCTTGCGAGTTTGGAGCGACATGAGAATGAGTCATTAATGACAATATTTTCATTGTCATGAGTCGAAACCTCATATGAGATGTCACGATCAACCTTATTGAAACAGCATATGATGAAAATACAATTTAAAGGCAGGGTTTTGTTTCCTGTTTGAAAATATACAGGTGCAAAACTTAAAAGCTGGTTGGAAAGCTTACGCCTGACCTCAGTGTACATTTCGGGCAGAGCTTCTGTTGCAAAGTAGGGTCATACCAATATAGACGGTAATGTCTCATACTGTATCCATATCTCAGTCCTACATTGCCGTTAAAACTCTGGCCTTGAAGACAGCTGCTAAGTCAGCTCACTAAGTCTTGGAATATTGTAGATCACACTACATTCCCCAATTCTTCCCATTATCCAGTTCTCATCCCTTACGTCTGTGTTTTCAGCCTGTTACCTTCCTCACTCACTCACTCACACCAATCCATCCTTCTGTTTCTTATGCTTTTCTCATCATCATATTTTTTGATTTCCTCCAGCTCTTCTCATTTTAAGTAGCTTTGCATACATTAATCGCTTGTCGTGCCAGGTGCTGCCGGTTAATGTTTGCCTAGAGTCAGCAGCGTCTTCCCTCTGCTCCAGTAGACGGGACGAACAGGGTATATAAGGGTCCTCCATAAGAAGAGGATCAACATATCCATAGGCGTTATGCATCTTTCAGTAACCTCTCGGGGGGAAAGGGCGTTCGAAGAGCAAACTCATTTTAAACACACTTACTCGAGACCAACCGCATCTCTCGCTCATTATGGCGACAGCCAATAGCGTGGGATCCGTGCGGAGGTGAGCCATCTTGAGTAAGTGGTGGAGAACATTAGCGAAGAAGAAGATAATGGAGGTCTGGAAACCTGGCTAATGAGTGCTATTCTCTCAGGAGCAGACCCTCAGCAATCCTTTTCTCTCTCCCGATCAAATGCTTCGAGGAAAGCATCGGAGGAGGAAAAGGTTCCCGCTCCGTCTTCCGTTATTTTCGGTGACCCTTCCCCTCGCCCGCCCTCGCCTCCTAATCATCGCTAAGTATTATAAATGTTAGCTTAAACCAGGCAATCATCGCAACACCATAATAATAAACTTTTATTGCCGTGTTCCTATTAGTGAGTTAATGTTGTCTGCTGATGGCGTGTAATTGTGCTCTTTTCCCGGCTTTGCAAGTCCCACATTTCCCTCATGCCCAATCAGCTACGCACGGGGAGAGAAAATAAATAGCCTAATGCTGTTTTAATTACTGAAAACATAAAGCATGAAGCCTACGCCTTCCCTCCTCTCCTTTAGCTACCTGCAGCTCTCAACGCCGTACTCGCAACCGGCGGCGCTGACCGACGGAGCGAGCGAGGCCACGGCTCGCGCCCGCCCACTCTGTGGAGGAGCTCTGTACCTTTAGGGAGAGGCAGCGGGGTTTAATACAGAGACATTAGAGTGTTGACGCATTTGTGTTGCGATCATTAGTAAATTATGTTCTTACAAGTTCGCTGAAGATGTTGTTTTACACTCTAGATGGCAAATCTTATTAGTTTATTATAAAGGTTCCTAAAATGGGCTTTGTTGGGTTGTATGGATCCATAAAGAACAGAAGATTCTTTTAGTTGGAAAAAGTTCGACAGACTAAATAAAGGGTTCTTCTTCACCTAAAAATTATATTCTCATCCTCATGTTGTTCTAAATCTGTATGAATTTCTTTTTTCTGATGAACACAAAATAAGATATTTTGATAAATAATGGTAAGCACACAGCTGATTGTAACCATTGACTTCCATAGTAGGAAACACATATGATGGAATTCAATGGGTACCATCAACTGTGTGCTTGCCATCATTTATCAAAATATCCTTTTTATCATTTATCATAATACTTCCATAATATTTGTTTTCCTACTATGGAAGTCAATGGTCACCATCAGCTGTGTGCTTACCATCATTTATCAAAATATATATTTTTTTGTGTTCATCAAAATAAAAAAACTGGGGAAAATATCCCTTTAATAAATGAAGAGTTTCGTTGCAAAACGAGATAAATCCATTTTTTTACATTTTTGTCAAAACATGTTTATTATTATGTTTTCATATTATTATTTTGTTTTATGGTGCTATTTAGCAGTATTTTTTAAGTTATGAAGGTTTAAATCAAAACAAACCAACTGCAGTTAAATTGATATTAATTGGAATGCACTACCAAAAAACGAGATTTCTGAACAATTAAAAAAAACGGATTTATCTCGTTTTGCAACGACACTCTTCAAATGTTTAAACCCAAAATCCTTCTTCTATCACATCTCTGCAAAAAACATTTTATAGCCTTTGCATAAAAATATTTCCTGACGTTCCTATTCCATAATAATCATTGATGCTGCAGGTTTTGTGACTGTTTGACTTTACTGACTGTCCGTACGCAGACCCATGTTGGTTTAATGGGAACACTTTAGTTTTATTTCACCATTTGCTTGCCGTTTATATTGGGTATTACACAGTTGCATCCAAATCCAAAATACTTCGAAAATACCACTGGCGCTTTTCGATTTGGTTATCACACTTCTGGATCCAGAACACTTTAAACCTTAAAGAAGACATTATATGAAAATCTGACTCTTTTCATTTTTAAGTGTTATAATTGGGTCCCCAGTGCTTTTATCAACCTAGAAAATGTGTAAAAGATAAACCCAGTAACTTGGTTTTAGTAAACCATTCTCTGCAAACATGTAAACAAATTGGTTTGGCTCCCCATGTGATGTCAGAAGGGGATAATACAGCCCCTTAATCTGCACTATCCAACCACGGCATTGACATTTAGTGCAGAGATCAGCTCATTTGCGTTTAACAGGACACCCAAAACGGCACATTTTTGTTCACACCTACAAAGTGGCAATATGTAATAATAAATTATCTATATGGTATTTTGAGCTTAAATTTTACATCTTAAAAAAGTCTTATGAAATGTCCTCTTATAGAAACGATTTTCATAATCGTAATCTTGATTCTTTTCTCGAAATATGCTCACTATTTTGTGCATCTGTCATTAGTGTACCAACATGCACAAGCATCCGCAAAGCCTCCCTAATCTACCCTGAGAACTCAGCATTAGTAATCGAGTACATTCTTTGACAATACTTACTACAATGCAATTAGTCGCATCACACGCGCGTTCTCAAAGACACAACAGCTTCCCGCGGTGTTTACAGCCCACTAACATCCCACCAATACCATCACACACTCAATCATCGACACACACACACTGTACTTCCATGATGTGGCGGTGTTTCTAAGGAAACAGAGCGCTCTTCTTTCGACGTGTCTTTGGGGCTCCCAGTTAGCCGCCTTCACAGACGCCACTGTTCTTATTTTAACTCGCACCCTTCACACCTCCACCGAGGCCGGAGAACACGCGCGCCTCGCTAGACCTGACACTTAAGCAGATGTTAAAATGCTCCTGCAGTAATTAATCTGGTACCTGTGCTATAACTGTTGTTTTAACATGAAAATGGGGCTTAAAACTCCAAAAATAGATTAGGGTAAAAATGACCTGACTTACGTGCAAAAACATTAAAACACTGCCAGCCAAACCAGCTCACTTTTATTTTTAGAAACAGACTATTATTATTATGGTTTTTTTGAATGGTACTGTAAGTCACTTTATAAAACAGCATCTCCTTAATGCATAAATGTAAATAAAACGATTTCATCTTGCTATTAGGCTGCAGTGTGTAGATGGTGCTGTACATGTGATTTATAACATAAAACAATTTTGGATGGAGCGGCAGCAGACGGCACAGGGGATGTGACGGAGCTTTAGGTTGACATAGGATGACAGACAGAGGAGTGGAATAATTGTAGGAGATTTTCAGTTTCATCTCATATTCTCTTCATTTTCAATTCCACATAATGTGTCCTTCCCTGTAGCGAAAGTAATCATATTACAGTTTGTATCTATTTGAATGTGTGTGTGCGCAAGTGTGAAAGAGAGTTGGGGTTATAGAAACGTGCTAAGTTTTAGCAGATGTTGTCTTACTGTGTGTGTGTGTGTGTGTGTGTGTGTGTGTGTGTGGGGATGCAGTTATGCTCCTTTTTTTTTTGTGTGTATATGGATACAAGCTCGAGGGGCAGATTAAGGATGTGGAGTTTGTGCCCTGAGGCCGTACTTTAGTCGACCACGATTTCTTATCCTGCATCAACCCAGATAGCATTAAACCACAGCGAGTGTATACGTGTGTGTATAGAGGTTATTAAACTACCTGCACTCCAAAAAAAAAAAATGCTGGGTTGTCTTAGCCTGTAATTTGGTAGAATATGGACAAACCCAACTGTTGGGTTACATTAAACTAGTTTTGCGTTGCCAAATCTTCCTACCTGTGGCATCTGGTGCTAAATTGTTTTGGTTGGGCTAAACAAACAAATTTTACATTTTATTTAGAAATGACCATATTTGACTTGACCAGCATTTTGAGTCAAAGCAGTCTGCCATTTTTTTTTCAAGTTTAGTGTTTGACTGGGAAACCATATAGCACATAGAAACCTAAAGGATAACTTTTCATCACTACTGGGCTGTTTGATACAAAATGTCAGCCAGTGAAAATTGTTTCTGTAACTTTACAACATTTGTGCAAGTAGGTTAGGCGCTCACATTCATTTCTGGCAATAATTGCGGTGCCAATTTTAATACAGTCGCCAAAAGAAAGAGCAGTCCAACTGTGTTATGGGTTCTTGTATGGATAAACGCAGATAACAAATTTCCTTCTCCTTTTTGTTTGAGGGCTGATAGGAAATATATTGGGTCTCATTCTCTAAGCTTGCGTACATACGCATTTATGTGTGAAACATATAATAATTCAGCAAAAGGTTTGTACCAAAATTTCTTCTAAATATACGGAAAAATGCAACATGTATGCAATAATGACGTACGCTTTAATCAAATACTAGGCTAAAATTATAATGTATATAATAATGTTGATGTGTAATATTTTGTACTTTCCGGAATATAAGCCGCACCGGAGTATAAGCCGCATCATTCAAAAATGCGTCATTAAGAGGAAATAACATATATAAGTCACAGTAGACTAAACGTCGCGTTTATTTATAAAATTATTTCACAAAATCCAAGCCGAAGAACAGACATTTAATCTGGAAAGGCAAGTTATTCAACTAAACAATAGCATACAGAACAGCAAGCTGAATAGATGTGTGTACGTTAAAGTAATATTATCAGTAAAATTATATAAACGATAAACCATAGCATACAGAACTTACCTGGAAGGTTGACTAGGCTAAATTAACCGAACAAGCCAACTAGCGTGAAGTTCGCATACTCGTCATTCCACGTTACTGAATCCATTGAATTGCATAAATACAGAAGCAGCATATGGCGGACTCTCGCGGCTGTAGACGGTAATGATGTCTCTTGCCTTATAAATGTCAAAATTAATTCATACTGACTTACAAGGCGCACCTGACTGTAAGACGCAGCACCAGCCAAATTATGGGGAAAAACGCTGCTTATAGACCGAAAAATACGGTAAATATTATATAATAATAATAATGTTTTGTAGACAAGCACACACTGTAAAAAATAATACGCTGGATTTACTTAAAAATACTTATTTAAGTAAGTTTTACTTGAAATATTAAGCAATTGCATAAATTGTTAAAAATTCCATGTGAAACTTCCTAAAAAAAATGGATGCAAAAATCATGCACTATATTTTTAAGTAAATCCACCCTTATATGGCTGGTTTGGGCGTGTATTATGCAAATTGCAAACCTTGTACACATGGCCGCTCGTTTAAAACACTCCAAATTTTGTAAGTAATTAACGTAAAAACAAGCATAAGAACAAATTCATGTCTGTACGCATGTATTTTGAACAAGTTTGTGAAGTTCACGGAAAACTTTTTTTGTGAAAAAGTACGAAAAACTTGCGCAATTATTAGTGAATGAGACCCATGGTGCTACAATGTTTGACATGCCCAACATGGCACCATAGGAAATACCATAGCTTTGCTACTCTACATCTTACCTTTGAGTGTCAGTGTAGCAGCGTTTGGTTGCACCAAAACTATTTGTGACTTGCTGTGGCAAGGAACCATTTCCAAAAAGGAAAATGAGACAGTGAGGGGTCGAAATAGAAAGGCAAAAATGAAAGCCAAGTGCTACGGTTACTAGGTAAAGTGTGCATGTTACCCTTTGTCTTTCTTTCTTTCTTTCTTTTTCGTCTCTCACACCCACACATACATACCCACAGTTACGAATAAAAGTATGCAAATATCGCAGCATGTTTGATTCTCCTACTCTGTGTGAGATCCCCACAGACTCATCAAGACTTTAGCACCTCCATCAAGTCAGAGCGGAGAGAAAGAGGAGGTCTCAGCTACACCTTACATCACACACCCCAGTGAGTGTGAGTGTGTGTATGTGTGCGTGTATATGTGTGCGTGTGTGGTCTGTCTGACTAAACTGCTGATGTGGAAGACTGGTTTGTTAAAAAATCATAAAAAAGTCATGGGTCCAGGGGTGTGAAAATGGACCTATATCACTGTCAAGGACACCTTTAATTACAGCAGCAGGGGTTTTGCATGAGGTTGTGCCTGGAGATGGAGGAGTTGACAGGGCAGAAGGAATTCTGGGTAGAACTTGTTTGAACTCACTTTGCTGGAGACACAGAATATTTTATCTCGTTTTTGTGTGTGTGTGTAAATTACTTTGTTTTAGAACATTTAAAAACTGATGAAAATGTTCCTGACAGATAAAAATACATAAAGACAGACGATTCTGTGCAATCTAAAAAATGCTGGGTTCTTTTTTAACCCAATATTGGGTCAAAAAGGGTGAACCTAGCGGTTGGGTTAAGTTGTTTTGGGTTAAAACAACACTGCATTTTGGGTTAAAACAATTCAGCATGGTTCAAGTTTTGAACCAACACTGGGTTAAATATAACCAAGCATTGTGTAGCTCGGTCCGTAAAGCATTGTGTTAGCGACGCAAAAGGTTCAATACACATACTGATAAAAAATGTATAAGGTAAACATTTACTGCAAGTCACTTTCTATTAAAGCATTTGGCAAATGCAAAAATGTAAATATACTGTAAAAATGTAAGGTGAATTCAGGTAGATTGGGAAAGTTTGCATATTGGAGAAAGGAGTTGAATGTAAGGATCAGTTGTGAGCACACTTATGTGTATGTGTGAATATGTGTCAGCTACATTAATGTGCTACATTAATCTCATTGGCACACTTATCACATAGCTGTATATTAAATTTACATTATATTTTACATGTATAATGCATATGGCAGAAACTTTTATCCAAAAAAACTTCCAGTCTATTCAGTCAATGGAGTATGTGTGTTTCCTGGGATTGAACCTACTACCTTTGCATCGGTAGTGCAATTGAACTACAGGATAACATTAGATACTGTATCGTCTAACAGCTGTTGTTTGTGTTGCCTTGTGCAACATTTTTACTACAATAAAGTGCTGAAAACTTGATGCGTTGATGGTGTACTACCATTAGACTACAGAACCGCTAATTAATCCTCAGAGTTTGTGCGTTTGCATCTGTGTTTACATATTTATGTGCATGTATGCAGGTAAATATGCTTGAATGACTGGTTACATAGTGCATATACACAATTTTTTACTCTGAAGAACTGGGTCGTGCAGGAATCCCTTTGTTTTCTTTGACGTTTCCTTGTTATCGCGCACCAACATCTCTCTTCCTCAAAGTGTACAAATATATGCAAACGAGAACATTCTTCTGAAAATACGCTCTTTAGTTCTTCATTAGTGAAAAGCGAAGCTACAAAGAGCAGAAACAATACGGGAAAAAAATGCAGCGGAATGAATCAAAGGGGTGCGAGCGCTGTCAGACGGGCAGAGGCAGATTCGCTGCCTGCCGCCCCATTTCCTCGGCAGAGCGGCCGAATTAGCATGATAATCATTCTCATCGTTTACAAGGGCGAAATGTTTCAGTTTAATGCCTTGCTTGTGTTACAAGCCATGCACTTAATTAGACGGTAATGACTCCGGCGAGGCGAGCGGAGAGAGGAAGAGAGAGGCGAAGACAGGAGTTGAGGGGATGAGGAGTAAGAGCCCTTCACATCCAAGAGCCCTGAAACATTCACCCGCTCCACCTGTCTGCTCAACTCGCACACACTAGCACACTCGCATGCTGCGTCCTGTAGCCATGGCAACAGTTTGCTCAAGAATATCTGAGCCAGACTTGTGGTCTCGTGTCATTGTGACCCTGGGTCACACTTTCTTATTTTATTCATTGTAGGGCACAAGCGTATCATGACTTTTGTTGTTTCACACAAGGCTATGTACTTTTCCTTTCTCACTTGTTTTCTTGTTCTTGTAAATAACTGGGCATGATGCAACAATTTTGTTAAATGTTTTATTTTTATAATTTACATATACAGTAGATGATTTCAATTTCGGTATTTTTTCAATGTAAAATTGAGACTTTGAACGAATGAGTTTTTATTAAAATTTTAGTTACAACGTGGTGTTATGTCTAAATCAAATATGTGACCCTGGAACACAAAATCAGTCATAAGTTGCACAGTTTTTTACTGTATCTCTGTCAAATATTGTCCTAAATTCTCAATTTCCAAAATAAATTGATCCTTATGATTTGTTTGTGCTCCAGGGTCACATATAAGAATTAGCGATGCAATGGTCCGATACTCAGGCAAGATGCATACTGATAAAATGCACTGTAAATCACTTTAAATAAAAGCGTCATAAATGTAAATGGAGACATCTGCCCAACATTCATTCTCAACAATTTGAATACAAAAATTTGTTTAATATAAAAGTTTTGCTTAAGTAAAATTTAAATCTTGTTTTGATATTTATAATGTAGAACAAGTGTAAAAAGTTTTTTTTATGTAAGTGTAGCAGTTAGTGTGCATGTATTTGATTTTATTGAAAGGATAGCCCCTTGAGATGTAACATCTTATTTTTCAAAGGGGTCTCAAAAAATACAAACGGGTGATTCTCACGAAATCCAGATTTAGAAGGTGTCCAGCTTCAGAATTTTTAAAACGCTCTTGAAGCCAATTTTTTTTGCACATATAAGATTAAGGTCTGAACTTACTATAACCATTATTTTTAGAGGATTTAAAAAATATTTCCTATAGAATTATTTTCTTTTTTTAGATTATCATTATAAAAATTATCATTACCGCAACATGATATTACATTAAATATATGCATTTACAAACTCATGTTTCGGTAATGAGAATTAAAAGTTGTCTAGGTACTATGACAAACAAAATTTAAACTTTTATTTGGAGAGAAAAAATAAGAACTGCTTATCTGGTAGCCATCTTGAGTGTCACAGTCAATTATGTCCCTTCCAACAATTTTTTTAAATGTTAGTTCCTTAAGGCCTTAAACAATGATTGAAAGTTGTTGCGGAGGAGTAGAAAATTGGTCTTGGACACATTTATATTCCTTATTATTGTCTCTACATTTACCAATGATCACCAAATACCACATGTTTCTTTACTGTAAATGTTTGTAGTATAACACGCACTGAAGTTTTTTATTTTTTAATTATAAATATTTCCATGTCAAAGAACCCAAATCCAGTCATGGACACGACGTTGCGGTAATGAAAAATTCCTCTTAAATGTGGAAAAACAACAAAATTGGTTTGTATGATGTCATTTGAAATCAAATGCAAAATAGTACATAAAGAGATGTTTGTAACTGAATGCTTCTTATTTTGATACTCTTACTTTGCATTTACTTTTTTTATCAAAATGTTTCACGACACTTTATAAGTTTAATTCCGTGAGAATCACCCAAACAGAATATTAAAACACAACAACTGTACAAAACAAACACACAAAACAAACAAACCACAGTTCAAATACAAAAACTAAGCATCATACATCAGTAAGATCAACATAACATTAAAAAAATCCTTGAATCATTAAAATAAATAAATAAATAATAATAAATATATAAATAAACAAATCAAAAACATAAACAAGTTCTTTTAAGATAAGAAAATATCAAAAGCCTAAAGCGGTTAAGAGAGGTAGTAGATCTCAAAGAAACAGGAAGATTAATATATTGTCCAATGGTGCTTATGTTTAAATTCGAGTCTTGCCTGCGACTATCTTTCCCCCTTTAATTACTTGTTTCCCTTCGCTATTATGATCAAATAAAAGCTTTTTAAGAGTATTTTACAGGGATGTTGCCATTTCAGATCCAAGGACATCTCTCCTGTCCCGTCTTATTTCTGTGACAGGATGCAAGGGATCATATTCTCCCTTCCCTTCTCTCTTGGGAGGGAAAAGATTGTGTAGGAGTCACAGACTAGCAAAGGAGGAGTACTTTTACCAGCCTTAGAGAATGCAGGCTGGTATCCAACATTAGAGCCGGCCGTCGGGTACAGCCTGGCTTGCTGCGTTAAGCTCCGAGCCTGTCGTCTAGCTGGCTGTAGGTTTGAAGCCGATACACACTTCCATATCTCACCCCGTGCCCTGGCTCAGAGTTCCCCAATCCGGGCCAAGAGGTCTATCCTTTTCGGCCGCCAACGCAAGCGGACTCTTGACATATGTAGGTGCACTTTAAGAATGTCAGTTGTCAGATTGATAGCTGGATATGCAAATGTATGTGTGTGTGTGTGTTCAGAAGTATAAAAGCCTGGTTGGGAGCAGAGCTGTTTTGTCTCTGTCGTTGATCCTGCGCATGCTGTTCCTTGAAACGGCTGGTAAATGCGGATCTTCAGTCACACTCTAATTACAGCAGCTTAAGTGCTTTAACCACTGTTATCTCAAACTGTTCCATTCTCTGAACCCTGTCAAAATACACACGCGCGCCCGCCGTACCACCGCACACACCCAAGTGTTTGTTTGCGCATTTGCGTGCACACGCGTCCATTCGTTTGCGCAGGCCTGCGCTGCAGCGGGTGTGAGTGTTCCTGTGTGGGGTTTTTTTTGCGTTTTGAGGGACTTATCTCCACGTGGGTGCGAGCAAAAGTAGGATGTGATGGCACTTGATGTTCCGTCGAACACATTTTTCACAGCGCATAATTTAAAAGTTTCCTCCTGTTTGCATCTCCTGCCGCTTCTGTCGACTCCCTTCCCGCTCTGTATTTCTCTTCCTCTCTGTCTGTCTTTCTCCATCAGAGGGTTGTACCTTAGTGACAGCCCCCTGCTCCCTCAGACTGCCTGCGGTCTGCCTATTAGCGACGGCATCCGATTCGGCCATAACGCTTCATTTGCAATATGGATTTAATGTGTAATGCGGAGAGGAGGTGTTGAGGGAATAATGTCTTATCCTTCTATCTTACTCTCTTCCTGTCTTTCTCTTTGGAGTGTAATTGGTTTCTGTGGCGGGCAGCATCGCTGGTTCCGGGTAGAGAGCGAGATGGAGGCAGACAGCAGACGGCAAACAGCGCACGGTGGTTGGCGATGCCTGGGAGAGTTAGGTGTGTGTCTGTGGTTTGGGTGAATCGGGAGAGGTGTGTTTTCCTGAGCGGAGGTGATTCTTAATGGAGTGTGGAGTGTGTGTTTATCAGCTCCCCGATCGCTGTTTATTGCCCAGTCGTGTGGAACTAATTTACTAATTGAGTTTGAGGCTGGTAAAGATGTGGCAGGAGGGTTTCGCAAAGAGAGACGCAGAACCACGCCATCCCTCGTGTGTGTGTGTAAGCAAGAAAAAGAATAGTCATGAGCCGAGTCTTATTCGGTAGAGGCCACAACAGGTGAAATGTGCGCTTATTCTTGTTTTCTGTCTTACCTTCTTTTATTTACCTAACTTTACATCTCTTTCTGTCTCTTTCACTCTCTCTCTTTTTCGCACGCTTGCTTGCCCTTGTAGGTGGGAGATTTGACTTGGAATGTGAATAGGAGTGCTTTTTCGGCACTTTAAATAAAAAAAGAGAAGCAGAACATTAGGAGGAAAGAGTATCCAACTTACACACAACCTTACAGCTCATCTCCCTCCATCTCTTTTGGTTTGAATTATTGTGCTAAATCTACATAAACTATACATTTGTATTACCACAATTGAGTAGTATGAAGTAAACTAACATTATTGTGAGTGGAGGAAAATAAAAATGTACTTAAAAAATGTAAACACTCCATTACTTTGTCACGTTGATCTAGAAATGCATTTTAGGTTTAATGCAATAAAATAAAAAGAAAGATTTTTGTAAATTATTATATCACAACAATGTTATGGAAACATTATATATAAATAAATAGTTTAAATTTAACCAAAATTTATTTTAGTAAAATTAATAACAATAAATGTATTATTAATTGCAGGTGGTATTGCGTATGAGTACCGACTAAACAAAAAAGTAACCGTATATATTAAAAAAGTATATACAGTATTATTTACAGTAATAAGTCTTAGGCCACCATCACCAGACTTGTTGTTTTAGAAGTTTTAATGTCCATTCATATTTATTTTTCAATCTATTTTATTAAGATACAAACCGAAAATTCAGGAAATATTGTATATAAAAAAAATGAAATTGTCAGGACTAAATGTCTTCTTTAGGCGTCATTGGTGTTTAGTGTGACCTCTCTTGGCACTAAACAAATCTTGAGCGTTTTTTAAGTGAAAAGACTAATCTCTTTAAAATGAGAAATTAGGATTTAATTTTATTCAGGTTTAAGAGATCCTGCAGTTTCCTGCTATTGCTCAAGTGGAAGGGGAGCTTACCCTAAAAACTTGGCACATTAGTTAACATTTTTATACAGTTTTTAATACTATATATACACATTTCCTGTATTTTCTGGATGCATTCTATTAAAGAGACTGAGAAATAATTCTATATGATCACTATAACATTGTAAAAAAAAAAAAAAATCTAATTCTGGCATGGTGGCCTAAACTTTTGCACAGTACTGTACACTTAAAAAATAATAATATAAAGAAAGAAGACTAGGAAAATGTGAGAACGTACATATTCAACAAAGTTATGAGTTACAGAAGTAACATTTATTAAATGAGATATTACTAACAATATATTAATAATAATTAATAATAGGCTAATAATACTAATCAATTTAGTTATTTTTCAGTCTCCGATTTTTTTAAACACGCTTATAAATTCCTCTAATCCACCTTTCTTCTGTGCTAAATACAGTGGTTGCATCGGAGAGTAAGTTCATGGTTGTATCTGCTCCGACTCTGTCGGACAACTCTGCATTGATTGACAAAGTGACTCTAGAAATAAGGAGAGAGAGAGAGAAAGAGAGGGAAGATAAGAAAGGAAAGCTCAGTTTTATAAGGGTTACAGCGAGTTGGGGAGCGTGGGTTTTTTCGACAGGCAGACGTTTTTGGGCTAGCTTACAGCAGCTGTGGAGCCCCGCTGGTAGATTAAAAGAGGCTCCCGTCCACAGAGTGAAGTACAGCAGAGACCCCAGCGGGTGCGGGCGGGGAGGGGCCCACGCAGCTGTCACCCTCCACATACTTTCTCACCCAACTCCAGGAGCTACGACCCGGCACCGTTCACCCACACATCCCATCATGACAGTGGTGCGGATAGCGATGCAGCGGAGGTGGAGCCAAAGAAACACTTTACCAGCAGATATTTAGGATTGGTGAAGTGACATTTTCATTGCATAAGAAGCAAAACTTATATACTTAAATATTAGCATATATTTTACTCACTCTGAAGCCAGGTGTATATAACTTTTATATAACCCAAAAGGGAAAAACATTAAGGGAAAACATTAAAGGGATAGTTCACCCAAAAATTTAAATTAGAATATATTTTACTCACTCTAAAGCCAGGTGTATATAACTTTCTTCTTTCAGCCAAACACATTAAAAGAGTTATATAAATATTAACCTTGCTGTTTTCAGCTTCATAATGGCATTAGATAGTGCCCCATTTTTAATTCTCCAAAAAAGTGCATCCATCTAACAAAGATTTTCTATACAGTTAATAAGGTAAATATCTTCTGATGTGAAGCAATGTGTAAGAAAAACATTTATTTTGAAACTTTACAAACCACACCCATACGTGTTAGCGAAACAGGCTGGACCAACGTTACAAAATCTCATTGCTTCACCTCAGAAGACATTCACTAACTGTATGGAAAATACAAAACAATATATGAATATAATATGAAACGCATTTTAATTGTAATATATATTGTGGAGCCACAATATGTTTTCAGAAGAAGTAATGGTTGCACTTAAAGGGATAGTTTGTCCAAAAATGATATTAAACCCATGATTTACTTACCCCCAAGCTGTCCGAGATGCATATATCCATCATTTTTCAGACAAACACATTTTCAGTTATTTTAGAATTTTTTTTAGATCTTTCAGTTAATCAATTGTTAAGTTACGGGGTCGACGTCCTTTAAGTCAAAAAAATGCATTTATCCTTCCCTAAAAAAATTCAAACAGCTCCAGGATGATAAACAAAGGCCTTCTGAGGGTAATCCGCGTGGTGGTGTTGTTGTAGAAATTTCCACATTTAAAACTTTATAAACGAAAATAACTCGTTTCCAATAACGCCGCCATCTTAGTCGCGTCCACATTCAAGATGCAAGCGTACGCAGTTTACGCAGGGTTCTGTGCTGCTGCTCTGTGCCCCCGCCCTTCGCATTTGTTATTCGTCACTAAGTGTGTACACTACGCTGATACTCTCTCCTGAATACAGAGGAGTCTAAGATGGTGGCATTATTGGAAGCTAGTTATTTTTGTTTATAAAGTTTTAAATATGGATATTTCTACAACAACACTGCGCGGATTGCCCTCGGAAGGCCTTTGTTTGTCATCGTGGAGGCGTTTGGATTTGTTTTGTGAGGGATGGATGAACATTTTTTGGACTTGAGGGACGTGGACCCTGTAACTTTACATTTGATTTACTGAAAAATCTAAAACATTTTCTAAAATAACTGAAAATGTGTTTGTCTGAAAAGTGATGGACACACGCATCTCGGACAGCTTGGGGGTGATTAAATCATGGGGTTAATATCATTTTTGGCCAAATTATCCCTTTTCAATGCCTCTCATAATAATTTCTACAGAATGAAGCTTATCAGGCATTTTGATCAGTGGTCATCTGTGATTTTTTTTTTTGCGGATAAGATGCTGAATGTCAGGGGACCAGGTCAAAATTGTTATTTTTATAGTGGTAGTACAATATTTTGAATTCAAGTGCAATGCTAAAAACATAAGCCGCCTTTAGTTTTTCCATTGAGTACAAGAGTGCACAGCTTCAGCCAGGTTTAAGGTGAAATTGTGTGCTCTCTCTCTCTCTCTCACACACACACACACACACACACACACACACACACACACACACACACACACACACACACACACACACACATACTGAGGATTACAAAAGGGAAAAAAAGAAAGATTTGACATTCTTCTCAATGTTCTGACATATTTAGTTAGTTTGCTAGAATTTATAGTCTTTACAGAACACACAGACACAGTCACAGGAGGCCCTGGTTTGCTGAGAAAGCTGAAGTCAGTGGGTCTCTGTGGTAAAGCTGACTGGGGAGGCTTTGTCACGCAGCTGCCCCCACCAACACACATTGAACAATGACAGTTGTACAGAAAACACAACACACACTCGCACAAACATATCTTCACTCCCCTTAGTCCACTCCGAACTGCATTTCAACACAGGCAGCTCAGGCCTCTTGAGGAAACCAAGTTCCTTTGTTTTCGATTTGTGGGTGTTTTATACTGTATATATCTATGTGTGTTTCAGGTTTGTGCCAGTGTGGAACTCTTTGGCATTTCTCAGTCACTGGGATTTGTTTATTGTGTTCAGATTTTGAAGAGTTGGGGGGTACACAAGTCTTTCAATCTGTCCTGGGTGAGATGGGGTCAGTGGTGTCAGGTCTGGTTGAAGCGGGTTGGCGCGGGTTGGCGCTGTGGCCTCACCCTCCCAAGGCGCCCAGCGCATTGCCTGCTGGGAAGCCGAGACCAATCAAACGTCAGAAAGCACACACTGTACACCACAACTCTGCCTTCTGATTTGTAGAGAAAGACTCGATCCAGCTGGGCCGCGGAGCTCCTGAGGTGAAAGGGGAGGAATGATAGAGCAAAGAAAAAAGGGTTGGTTGAGAGAAGTGTTTGCTAAAGGCAGGTGTTTGGCTTTGATGGATGGCATGGGCTGCAGGTGCTCCCTGCACCTGTGTTGGATCTCAGGTCTTGTTTCTGCAGCCTTGAGATGTTTCTGTTTCCAATCCAGCCTGGAGTGGCATGCTCACTTACTAAAAGGCCCCGCTGAGTTGTAGCGAGGTGCGGTGTAATTAGATTAGAAACCAGACTAGGAATCTGTTCTTACTAATAGAGACGGAGTCAGACAGGAGCGGTCCTAAGCCCAGTCAAGGATTGGGACTTCTGGTCCTCTCTGATAACCATTAAGGATTTTCTCTGGCCTCCGTCTCTCCCCCTTTATTCACTAATATCATCTATCTCTGTCTTTCCTACAACCACGGGAGCGTAAATCCGGCTCCTTGGAGCAATGAGGAGCAGACTGTGGTGGCTCAGATCTGACATCCAGCCTCAGCTGCCCATTTTCCATCTAGACCTCCAGATCACGCCCCGCTTCCTACTCTTTCGGTGGACATCATTTCTCTCTGCGCTTTCCCTCCATGGCTCCTCTGTTGGACCCAGTACAGGGTCGTTTGCACGGTCTTGACCTTATGGAGCAAATGAGAATGTATTGTCTTTTTACTGATATGGTCCTGACATGCATAGGGATCTCCTGCCTTTGGTCCCTCTTTGCTTTCTCTTTTTCACTGCCTGTCTCTGGCTCTCTTTATTTGTCTCTTTTTTATGTGTGCAAGGTTGAAAGTGAAGTCAATTTCTCCTCCACTAGTGGCATCCACTGGAATTGCAGTCTGTTGTTTTATCTGTTTGACTACCAGGCATTGTATTATTTAGAGAGTTATCACCCATCACATTTTTTTTTCAGTATCACGCAGGCCTATATCTCCATAAGAAACTTATTTTTGGAGTGTACATGCATGTTTGGTGGTGTGTCAGCACGTATGTGTTGAGAAGAGCTCATCAGCATGCAACGGGAGGTGTGTTGTGTATCAGGGACTGGGGGGGGATTAGAGAGACTTTACTGTCACCAACCTCAGGAGAGAGAGCTGAGAGCTCACAGTGACACCAGCATCCAGGAGCCAGATTATAACACTGCACCTCACACATACATCAATACAAAGATTTTAGTTTCAACCCTTAGATTTCTTTAACACAGGATGCATGCAACACCTACACGTGCTGCATTGGCATGCAAAGTGATAATCTGATTTGTTTTATACAGTATGTGCAAACTTAAACAGACCCACACATATCTAAATGGGTACCTAGTACATCCTAATAGTTTACGTATGCTTATTATATAATTAAATTATACAAATTGCATGCAAAAGATTCCTCCAAATCACTGAATGTCCCCCACAAAGAAGTTTTATCATGTTTAGCTTCCCCATCTATAGCTGACTATGCATGCATGCAAACACATACTGTATTCCCTTAAGCTGCAATATTTGCTTGTTCTTAAACACACTCATAAATTCATTCAAAAGCGCAGATAGATGAACATGTTTTCTCAAACTTCAAACAATGAACAGGCCCCCAGATTGCAGCTAGTCTCCCGCAAACACAAAAGGATAAACAGGCATAAAACCTAAACCCCACTGTAACACACATACACGCATGCATTCACACACATGCGGCAATGATCATGTGTCTCTGCACCCCCCACCCTGAGCCAGGTCCCAGATGCCCCGGTGATTGGCCCAGCTCTACACAGCAGACTGTGGTATTAGCAGGGAAAGGAAAGAGGGTGCCAAGGGAGAAAGAGAGAGAGAGAGAGAGAGGAGAAAGAGGAGAAGTGGGGGAGGATGGAGAGAAAAGAATTCACCCTTCGCTGTGGGGAGCACCAGCCTGCCCCAGACCCCCAGAGGGTTTCACTCTCTCTCTTTCTCTCTCTCTCTCTGTGGTGTTTGGACAGCTGTGAGTGGAGATCAGGTTACGGGTGGCGCTGGCACTTCCTCTGTGCTGGCAGACGTGTGTGTGTGTGTGTGTGTGTTGAACGTCTGGATGCCATTACCACCATTACACTGCTAGAAGATCACTAACGCCACTTTTGACTCTACATCTCTTCGGTGTAAATTTGGTTTGCTCTGTAGCACAATGCATCACAGTGTGTAGCATGCACACACTAGAAAACTAGAATTTTTTTTAAAAGCACAGTACTGTATAGACCCTCTTAAAATTAAACGTCCCTAAAAGGTTCATTGTCAGGCTGTATGCTTCCATAAAGAACTTTTAACTTCCACACAATGTTGTTTTTTTGTGCAAAAGACTTGTACCTACTATATAAAAGGTAATAAATGGTTCTTTTAGGAACATTTGACTAAAAGGTTCTTTGTTGGACCTCTTTAGCATCATTTTGAAGAACCTCCTATACCTTATTTTTAAGAGTGCACAGTGGATTTTAGCAGGCGGAGATTGCATTACAAAGTTTGGGTGTTAAAGAAAAACACCACTGTTTTCAGTATTTTACTATGTTCTTACCTCAACTTAGACAAATAAATACATACCAATCTTTTTTCAATGCGTGGACTTAATCTTTGTACAGTGCGTCGTGGATGTGTTAGCATTTAGCCTAGCCACATTCATTCCTTAGGATCCAAACAGGGATGAATTTAGAAGCCACCAAACACTTCCATGTTTTCCCTATTTAAAGACTGTTACATGAGTAGTTACACGAGTAAGTATGGTGGCACAAAACAAAAGTGGCGATTTTATTGTATGGCGGAAGAGCACTTCCTTGGCGCGCAGTAACATCATCCCTCCTGAGGGATCACCACATTTTATTTTGTGCCCCCATACTTACGAGTTCGTGTAACTACTCATGTAACAGTCTTAAAATAGGGAAAACATAGAAGTGTTTGGTGGCTTTTAATTAATCCCTGTTTGGATCCTAAGGAATGTATGGGGCTAAGCTAAATGCTAACACAATCACGACACACTGTACAAAGATTAAGTGCACGCATTGAAAAAAGATAGGTATGTATTAATTTGTTAAGTTGAGGTAAGAACATAGTAAAATGTTGAAAAACGGTGGTGTTTTCCTTTAAAACCCGACATGAATTTGGATATAAACAAAGTTTGGGTATTTACATTTAAAAAATAAAAGGTTTTACACAAACGTGTGTTTATCAACGGCATCCATTTTTCTATTCAACTTTTTACGCATTATGCTCACAGCATAATTGTACATAATGTAATTATAATTGTATAGCATGCATTCTTTGATTATTGTAAAGGCAACAATCGTCATTACTTAAGGGGGCGATAGAGTTACCTACAGATTCCTGTGTCGAATGTCAGGTAGTTATAAACATAGAGGCGTTTGTATTCTATTACTTGAGTATGTTACCGGCCTTACGGTGTATTAATATGGCTTCAGTACTCAACTAGCTTTTCTCAAGAGTAACTCTATATATCAAACTCAGAATAGATTGTAACCTTATCGTTGTGTGATACCACTGTTGCATTTTGATATAGCAGACAATAACAGTCATATTATTGTCTTAAAGTCCTTCTGCTTTTCTGTTATCCCAAGACACGGAGTGCTTGTGATGTTCATGTTTGTGTTTTTCTTCATTTTGTGGATGCGTACGTGTTATGAAGTGCCTCTTTCTGACTGTGAGCCATACCTGCTAATAAGATCCATATTCAGATGAGTTCTTCAGCCAGGCCGGTGGAGCTACTCTCTCTCTCTCTCTCTATTTCTCACTTACTCCCCCTCCCTTCACCGGTTTATTAATTCATTCCCTCCTGTAATGGGCTGCAGCTGGGGAGAGGCAAATCGTTGCTCAAATGCTGATGGAACCTTCAGCTGCTGTCTAAACGCCCTGTTTGTGCGCCACACTCATAAAAGGGGGAATGATCATGGGGGAGAATGTTTTAGTGTCATTTAGAGGTGAACAGTACTGGAAATGTATCATATCGAGGTGTAGTCACACTACATTCAGTTTTATTTATACGCATGCCAATGCCGCGGAGCCGAAATGTGGCAAAGTGAAGAAGTTTGCATAATGTAACAGCATTTGATGAACCCTGACATGCATTAAAGAAGCCATGTCACAAGACTTTTTTAAGATGTAAAATAAATCTTTCGTGTTCACATAGTACACATATGAAGTTTTAGCTCAAAATACCATATAGATATTTTATTATAACATGTGTTGTAGGTCAGAGCAAAAATGCCATCAAATGCCATCATAAGGAGGGCCTAATTTCAATTACCTATTTTTTCACATGCTTGCGGAGAAGTTACTGGGTTGATCTTTTTCACATTTTCTAGGTTGATAGAAGCACTGGGAACCCAATTATAGTACTTAAACATGGAAAAAGTCAGATTTTCATGCCATGGCCCCTTGAGTGGTTCTCAAATGTTATGGTGGCAGTTTTGTGACATTTTATAAAATACATTAATTTATTATAAATTCGGTGTAATTAAATCTAAAAAAAATAAGGCTACTTTGTAATGTAATATACTTTGTTTAATTAATTTTTTTAAGTTTTAGACTGTTTTATGTCATATATTTTCTTTGGGGGGCTACAAAGCGATGCACCGTGAACAAGTGGGGTGCACGGCGAAAACATTTGAGAACCATTGCATTACAGGAATAGAACCAAAATAATAAATTCTTTTAGAATTTACTCACATGCCATCCCTAGATGTTTATGACTTTGTTTCTCCATTTAAACACAAATAAATATTTTTATATTATAAAATGTTGTCATGCTATATTTTTATTCATGGCGAATCTCCAAAAAGCACATAACCACCGTTGTAATAATCCAAATGACTTTAGTGGGATTCTGAAGGAAAACTATTAATATTTTGAACTTATTTAGCGATCGATACATTGCGTATCCATAGCAACATACAGTAGAGGTCAATGTTGTAAGTTCAAATATAATGTCAATAATTTTGAATCTCATTGAATCGTCAAAACTGCATAATAATATTATATTTGAGTTCAATGATCTCTGTTGCTTTGGAAACGCGACATTGATCGCTAAATAAGTTAAAAATAGTATTTTTTTTCTCTCACAAATGTATCTTTTTGCTTCAAAGACATATATTAACACACTAGAGGCATTTGGATTTTTTTAATGATGAATGTGTGTGCTTTTAGGAACTTCGCAATGTTGATCTCCGTACACTGCAAAAAATGATTTTCAAGAAAAAAAAATCTTAGTATTTTTGTCTTGTTTTCAGTAAAAATCTCTGAAAATTCTTAAATTAAGATGATTTTTCTTGATAAGCAATATGACCCATTAAAATAAGTCTAGTTTTTAGACCAAAAATAACAAATGTAAGTGATTTTGTGCATAAAACAAGCAAAAAATCTGCCAATGGGGTAAGCAAAAAAATGTGACAATTTTTCTTAAACTTTTTTTGCTTGTTTTATGCACAAAATAACTTAAATGTCATATTTTTAGTCTAAAAACTAGACTTATTTTCTCGGGTCGTTTTGCTTATCAAGAAAAAGCATCTTAATTTAAGAATTTTTAGATATTTTTACTGAAAACAAGACAAAAATACTAAGAATTTTTTTCTTGAAAATCATTTTTTGCAGTGTATAAGTTAACATGATGGTATGTAATATAAAATTACTTGTTTGCATTTAATTGAAAAATGAAAGTCATATACATCTGGGATGACATGAAGGTGAATAAATTGAGATAATGTTCATAAACTATTTTTTTTTAAGGATGTGAGGACTATTTGCATCAGACACATTTTTGTTTGCAGAGTAACCGCCTATTTCGATCCAAAGCTGTTCTTGTCCAGTCAAAAGAGAGACAGCATCGGAATGTTATTTACAGAGCCGTGGGGAAGAGCGTGCGGTTCATGCACCGAATGCATATTAAAAGTAAAAATGACCTGACCCAGGCATCCGCAACAGTTCTTAAACTCAGCTCACCGGTCTCAACTCGGCTCATTATCCAACACAAACTGGCCAAAACAGACCCGGCGCACTCAGTATGCTCCACGCATGCACATACACAATAGATACAGAAATGCATTTGCCACGACAGACACAACAGTGTGAGGCGGGCGGACGGGCAGGCCCCCGGGAAGCAGCAGCGTTGCTGTTTGATGTTGGCAGCTGATTAATGAGATGTGAGGAGTGAGTGTTTGACGGCTACTCTCTGGGTGCCTGTTTGAGGAGCCCACTGCGTTCGTGTGTGTGTCTGCGTGTGTACACACTCGTGTCTGCGTGTGAAAGATGGAAAGTTAGAATGGGGGGGTGGTAGACCCCTGCTGGTTACCCTTAAACACTGTGCGGAGGTGTCGAGCCGGCCCGGGCTCCAGCCGCTCACGAGGGTGCTGTCGCAATTAAACCAGCACAGCAGAGCAGCCGTCCAAGAGAGAGGCCTCTTCTCGCTACACACCACTAGAGATAGATAGATAGATGGAGAGGTGAGGAGAGAGAGTCAGATGCACAGAGGTTAGGGAGGGAGAAACAGGAAATTGCGAGGTAAGCGATGAGAATCCACTAAGGAAGATGAAATCAAAAATACAGGGGGGAAGTAACGTGGGAATTCGCTGACAGGTGGTTTCCAGAGCTTTGGAGGAGAACACAGCGTTGAATGAGGAAAATAGGATGGAGAGACATACGGTGCATACAGTATAGTGAAAAAGAGGCATTGTCCTGCCTTGCATCCTTGCTGCAACTTTATCAGAGATCTCTAACTTTTGTCAGGCTATTGGTGAATACAAATATGGAGTCCTAGTTAAATAGTGCGTAAGCCTATAATAATGATGGACTGTATTATTTGATTTGCATAGTTATGATGCTTACATTAAAATAATCGCTGGTAATGTACAAGATCGTACATTTTAATGTGGAAGGGAAAATGCATCACTTTAGCTTTATTTTGCATATTGTATTTACTTTAATGCGTGTAATTATGATTTTTGTTCACCATTTAAAATTAGTTTGAAGTCAACCAACAATTAGTGAAACCTTGCAGTACTGCCGTACAACCCCAAGGGGGCGCACACCCTTGTTTTTGACATAACCAAGCAAAAAAATTTTTGGTTTTGGATCATGCCAGAAAGAAACAAAACTAAGCCGGATGTCGCTGAGGATGCGGGTACACCGAGTTTACTCCTTACTGAATTTTCAGCCTTGTGACGTAGCGCCGGTCGGACTTGCACTGGGAACGGCTCTTTAATTAGCTTCTGATGAGGACCTTGAGGAAAAGAGGCAGGTGATTGGACTTCTTATCCAAATAATTACCTCAATTAAGTCATTAAGACCCTGGGCATAGCCAAGCCCAGAACTGCCTCCCCTGTGCCACAGCGTGCATCCATCCCTGATCTAACTATTCAACTACTGCAGAGCGTGTGCACGTATTTTTGTCGGAGATTATGTCAGCACTGATTGTGTTTCTTCAGGCTAGTGCACATTCGTGACCAGTGTGCCATTTTCCTTTTGTTGTGCATTTTGTATAATGGCACGGATTTCATCGCTATAGCACAAAGTCTGTCTCTCATACTTTTACACGCGCGCGCGCACACACGCACTCGCTCACAGAGGTAGGTTAATTACCCATAGCATCTGGATGGCCGTATGTGTGTGAGCCCTCGGCACCAATGTGGGTCTCAGTGGCTCTGAATGTGCCCCGGTGCATCATGGGGGATTAAGCATGGGCAGCCGTGGGGGTTTGAGGGAGACAGCGGTTTGTGAGTTCACACTTTCGCACTCCTTTTCCCTCTTTAGTTATAGAATTAGTGTACAAGTAGGATGATGCTGTGTGAGCATGAATGTGTATGTGCACGTGCCACAATATCCAGAGACTTATATTTAGAACGAGCAGTATTTGGCACTGCCCACGCATCTGCCTTTACTACACATACACAATCGTAATACGATATTGCTACTGGCAGATAGATAGATAGATAGATAGATAGATAGATAGATAGATAGATAGATAGATAGATAGATAGATAGATAGATAGATAGATAGATAGATAGATAGATAGATAGATAGATAGATAGATAGATAGATAGATAGATAGATAGATAGATAGATAGATAGAAATCCCATCATACAATACTTCCCTTTGAATTTAGAGCCAGAAATAGGCTTAGGATGTACAGAAAATGAGAATAGATGGTTGGAAGGCGGAGCTGCAACCCCCAAACCCCCTTCAGCCCTCTTTGTTTTTGCTGTTGACTGCTGTGTCCAGGTGTGCTTATGCCTACAGAGCTTGATGGCCCACATCTGTATCAAGCCAGTGGCTCTAGACCCAGATGTGCTCCGGTTCTAGACTCGCCCTCCCTCTTTTTTGTTTTGCAGAGGGTAAGAAAGGGGCATCAGCTGCCTGTCAGGTGTTTGCATTGATGCAAACAGATGTTATTTTGATGAGTGCGAGAGGGAGGGAGGGCAGATGACAAAACAACAATGCCATTTGTATCAGGAGTTCAAACGTAACGGATTGAGGAGCCGTCGCTGGAGTGAGGAAACCCGGCATACGGATGAGGTGCACACGCACTTGGCCTTGCCTCGCCTGCTCCATCTGGCCTGCGTGTGCGCGAGCATCTGTGCGTATCTGTGCGCGCAGTTTGCACGTGTGTGTGACTTGCATGTGTTCGACAAATTTGTTGTGAACCTCCGAATGAAATTAAATGAAATGCTGATCAAACCGTTGGTGTTCTTCTGAGGTTGTGTGTCATAAAAAGGGTTCGACTGTCATTTTATGTTACCTGTTGGTTTGCAAGTTACCAGGTAACTTTATCCTAAACCTTTGATGGGGCGCATGGAAGATAATTACTTAGCAAAGGTCAGAGTTTAAATCACACTAAATGAATAGTTCAGACAATAAAAACAGTCAATCACAGTCATTTTCCACCAAAGTATGTTTGGCATTTTAACTATAAGAAATATTTGAATATACAGCAATATGGACGTTTTTATCCAAGGTGACTATGAGGTATACATTTTACCAGCTGAGCTACTTGACAATAATATGTGCGCTAATACACCCACCCAAAGGATTATTAGGAACACCTGTTCAATTTCTCATTAATGCAATTATCTAATTAACCATTGGGAGAAAATGCCTTGTTGATGCTAGAGGTCAGAGGAGAATGGGCCAACTGATTCAAGCTGATAGAAGAGCAAATTTTACTGAAATAACCACTCGTTACAACCGAGGTATGCAGCAAAGCATTTGTGAAGCCACAACACGCACATCCTTGAGGCGGATGGGCTACAACAGCAGAATACCCCACCGGGTACCACTCATCTCCACTACAAATAGGAAAAAGAGGCTACAATTTGCACGAGCTCACCAAAATTGGACATTTGAAGACTGGAAAAATGTTGCCAGGGCTTATAAGTCTCGATTTTGTTGAGACATTCAGATGGTAGAGTCAGAATTTGGCGTAACAGAATGAGAACATGGATCCATCATGCCTTGTTAACACTGTGGAGGCTGGTGGTGGTGGTGTAATGGTGTGGGGGATGTTTTCTTGGCACACTTTAGGCCCCTTATGACCAATGGGGCATCGTTTTAATGCCATGGCTTACCTGAGCATTGTTTCTGACCATGTCCAATCACTTTATGACCACCATGTACCCATCCTCTAATAGCTACTTCTAGCAGGATAATGCCTCATGTCACAAAGCTCGAATCATTTCAAATTGGTTTATTGAACATGACAATGAGTTCACTGTACTAAAATGGCCCCTACAATCACCAGATCTCAACCCAATAGAGCATCTTTGCGATGTGGTGAAACGAGGGATCTTGGTGCCCTGGATGTGCATCCAACAAATCTCCATCAACTGCAAGATGCTATCCTATCAATATGGGCCAATATTTATAAAAAATGCTTTCAGCACCTTGTTGAATCAATACCACGTAGAATTAAGGCAGTTCTGAAGGCGAAAGAGGGTCAAACACAGTATTAGTATGGTGTTCCTAATAATCCTTTAGGTGACTGTATATCAAATTATACATTTAATGTGCATTGCAACCATAGTAGAAATAGAAAAGTGGTGAAGGAGAAAAGTGAAATACCTACTTTACCTCCCCCTGTGCTGTCCTTCTCATTTCATTCCTGCGAGTGTGGAGGTGACACGTTGAATTAGGGCCCTTGGGCTGCTGGGAGCTTTGATTTGACTGAGGACTCTTAAGGTGAGTTCCCCCAGGGGGAAAAACTTCACCCTCCCTCCGCTCAGTGGGGGAGTGAAGGATGGTTTAACATAATTAAAGTTAAGATAAAAAAGCATCCTCTAAACCGAGACGCTGACATACTTCCTTTGTTGTGCATTAATATTGATTTTTATTCGACTAGGGTCTTTGAACATCCAGTTTGGTGTCACCCCTCAGGGGAACACGCCCTGTACACACCCGATTAATGCTTTGTCATCTTTAATAACTCAAAACCTTGACACCCTGATATTAATATTAGTATTTTGAATTTCTTTGTGGTTGCTTGTTTCTGTCAACCTTTAAACCGCGGTATCGTAGTTTGTCTGGGACAGAAAGCGAGAGTGTGAGGGGCTGGGATGTGAAGTTCAAAGAAAGGTGAAGAATTTGGGAAAGTGTTTCTAACAGTGCCGCCTTATTTTTACACCATCTTTTAAAGCTTAAAAGCATCTCACTCGGTTTTTCTCTGGCAGCAGGAAAATGAGGGTTATTGTTCTCAGTGTCTGCAAATACGTCAGCCTCAGCTGGGAGTCATTGTCCGAATTGGGAATGCTGCATCCAAGATGGCAGTTTAAAAAGCCCTGCTGCAATCCGAACTCACAAACAAATCTCTAAACACATGTATATTTAATCCTGGTCTTCAAATAATTAATAGAGCATTATTTATTGATTTGTTTGTATTTGAGTGGTACTAGCGGCACGGTGCTACAAAAGACATGGGTTTTGGGTAACCATGGCAACTCACAGGTGCACTATGGCCTGGCCGGTCTCAGCGGTTGAGATGGGGGGTTAGTAGGCATGCTGAGAGATTTAGACACGGAGGAGCCGAGCAAGGCATGCTGGGAAATGGAGGCTCGGAGGAAGCGTCACACAGAGAAGATATCACGCAGACATAGAGCATGTTGCAGTCCTGAGGGAAGATAGGGCTTCTTTCAAACGGCTCGCTTGTTCCCTATTCCCTAATCTGTAGAAAGAAACCTTTCCATTAAGTGACATCAAAGACTGTTTCCTACACACGGGATCAGACAGGCGTTTGAGACGCACACCCGGCTTCTGAGCGTGCTTTGAGAGGAAGCGCGGCTGGAAAAGCACTTTAACAATTTACAAGGAAGTATTAAAGGTGATGTGTGTCAGTTTTTAAAATACTTTTTCTCATCCTAGTTTAATGTGTGGAGACATTGATAGGTTAGGAAAGAATGTAATCACTGGAGCATGTAATAAATCTGATGAGTTATGTTTTTGTAGCAGAGTAGATAGAAGCTTGATGCTAGCAGCGTCAAGGTCATGGATCGATTCTCAGTATATTCAAAAGCCGATGCACGGTAAATTGCTTAAAGGATTTGTCCATTTTCTTAAAAAAGAAATCCAGATAATTTACTTACCACCTTGTCATCAAAAATGTTAATGTCTTTCTTTGTTCAGTCGAGAAGAAATTATGTTTTTTGAGGAAAACATTCCAGGATTTTCTCACTTTAATGGACACCAACACTTAACAGTTATAATGCAGTTAAAAAAATTGCAGTTTCAAAGGACTCAAATGATTCAAAACGAGGCATAAGGGTCTTATCTAGCGAAACGATTGTCATTTTTGACAAGAAAAATAAAAAATATGCACTTTTAAACCACAACTTCTCATATATCTCCGGTCATGTGACCTCACTCAATACGTCATCACGGCAAGAAGTCACGGAGGACGTATGCAAAACTTCGCACTAGTGTTTACAAGTGTGGAGAAAGAGGACCGTTCTGACGTTGTTGTATGTCGAGTGATACTAATTAATGTCTTTGTGTCAGTTTATTGTTTAAAATGGTAAGCAAATGTGCGTTTCATATATGTAACACGTGACCTTTACGCAATTACGTGAGGTCGCACTGCCACGTCACAGGACCAGAGATAGACGAGAAGTTGTGTTTAAAAGTGCATTTTTTTGTCAAAAATGCCAAAAATGTTGTTTCGCTAGATAAGACCCTTATGCCTCGTTTGGGATTGTTTAGAGTCCTTTGAAACTGCAATTTTAAACTACATTAAAACTGTTACTTGTTGGTGTCCATTAAAGTCCATTAAAATGAGAAAAATCCTGGAATGTATTCCTCAAAAAAACATAATTTCTTCTCGGCTAAACAAAGAAAGACATCAACATTTTGGATGACATGGTGGTGAGTAAATTATCTGGATTTTTTTTTAAGAAAATTGACTAATCCTTTAAGGTAAAATCATCTGCCAAATGCATAATGTAAACATTAAGTAGTTGAAAGTTAAAATTTTTCCAAACAATGTCTAAAGGTGTGAGTGTCGTTCTTTTTAAAGCGTAACTAAACCCCTGGTCAGAGCCTGACTCCGCCCACTGGCAATATTTAAAAAATGCAACGGAGATAGAGGGGATGGACTGAGCTCGTACTAAGGGTGTGGTGAGATCGTAACAAGGGCGTGGTGAGCTTAAACTTGCTTATGTAGGGTCGTACCGCTTACGTCACGCGGTATCGCAACATCCAATATTAAAATTCAATTGCAGTAGCCACTATTCAACCTGAAGAGGGCAGCACTCAGACGTTTTTACACCATATATTGTAGCATTGAAACACTTTATACACAAATGTCAAAAAAGTTACTCAAATCAATGAACAGCACTAACAAAGCCCCATTCTTACAGATCATTAACTAAAACAAGTTGGTTTAGGGTTTAGTTACTCTTTAAACTTCCGTCTGTATCTCTAGCAATGTAAAACGTGCACCCTTCACCTTCAATTAAACAATCTTGCAAAACTGACTTGTTTTTGTGCCCTTTTAGGTGTTCGACGTGCGAATGCGAACTAATCCCTTAATTACATATATCAGACTCTTTACTAACTCAGATAACCTGCATCTCTCCACCGCCCTCAATTCTTTCTTTTGTCACTGCGCTAAAGCGTTCCCGTATCTCCCCCACAGATACCTTCATACGTTGGGATCCGCAGCTTCTCTTTTCAATAAACTCCCTTAACAGCCTCAGCTCTCTGATCAGCGGTGCTGATGATGCGTCTCAGATCAGTTTGTAAACATCCACATAAAACAGCCACGGAAGATCTTTGATATGACAGTATTTACAGAGGAAAAGTCTACAGACGTACCAACTGAGAGCAGTGAGACAGAAAAAGTGTGATGGAAAGGGGGCGGGGGGGCAACCATGGGAGTTTTTGGCAGAGGTTCGTACACATGACCTACAAATGATGTGGTGTCTTCATTAAATGTGTGATTTGGTACGGTATGTGGGTACGGGCGTGTTTTTTAGTTTCATATGGTATTGTCATGGTGCCCGTGTTCCCTGTAGGGCCCCAGCAGGATGGGAGTATGTGTGTTTTGGCCCTGGGTGAGGGTCCAAAGGCAGGGCACAGTCGGACGCAGGGCAGGGGGCGGGGACAGTCCAGACGCAGCAAGGTCACTCCAACTGCTCACAATCATCCACATAGAGCCGGCTTTCTGCCAGGACCCCCTTATCTCTCTCTCTCTCTCTCTCTCTCTCTCTCTCTCTCCTCCCAGTTTTACTATTTCTTTAATAATATTCACCAATTTATTTTTGTCTCCATTTCTGTCATTGTTTTACATGTGACTGCATTTATTCCTTCAATCGCTATTCATTTGTTTAATTTTCTCTGTCTTCTCTACCATTTCATCTCTCGCTCTCGCTCTCTCCCGAGGTACAGATGGACACATTTGCAGGTTAACTTGAACAGCTGGAGGTGCATTATTAGCATCCTGCTGCTTCTTCATATTTGCTCAGATTTTCCCCCTTCCTTAGCAAGCAGGTAATTCACATCCAGCCAACCAAAGGCATAGACGTGTCCTAATACAGAAAAAAGGGAGTGAGATGGGCACTAAGGATGGGCGACCCAACCTAGTTGAGCTCACATGTCCGCATGATGGAGGCGATGTGGCATCGTCATTGCTGTGGTTTTAATGTTGCGATTGTTTTTCACCACAGCTCAGGAGGAGCAAAGGGGGTTGGGGGGAGCAAGCGGTAGGGTTGAAGTCCCAGAAATCTGCCATATCCCAAAGGACCAAACTGACAATGAGCAATTGTGTTGGAATGGTTCGTGGATATTGCTTTTGAGCAGCATTTGGGAGATCTTGCGTGGATAAAAGGCCCCTGGCGCACCCAGGGGCGTAGGATTAAAAGCACACATGCATACACACACTACAGATGAACACACACATACTTACACATGCGTGCACGCACAAAGAGAATAAATGCTCACTGTTTACAGAGCCATATTGCCCCTTTTAGAGGGCTGTTGTGCATACTTTGGTGAATGTGACCATTGTGTATTTGCAATAGTAAAGGCATCTGCGTCCTCTGGCAGCCATTGTGTTCAGAAGCAACCCATCATGCTTTCTGAAAGTTGTGTGGCAGATTGCAGCTTTAGAGGAAGGCAGACAGTGTGTTTAAGAGAGCAGCCCGCAAACAGCTCAGCCAACTCCAAATTCACTGCACCAGGCCTCAAATTCAATAAGACCCCACAAAGACCAGGTCCGGCCAACATCACTGGCCAGCACATACTCAGCTGACCACTCAACAGTGCCATAATTACCCTCCGTACTGCAATTAGCAATCTGGGGCTGCGCGGGTGCGCGCGTGTCCACTTCCAATAAAAGTTTTAAGCTGGCAGAGGAGTTACGGCTCACTTTGACCTTGAGCCGGGATGTAGATCCGTACATCAGCCCCTCTCTTGGAAGTCTGCGGCGGGCTGGCTTTTTTAACAAGACCCCGGCCAAGTCACCTGGCTGTTCGAGGAGTTTATTATACGGGTAATAATTCTTCATTGAGCTTGTTATTCATGCCTTTGCGTTGCCATGGCGACCGGCGAATTTGCCTCCACACCACACGCGGCTGTTTTTGTTTCCTTTTTCCAGCGTTTTTATGGTCTAGATTTACTACTATTTAATTACTCCGGAGCATATGCACTCGCGTGTCGGATTCGGTCGTTACGCGCCCGTTTCGCGGCTCTTTCACGTTCCTGCCGTCTGAGATGATATGAAAGAGATGAGAGTGGAATAAAGAGAGGAGGTGTACAGCCACTGTTGAGGTATATGGAGGCCGTGGGAGTAAGTGCGTCTTATAAAGACTTTATCATGTGAAGGGTTTATTGGTATGCTGATTAGAACTATTCCCCCATTGGCACTTTCCAGCATTCAATTAACATTCAAAACACAAATAGCTGTGCATATATTACACGCTAACAATCAGGTCCTCAAGTGTGTATGACTGTGAGGTCGAGGGTGGTTTGTATGTACAAGAGGATGTGGGCGGGTTAGTGTTCAAAAGCAAACGCATGTATGCATGGGCACGCATATGATTTGCCTTGGCAACAGTCACCAATTTTGGTCTTTCATAAGTTAATTAATTTTGTGTTTCGAATTGTATTTTTTATTCTGTAAAATAGCCACAATCAGACATGCACCATTTTTAAATAAGGAAAAGAGGAACCAGACCATATGAACAGTAGTTTTATTTATATATTGTCCACATTGTACAATAAACTTATAGGGATAGTTCACGCCAAAAATGAAAAATTTCTCATATTCTAACTCTATTGTTGTTTAAAAACTGTAAAACTTAGTTTTTTTTATTTTGTTAAACATAAAGATATTTAGATGAATGATGGTAAACACATAGGTGAGGTACCCATTGACTTCCATAGTTGACTATGGAAGTCAATGGGTACTGTCAAATGTGTGCTTACCATCTATGATCAAAAAATCTTCTTAAGATTAAAGAAACTAAAAAATAAAGAAAAATTTAGATACAGGTTTTGAACTACGTTACGGTGAGTACATGACAACAGAATTTAGATTTTTGGTCAACCCTTTAAATTTATCAAAACTATGTAACGGCACAAAATTATAAACTAAAAGCATCCAAAATAAATTAAAATGTTACATTTTAGCATTTTCAGAAAAGCCAACTCTCTAGCCTTGCAAAATTGTACTCCTGGCATCTTCTCTGAGGTCTTACCCTAACTGTGGGTTTACACCAGATGTGAGTTCAACGATTTGCGAGAGTAGATTACATACAAAGTCAATGCAAAGACGCGATTAGACGCGTCCTCGCGTGGGGCAATGCGAATGACTCGATATGGGTGGCGTGCTTGCCGCGAAAACACGCGAGTGCATGACATGAGTTAAAATATTCAACTTGAGCAAAAAATGTTATGACACGAAGTTAAATCCCGCGAGTAATCTAGAGCGGGTAACGCGATGCCCCGCGTTTGGTGTGTACATAGCATAAGATGCTTTTAAACCGTATTTAAGAAATTTCCTTCTATTACATGGTTTATAATTGGCTGTTTTTATTTATAATTTGTCATCCATTTAAAAAAATGTAAGTCTTATTTTAGTTTTGTAATAAAAGAATGTACACTGTATATTCTATATGTATATCATATCTCTGTATTTTATGTATTCATACTTTCTTCTTTATATACTTGCACACACGTGCGCATGTGTGTGTGTGTGCAGTAAATATGCATGTCTGTTTTAAATCTGATTTGAGTTCTGGTTTGATTGCCGTGGGCTGCAGACCCCCATCTGCAGCTCAGTGTGTTGTCTTTTTTGTATCTGTGTGCTGGAAATAAGAGAGTGCTGCCTCAGTGGGAGCACTGGGTGGTCATCAGCACTGCAGCCAGACCAATCTGCCTCATAGGGGGTTAGGACCTGCTGACAGATGCTGATTGGTCAAATAGAAACTAAGAGGTGGGACTTATTATGAACCAAACACTCTGATTGGATGAGTATGAGGATGGTTTATTGTGAGGCACTATGAATTGGCTGATAAACTAAACGCAGTGTGAGACTTGTGCAGCTGCTCCTGTAGTGCATTATGGGTAATGAAGTTGTCTGGATGAGCACACCCTGGTAGTAACAAGGCATAATCTGACTAGAGAAAGCTAATTTGATTCTGCGCTGCTCGGAAAACTAAAGTAGCAGTCATAATGAAGAAAGTGATATTCACAAGACATCACAGTAAGATTACCCTTGTGTCAACAGGCGTTATGTAATCTCAACCACTTATTATGTAATTTGTAAATACAATGAAACGTTGAGAAAAATGTATGTATATGAATATTTTGTATCAGAAAATGTTGCCTCTATTTGATAGCTTGGAGATTGACAAAAATGGTTAAAGATGAAAAATAAATGTTGTTTTTATAAGGGGCAAGTTATTACATCTTGATAAGATGTTTTTTTTTTTTCTTAAAATGAAGCCTACGGATGAATCATTGCAATAAGACCAAGAAAAACGTGCTTTCATTTGCCATTCATAAAGTAAATAGGAAATATATTTTATCTTTAATCTACACAAACCACAAAGTTCATTGTTGGCACCTTTTAGAAGACACAATGGGTCTCTATGGGTTTCTCTAAGCTCTGAGTCAATAGCCACAGTTGGTAGAAATATTCGCTCTCATCCATTCACCAGCCTGAGTCAACACAACATCTATACCAGCAGGGCAGACGCCGACGAACAAGTGGGGATGTACCGGCGCTTAGACTTGCGCGAAAGCGCCAGAAGAGGTAGGCGAGCGAAAAGGAGGTGCATGTGCCTTGGATGGAGAGATTGTTTGTTTGCTTGTTTGCATGAAGGTCGGTTTCTGCAGGGTAGAGGGATCCAGCGTCCTACTGTTATGTAATCTGATAGGAGATTCCAAGCTGGTCAACTCCATATGCCATCCACGTTTGCCAAAAATATCTGGAGCCGGAGACTCCATTCGGTTTGGCAGCCAGATAAAGAGAGAGAGAGAAAACGTTCCGGAAGTATTTGCTGCAGATAATAGGAAACATGTGAATCAGACCAACAGCCAATAGAGAGGGATAAAGAGAGAAAACATTTTGATGAGTTAGTCGTGTCCCACTTGCTCTCAGCGTTGCTACTGGCACATGTATACGTTTTGTCAAGTCAAACAGGACCGGTGGGCTTAACTTTTCGGGATTGAATGAAAGTTGTACAAAGGAAATATTGCGAAGTGACTCACTGTTATTGTGCGTGAACGGTGCGAAGGTAGAGAGAGGTGGCTCATGGGATTGTTTCAGCAATGCAGCACTCCATGTTTGTGTGTAGGTGCTTGTGTGTGTGTAAGAAAGAAAGAAAAGGAAAGAGTAGGAAGCAAGAGCTCTTGAGACCCCTGTAGCCCTGCAGTCGGAGTGTGCGTGCGTGCGTGCGTATGTGTGTGCACTTGGTTTTGGCCCACATTGCCACCCCCACCAGCACGGGTCAAGCTCAGCACGCCGCTGCTTCTCCCTGCTCTCCCTTTCTGAGTTGCCATGGCAACACACCTTGAGCTCGCCCCCTAGAGAAGCCCACTACCTCCACCCCCTTTCGCCCTGGCTCGCTCCCCTCCTCTCCCACACGGCTCTGCCTCTCTAGCATCCGGCCCATCAGTCCGGGGCCGTGGGCCTCAGGGCCAGGCGAGAGGTGCTGGGCCACGCGGGATCTGCCGCTCCCATCTATACAGCTCATTTGTGTGCCAGTGCACGCTACAGGGGGCAATGGGTTGAGGGAGAGAGAGAGCGAAATGGAGGGAGGGAAGGAGACAAGGGCGGAGGAGGGGCATTCTCATATAGATGGGCCCGTCCCAGAGGACCGGCGCGGGCCAGGGCGCCACCTGGCTCCCCCTGGTCAATTAGCTGGAAGCACATTGGCCAAGCTTTGCAGCAGCCACTGCGGAGTCGCAGAGGCAGTGTTTGTGTGGAAGGCGAGGCCTGCTCGGTTGGTGGAATAACAGCCTGCACGAATATCGCTCCTTTACTCATTTGCTTTCTACCTATCTATTTGTGTAATCACTGTTTTCTTCTTTCGATCCTCTTGCCGATTCTCTCTCTCCCTCTGTTCCCTCTCTACCTCCCTCCCTCTATCGATGTCCTGGAAAGCCCTCATCAGTGATTCTGCGAATGTGTGGCGGCCTCATGCCGTTTCTCAATTAAGATGCTGCATACCTTTAGAGGCGGCCAGTTTTTTTTCCTTTTCAATTCCAGTAAAATATTCTCTCAGACGCATATCACTGCCTCTAGCTGCCCACTCTCCGTTTTTTCCCCCAGATTCATACTTTGCTTAACATAGGATCTAGTAAGTAGGTTTTGAATAAGAAGGGAAAATCTTTGAGAACAGATTAGGTTATTTAACACCTTCCCTCAGCATTTGTAGTCAGATACATGAATGCATTACTTTACAAACTACTACTCTACTACAGTATATAAATTTAGTGGTACCTGGGATTGGACCCCATGACCTTGGTGTTACTAGCGTTATACATGAGACAAAGTAAGGGGAACCAACTGACTCGCGCAGCCATATAAATGCACAGCACCTGACGTTCACACGGCGCTGTGTACATACGCCCAACATGCCAAGCGTCAAATGTTTGCGAGATGAAGAAAAGGAATTCTGAAATCTCTTCGGTTTGCCTTTCACGATGTGTCGCAGTGCTTGTAAAGTCCTTTTGTTCTTTTTTTAACCCCCAGTTAGTTTCAGTTATGAAAGAGCGTGTTGTTGTCATGCACTTCCTGGGCCCTCTGCTGCACTCTGCACGCTTGTCTTCTTCTCTTTAGTAATGTGATGGTTCCCTCAGCACACTGCAGTCCCCCCTCTCAGAGACCTCTGTGTCAGCCTCACTGATCAAATGCTCTCCCTGACAGCGCTAGTCTGGTTTGCAGTAACAAGCAACTGTAATCCCAACGTAGCCCCATCACTTTTTCATATAGACTCGCACACACAATGAAGTGGAGAGCTTAGTGTTTCTGTGCAGACTGGAAAAATAGATGATGGAGCATGTTCTGTACTTACAGATCAACTGCGGTTCTCTCAAAGAGAGGCTTACTTTACAGCATTCAAACATACACACACACACACACACACACACACACACACACACACACACACACACATGCTCACAGGCCCCTTGGCTACCATTACTTTGTGTTGGACAGTCCAATTATCCCTTTGCTTTCTGCTTTCTGTAGCAGAATTCTCTTCCTCTAACTCTCCTTTTCTCATTTTTCCCAATTTTTCACTTTGGTGTTGCTTCCCTTTTGTCCCTATCTGTGTGCGCATCATTCGACTCGTCCAGATCTTGTCTCATACAAAATATTGCCCCAAACACTTCCTACAAATGATGTTTGGTGCACTGTATTTGACCGCTGTCTGACGTTTTGTAATGTTCCAGATTGGAATCTCTTTCCCCAATTTTCTTTCACTGCAGGGTAACCACGATGATGGAAAACCTGTAAATATGAGGGGGATTTTTTCCTTGAGCCTTTTTCCTTAAGATTTTTTCCTTAAGCCTAGAGTATTGCAGTCTTAAAATTAATCAAATTGACTGTGGAAGTCATTTCGATGACTTTTTTAAATTTTGACTTGTGATGAGTTGCTATAACTTATAAAACAAGTTGAAATTGCTTAATTTGTTAAGTTAAAGTAACATAACGGTACATTCACACGGGGCGTAACCATTGACGGTTCCCATTCACTTTTAATGGGTGACGTCATGCGTTGCCGAACTAGATCCGTCGGTGCCGTGTCACTGCCGCTGCTCGCGGCAGAAGTTGAACATTTCTCAACTTTTCCAGTGGCAAAGCGTGCGTCAGTCAATCAGAACGCCTTATGCGAATAACCTAGGCAGAACCAGCCAATTACGTTTATGGAAGACTGGAGAATGTGTTGCGGCCACTGTGATTGGCTGTTGGCCACGCTTCAGACAAGCCTTCTTGATATGTGACTTGTTGATATGACTTTATTGATCACATATTTTTTTTACAGGGTATCTCTATATATTTATGTACAGTATGTAACTATGCACACATTTAGATATTCTCATGTTCATGTTACTCTTGTTTTGAACCCCACCTCATAAATCTCTGTAAATGGTATATATCTAAATCAAAATAAATTTTCACAAACCATGGTAAAGGCCTTACAAAGTAATATAGAAATGTATCTGTCAAAAAGTAGGAAACCGTGTCTCATTTTCACCCACTTTTTCACTGTATTGTTACTTTAGCTTTTTTGGTCTTCCTATTTGGTTTAGCTTGGTGAAACGGATCTTGCGTTGTATCTTGGGACGATCTCATCTCACACAATCCGTGCACTAAACTAGAGCAGATTTTCCTCCAAAAGGCATTTGACATATTAAACTCAGTCATAACCTCTGTCTGCCGCTGTTTTCACTCGCCTAGAAAGGAAATCCTTCCTCTGAATGCAATGTCTTTTAAGAGGCAGTGGGGGAGGACAGACCAAAGCAGTGCCCTTGCCAATCCTTCCCAGAACCCCCCACCCTCGCTGCCCCCTCCACCTCCCGCCCGCCCCTTTCAAACGGGGATTAGAGCACCCATGTGTGGGCCTTTGAGACAGCGGAGATTGGAATCGGTGGAGGTGGCTTTTTGGTGCGGAGGGGTAGGAGGTGGAGGTCAGGGTGATGGTGGGGATATATGATTGAAGACTTTATTAACCCTCGGCGCACCCTGTAGCTCGGCAGCGGGGCTGCTTGAGCCTGTCTGTACGGGTCAGCGGGACGCTGGATGCTTTGGGAAGATGGGGTCTGGGAAGCACCGCTGTGGTGGCGTCTATCGTGCCCCGGGGCTCAGTTAGGGGCTTGGGGGATTGGAGCTAAGCCGGGTGAGGTCTGGCGGTGGGTGTCTGATGGTGCGCTGGCAGGCGGGCCACGCACAGGCCTGTGTGGCGGGTGGGTGATAAGACGAGAGCAGAGGCGTCCAGCCGGGACATAACGCCTACCTTTCATCTGTCCCACACCAGCAGGGGGCAGCACTGATGTCACTCAGGCAAGCTTAAAATAGAGCAGTGGGCAGAGGGAGGGCACAGAGCCCGCAGCACTGGGGGGGCAGCAGGCAATTACCGGCCGGGAAAGAGACGGTGCTGGGCAGAAGAGGGGAGGAGGGATGGGGTGGCCGTACTGTCCAGAGATGAAGATTATAAACCTGGGACCACAAATGATGCGAAGAAACAGAAAAATTATTCCCTATTCACTCAAGAGGTCCATAAAAGACACCTTGCTTACATTTTATTATTCCAAGAGTTGCATTCACAGGAAGCTACTGTATGGTTTGTTTGAAACCTGGTCACATGTGCTACAGAAGCAGCATTTTAAAGCGAAACATTTTTAAGTTTAAAATAATGCATGTGTGTTTGAATGGCACACTGAAAGAGCGTTTCTAATGAGTCAAGATTTTATGACCGTTAGAATAGCTTTTTACGTTTTATGACAAAGCTTTTACTTTTTTAAACGATGTAGTTTGTCAGCATGTGTCTGTGATTCTTTCTCTCTGTCTATCTCTCTCTGCTGGTGTGTATAACCTGTTGTATGATGCTCTTGTGTTGCAGAGGAAGGCATCAATCACGAGTGCAAGCTGTGTAACCAGATGTTTGACTCTCCGGCCAAGCTCCTGTGTCACCTGATCGAGCACAGCTTCGAGGGCATGGGAGGCACCTTCAAGTGTCCCGTCTGCTTTACAGGTGAGGGGTCCGGCCCAGTGGGTTGGCGGGGTTGGGGTCAAAGGGGCAGGTGAACAGATTCCCAGTATAACAGGGTAACTGCATGCAGTTTATGGTCACTTGGTCATGCATGTGTCTAACTAAACTCTTATCAAGCATCATTAAGCACAATCCCTCATGTTTACTTGCATGCAAAAACACACATTCTCCCTTGTATGCTGTACATATAGATTAATACACACCATACTGTGTACATCTAAGGTAAATATGCATGATTGTAGGTTCGGTTTTCTCTTATCCCTTTCTCTTCTCTTTCTCAAGCTCATCTCCACCACTTACCCCTCCCTCCTTTGCATTCCTCTGCTCCATTGCTCCTCCTCGTCCTGTTAATTGAACTGAATTAACTATTAAATTCATTGTTCACCCTGCTGAGAGAGAGGAAAGATCAGACATGGACTCTTGGAATACAGATCAGCTTTTGGCTTCAGAGATAAGATTATATATAAAAAGACAAATACATATACAACATATGCCCAGTGCATTACATAAATCCTCTTTAAGCTCAAGCCAGACAGGAAATATTATGACACAAGCACTCATACACAGTGGTTAATAAAGTTCAACGTGGCCCAGACAGGAGTCTGCGGTTGGTGCAGCCTTCCTGCTGAGCTGATGCTAAAGCTAATGAGAGCCGATCTTCCCGCTGTGATGCCTGGTGGGACTAGTGACCCCTGGGAATATCGAGCTCCTAGACACCCCACCTTAACAGAACCAGGAAGAACCACAACAGAATAGACAAACACAGTTACAGTAACTCAAGTAACGCATTTACGTGCGCAAAGACGCTGTCGTGTTACACGCTTACGTGAACCGACTTTAGTTTTTCGTAGGTCTTTGAGGTGACAGATCCGTGTTTTTGTGTGTGTGTCTGGAAAAGAGAGGTCAGAGAATAAAGGGCAGGTTTATAGAAAGGCAGTGTAATCCGCTCTCGCTCTCCAGGGTAGAGGCCTTCGTGTACGTGTGCTTTCAGTTAAACAGGCCCTGTGAGCGAGTGTGTGTGGGCGCGCATGTGTGTCTAACTGCACTAAGTTTGAAAGTCACTTTGGACTGTTTGTCAGCTAACCCTTTGGGAATCAGAAATCATTACTTGAGCTTGTCAACATTAAAAGCTGCTGTAGGAGTCCATATTGTCCCCAACATTGCAACACGCTGATCTCCAGATAATTTGCGCTCATTTTTATTCAGTTTTTCTTCTCTCACCCATCTTTTCTCTCAGCCTTATCATCTGTTCTTATTCCTCTTTTTCCTGTTTCTGGTTCTTTCTGTCCCAAACGTCCTTCCATATTCACTGTAGACCGTAGAATCACTCCTCTATTCGTCCTTCTCCTCTCCTCTGATCAGATCATTTGTTCTTTCTGCCTCGTCCATCTCTTTGTCTATTTCCTTCCCTCTCCACGAGGATTAGTTCGGTCTTTCTTTCGTTCACCTTTACCGAGTTGTTTGGCTACACAGTGTTCGTTCCCCCATTCCCATCTTCCCTTACAGGTACGCAGTCCTCCTTTAAACTTTAACACTATTCCTGTGTGGCTCATGAATAAATAAGCGGTTGCCTCCTCCTCCAGGGACGCTCAATAATTCATAGTCTCCACACACAGCAAACTTAAGTTTACCGAAACAAAAAGAAAAAAATACATGAACGGAATTTAAAAACCCAAGGAAAGAGGAATGATTTATTGATAAATATCACAATGTCTGGTGGGGATACTTTAGTCTGCCTCTGTCTCTCCCTCCATCTCTCCCTGTCATCCCTCGTTCTCCGATTTAAAAGAGTTTGAGAGCATTTCATTTGAGAATGCTCCCCCCTCATGTTCTTCGGTGCTGACACATTGTCTCAAACCCAACAAAAATTCATTATCATTTTATTTTACCCTCCCTCTACCACCCTAAGCGTGAATGTTGGTGGTCATGGATTTTTTTATTTTTTAGGGGGGGCGGGGTTAAAAGTTAAATCTTCACTCGGGATTTGTTCTTAATCAAATCAGCTGATTTGTTGTATACCCTTGAGTGAAGTGTTGTTTAACTACTTCCTCTGTCCTTCCCCTAGTGTTTGTTCAAGCCAATAAGCTGCAGCAGCACATCTTTGCCGTCCACGGGCAGGAGGACAAGATCTACGATTGCTCCCAGTGTCCACAGAAGTTCTTCTTCCAAACTGAGCTCCAGGTTAGTACGCAGAAACACTCATCACTTTATATTAACATGAGGATGTTGGCTTTCAGGAAAATATGTACGCAGGGCATAAAAATAGTTTTTTTGGCAGGTAAACCAATTGTCTGGTTGTTTAAACTTGATCTTGCATTATTAAATGAATTGCTTGGTCAGAATAACAATAGCAGTTTTCATCCAAGTTCTTAAGTCGCCCCTAGCATCATAAATGAGATTGTCCCAGTCTCTGCTTGGCTGCGTGAAAGCCGTGTCTACTAACATCTGATAGTTAGTGCTTATACTTCATTCATTATGCGCAGTGAAACTTTTTGTAGTAGCAAACGTGAATTCACTTTGTGAGGTTTGGACTGAAGTGGATTCGATCTCAGTTAGCCATGACAGACACGGATGTGACACAGATCACAGTCAATAAGAGAATTAAAGGGGAAAACAAGGTGCATTCTCAAGCCAGTAAAGATTAAACCTGTTACACTACAAATCAATCACGCTACCTGCTGTGACTGCAGAAACGCGCGCACAAACAATTCACACACTCCCACACTTGCATATTGTAAATACATCCTTCTTACTCATACAGTATGTGCAAAAGATGTCCAAAAGACGTAATGCAAAGCCAAAGATGTTCATTGGTTGCCAACTTTTTTAGAGGGAAAAAATGAAACAATTTCAGTTTAATTTAGGAAATGTATCACTATCATTTTTATAACACAATTTTGAGATTTTAATCAACCATTGGAAATTATAAATAGTCATAGTGTAGCTATACTGTATGATTATATCAATTTCATCACTTATTGACTTGTAAAATGCATTTCATTTTGGCTTACTGTCACTGCATTTGAATAATAAAATGACACAAAATATTTGAAGATTTTGGTTCCAAAACGCAATAAATACATTTTGATCAAATTTTGTTAAAATGTGTTTACTATAAAAAGAATGTAACAAGATGAAAACCACTTTTTTCTGTTACAAACTTTCACATAGCATCTTTGTTATAATATCATTAAAAATTCAAATCCATAATTTGATTTTCAAGATTTATTTTAAAAACTGATTATTTTATCCGCAAAATGCAATAAATGCATGACAAGTTTTTTTTTTTTCAAAATGCTATAAATCTATTGAATCAATATATAAATGTGCATTCATCTTTGCCATGTTATATTCATTTAGTTGACTAGTGGTATACACTGAATAAAATAAACATTAATGGCATTAATCAAAACACTTACTTTGTCATATTAAGAACACTGTCATTGCTGCTGTCATCCTTGGGACGTTGTCGCCGAACTTTGTGACAGCGATCATCTGTAAAATGTTTTGGTCTTGCTCGATTTTTTCGTTGACTTCGCGTAAAATAATGGACCGTTTTTCATAAGATCCGCTGGTGTCAATGTGTTAGCATGACAGAAGCTTGATGCTGTCGGGAGAACAAGCAACAGCCGCCATTTTTCCTTCGCCCGAGTGCCTCTCACGTAATTTATTCGATTTTGATGGCTTACGTTTCTTCCCCGCCACGGAAAACCACCACACGTTTATCAATGCCATCAAAGTATTATTTTGTTTTTGTTTGTTTATTGATCACGAAGTACAAAGTAGTTGAGGAAAACTAGGATTCTCTGTGTATTCAATGCACCGCCATTGTTGTTTACAATGCGTGGAATTGTGCGCTGTAATTGGTTGAGTGGATTTATTGCATTCTGCAGAGAAGCAGGACTGCGGTTTTGGGAATAAATTGAAACATTTCATACATTTTATTTAACATACTGTAAAAAAATGCAAAACGTTTACCAAAAGTGAAAAAATGTGTCCTGCATTAATTTAACACTGTCCTCTTAAATACGACAGTTCTGTATTATTAAAGACATTGGCAACCCTATTCCTAGTACACTAGTACATGCTAGCTATATGATGTACACCAATCACAGGCGGTCCAGAGCCGAGCTGTAGAGAGAAGTACAGTATACACCCAAAAGGTTCACGCTCAAGCACACTAGACCTGACAGGTCATCAAAAGAGGTTTGGCTACTGTAACAATGTAACACTCTTTGTCCACTTGATATTATTTCTCTCCAGATTCCAGTCTCTCGCTTTCTCTCATTCTCTTTCCCCCAATGTTTTTTTCTTTCTGTCTAACTATAGTCTTTCACTCTGTCTCTCTCTCTCTCCTTTTTACCTCAAGCCTTTATCTGTGTTCCCTAAGGGAAGCCCTGAACCCCTCCACTTAGAGACTGACACACTCACACACATACGTATAGGACTGCCACACACCGTACACATTTTCTGCTAGATATTCCTTAGTAAATGCTCTGTTTTGACCATATGCCTCAAGGTGTTTTTACTCTGACACGGCTGGAGTTTGCTAGTAGGCATGTACTGTATCATCTGTGCTCCACTTCCATTGGTAGTCATCACTGCTCATTTGCATAACATTTCATTCAAGACTTATGTATGGCTTTTGGTTACTTCACAAAGGAAAGTGTTACTGTGAACACAGTTTAGGGAATCTACCTTCATTGGTGTTAGCCGTCTGCTTCTTTGTTCAGCAGTAGTTTCCGACTAACAAAAGATGTTTTGTATAGAAGTACAGACATTCTGGTGGCTGTGGTTTGGTTTTAAGCAGCCCTAGATGTTCCTGACCTGTGGTAATGATTCCCAGTGGAGCCAGACGTGGCAGAGCAGTGAGACACATCTGCTGACTCAACTCGAGCTGCAGATATCACAGAGCTGTGAGGTGAAAAATAGTATCAATTTAAGCACCAAATGCAGACATCTCAGCGCAGCCTAAGGGCCAGGCAGGATTTAAATCTCGCGCACACACATATTCCTCACATAGAGTTCCTTGTAAAGGACTAGAAGTACATGTACTGGATAATGGCCGCTTTACGTCTAGTGACGTAACTTAGCAGGTGTTTTTCTTGCTGCCAGTTCTGATGTTTGCCACATAAGATGGAGGGTGGGACTAGGGGGCTGTTTTCACTTGGTATTAAGATGTGTTTTCGTCGATTGGATCACAAGACACATCACGTTTACACCTGATATTTAAATCCGTCTCTTTTGTCCACTTTCGACCGCTTCTGGTCTATGAGACTGTGGGCGTGTCTTTCTGTCATTTAAACGCGAGCGGGAGTAATGACGAGCTTTATGGACGCAAACTAATATTATGTCGGAGTCCGCTGCTTGTATTGTAAGTAAACATGCTGCACAGTGTTTTGTAATTCAGCTTTCGATGAATTTTCAGCGCAATAGATGAAATAAGATTTGCGCAACTTTCAAACGCTTGCAAAATGAAACTGCAGAGATCAGCCGCTTTAGTTTTATCAATGAAACGGTAAAAATAGCGCTGTACACTGTTCGCGTTAGAAGTCAGAAAAGACGTAAAACATTGTGTTCAGTACCTCAAATTAGATAAGGGGGTCCATGTGGCTGTTCGAACATATTCAACCACATGTGCGTTTACACTACAAAAGCAATCCGATCGAAAGTGGACATCTGAATGTGGTTGAAAGTGGTCGGAAGTGGACGAGCTCCAAACGTTTTGAACACAGTTTACACCTGGCATTAACGTCGTCCACTTGTGATCCGATTGACGAAAACGCATGTTAATGCCAAGTGTAAACAGCCTAGATGTCTAAATGAAACAAATGGCAATTGAATTGATCAATAAATAGTACTATGGTGTTGACATCACCTTTTAAATGCATTAGTAGCACAATATGTTATGTTTTAAGCCTAGCAGTGTGGATCTACATAAAGGAACATTAGAAAAACGTTAACATTTACTGTTGGTAGGTCAGTAGCAGTTGCCTTTATATAAATGGTATTGGGACTCTCTCCATTTCTGTCTCCCTGTGCTGATTATGGGCCAGACAGATTGAGTCGGGGCAGGGCTTTGAATAACTCAACCCACAGTGGCTGCCACAGGCCGCTGGGGTCAGCTGCATCCTGCCCTACCCCAAGTTCCATTCATCTTCCTGAGCTATGGGCCACCAGCCCTGCGGCCCCCTCCAGCGACTGCCCGCCTCTCCAGGCTTCGTCTATGCGTGTTGGTGGGTGTCGCAGGGTGTGAGGTTAATAGCTAACTCATATCCATGACTTAATATTTTAGGGGCTTGGGAGGGGTGTGACCTAAATCTCCTGCATGGCTCAAGCACCTCACCCGCTCCACGTGAGCCTCCCATCCCCAGCCATAGTGTGACAGTGATATAGGGCCGGCGGCGCCGGGCATATGGCCGGTCAGTCCATTTAGCAGCAGGGGGAGCACTGGACCCTGTCGGTCACTGTCTGCCTCACCCTGAGGCCGGCCAACCGAGATGCTCTCACCAGCACAAGGCTCAGCAGGTACACCCCCTCTTACCCATCACTCCATCCGCTTACGCCTCCTACGTTCACTCCAGGCCCACCTGAGCAGTGACGGCGGTGAGGAATAGAGTGGTCAGATTCAGTCGCATGGAGGTTTGGCCCTCAAACTCTACAATATTCTTCGTGCTTTCTATATTGAATGATATTCAGGTCCGTTTTATAAATCCGTCCCTAAGACAGGTTGGTCTCTTTACAGTCAGGTGGTTTCTTCCTAAGTGGACATTTCTCAGTCAGCCTTGTTGACAGTGATCGGTTCATTCTTTAGTCCTAGTTAGATTTACCCAACACCTGCCCAGGTGAACTGAGATTTGAATGTGTGTGTATGTGCTAACAAGGCTAAATGGATGGAAGGGCATGGCCTACATGGCCTACCCACCATGCCCTCCCAGTGCATCCAGAGTTAATCCTGACCTTCTCATGAGCTTTTGCAAGACACGTTACTGCATCATCCCCTCTCCCTCTTGGCAGACTTTGCCTCCATGCTTTATCTTCTCTCTAATTCTCTCTCTTTTACACTCCTACCAACTGCCTGCCTTCCTCAAACTGTTTCTCTCTCATTCTCCTTTTTATGTCTCTCGTTCTTTCTCCTTTTCCCATTTTCTTTTTTCTTGTTCCCAGAAGAGCCAGCCCCCATGCATATTTTAGCCCCTCTGTGTTGCCCACACCCACCCTGCTTTCTCAGTCTCCCTCTTTCCTCTCTGCCTCTCCCTGGTGCCCCATAAATAGTGCAGATGTAAGCTGGTAAATAAGTGATGCTTCGCCCCTATCAGCGCAGCTAGACCTACTCTGCTGGATCCTCACTCCTTTGTTAGAAACTTCAGAGACTTTTTTCGCGAGTCTGTGTCTAAGCGTGTGTGTGGAGATTTTCTTTCAGTTGTTATTTTGTTTCCCTAGGTGAACCCCCAACCGCCCACCCTTTGGCCCTTCCATCGGCACTGCTGTCACTCTCTGACAGCGCGCCTCGTTTTTACACACTGCCTCGTCTGATTGAGCCCTCCAGGGGGCGCCGCATTCCCCCCACGCCCTGTATCCATTCCCCGCTGGCGTGTACGTGTGCGCGCATGTGGGTGTACGGTTTTTCCTTTAGCGTTAGTTAATATTTAACTATACTCAGCAGTTTGGTTGAGTGTGTGTCTGTGTGAATGCAGGAGGGGGGCTTTGCACTTGTTTGTTTGGCGATGATGCCCTGTCTTGACATTGCGAAGTGTTGAATATTTGAGGGTTGTGAGTTCCTGTACTGAACCGAGCGGAGTGATGTAAGGGGGCAGTGTTCATCAGTGCACAGAAACTCTCATTGCCGATGTGTAAGAAAAGCAAGTACCATTCATGTTGTGAGATGTTCTGGGACATGAAGGGGAGTATTACTGTACTATTACCGTTACTTGGAGTTAGAGATTTGAACAAACGCTTAACCTTAACTGTTAAAACTTCTTACATAACATGTTCCACAATGTTTGTGCTATACGGATATAAACGATACTTCAAATTGTGGAGTATATCTCATAGATTTACATTAAAGGAAGAACTGGAGTCATCTAGTATATCAAAAAGATTGGCTTACTCTCTTGCAATCACTCAGAATACCCTAGCAACCGCACAGTAATGTGCCAATACGAATAGCGTAAACCATTATGAACACCTTAGCAACATCCTGGCAACCTCCCACCTATTGTGGTAACATCAAAATTTTCCATTTACGCTTACGCATGTGGCAGACGCTTTTATCCAAAGCTCCTTAGAATGCATTCAATCTATAAATTTTTATCAGTATGTGTGTCATCCACTGATCTATATAAATGACAGGATTGTGCATGACGTCACAATTGTGAAGCCACCGCGCTGCCATATTGGTAAGCCCAAACATTCTATTAAATCAATGGACGTTATCAGATTAAAAAACATCACTTTACTAGTCTCCGTTTTTATATCTGAAGATACCCTGTACATTATTATAACGCAAACGTCCTAAGCATGTACATAGTTATTTACTGAAAGTTAAATCCAGATAATTTACTCACCATCATGTCATCCGGGGTGTTGATGTCTTTCTTTGTTCAGTCGAGAAGAAATAGTTTTTTGAGGAAAACATTCTTTTCATATTAATAGACCCCAATACGTAACAGTTTTAATGCAGTTTAATATTGTAGTTTCAAAGAACTCAAAATAATCCAGAACGAGGCATAAGGGTGTTATCTAGCGAAACGATTGTCATTTTTGACAAGAAAAATAAAAAATATGCACTTTTAAACTACAACTTCTCGTCTATCTCTGGTCCTGTGACGCGCCAGCGAGACCTCACGTAATACGTCATCACGCCGAAAGGTCAAGGATGACGTATGCGAAACTACGCCCCAGTGTTTACAAGTGTGGAGAAAGAGGACCGACATTGTTGTATGTCCAATGATACTAATGTCTTTGTGTCAGTTTATTGTTTAAAATGGTCTGCAAAAGTGCGTTTTATATATGTAACACGTGACCTTTCCACGGCATTACGCAATTACGTGAAGTTGCGCTGGCGCGTCACACGGCTGGAGGAGGAGGAGAAGTTGTGGTTTGGAAGTGAATTTTTTTTTCTTGCCAAAAATGACAATCGTTTCACTAGATGGGACCCTTGTGCCTTGTTTGGGATCGTTTAGAGTCCTTTGATACTCCGTTGAATTTAAACTGTTAAGTGTTGTGGTCCATTAAAGTCCATTAAAATGAGAAAAATCCTGGAATGTTTTCCTCAAAAACACAACTGAACAAAGAAAGACATCAACATTTTGGATGAAATGGTGGTAAGTAAATTAACTGGATTTTTTTTTTTTAAGAAATTGACTCTTCCTTTAACTTTTTTTTTAATCCCTTATCCTGCCCGATTAAAACATAAACATAGCAAATAGCACCAGAAGTAACAATTAATTTACTTACACATATCTTAAAAATTACTCTTGCGTAACTGATAAAGCTGGTGAATTAAGATCATGATTTTGAATGTAAGTCAATGACCCCCTCTGCCGTTTGGAAAAACCAAGATGGCCGCTCGAACTCTGCACTGGCTTCACCTCATGCTGTTACGTTAAGTGTTGTATGCGCAATTCAGTCATTCATATAGATCAGTGGTGTCATCCCACAATTTCTTTAAATGATGTAAATATTAAAAATACAGACCAAAGCATTTTGCTTTTCTAATCTACATTACGGCGATCGGTTGTATCAAGCGTACAGTAGAAGCACAAAAGACGTTCGTAGGATCTTTTCCATTATGCATCAAATCAGATTTATAATGTGCATGGAGAATTTGTCTGGTGTGCTATGAATCAGGTTTGTGTGCTGTAGATATTGATATAGGTTTCTATTGTGATGCTCAGTTTTATTAGTGCCTGTGTGTGTCCCAGCTGCCCTTGTGTCTGGAGTGGCAGTGTATGTTATTAGAATGGGGATCTGGGGGGCTCTCTTCAGAGCCCTAACCCCAACACACACTCACACATGCCTTCAGCTCCTCAAATCCACCTCACCTGCTACTGATTGGCTGGTTGGTTGAGGGGTTGTCAGGGGACTGCAGTATAGTGTCTCTAGCTAAAGCTATGAGCCCTGTGTTTAAAACAGCCTACTCTACGAAAGACCTCGACTGTAGTCTGCAGTCGGATAGAAACACGTGCTGGAAATCTGCTGGGGTCGTGGACTGGTGGGCCGTGATTTGATCTGCTGCTAATATGAGAAGAGGGACGATGTGGGAACTTTGCGAAGAGTTAATTCTGAGTATGAAGTATAGAAACCACCCGCTTAATATGAGAAGAAATGGCTGCTTGTTTAGTTTACTGTGTGTAATACGACACAATTCTAATGCAAATCTAATTGTATTGGATGCAATTCATTTACATTTGATAATAGAAGTTTATGTGATCCATTTCCATTTGGGCTGCATGAATATTTTTTAATGTAGCATAGCTAAAACTGTGCAAGGGATTTCTTGTTCCCAGAATGCTTTACATGGGACTGTATGTATAGAGTAAATGCTTAAATTAAGTGTGGTTTTATGTGCAAGATGAGGCAAGGGGGACACTTTTAAGCGTTTAATGCTGCATGCGCTATTGCTTGTTAGTAGTAAACGGCAAGATTTTCAGTTAGTTTTACCAGTGTCCAATTTTTTGCATTAAGATTAAGAAAACCCATTTCCAATACGTCACATCACCGTCCACAATTGAGTTAACTTCAGGCGTAGAGATTATATTTTGATTGCATGCAAACAATAAGATTATGGCATATGAGATGAAAGCGTGCACAGAGTGCGTCGTGGAGTTATGGACTTAAATTTACGCACCGTTTTCAATGGAAATTCTTCAGGCGGTGGGTGGCTGGTACGCGCTCAAGCAAACTAGAATCGGGGGGGACATGTTTAAGTTGTTTACCTGTTTGCATTTGTTTTGTTTCAGTGCCCTCGCTGAGACGGAGATTCAAACAAAGCCTCCGGCCTGGCGAATTCAAATCAAAAAAACTCACCATGGGGCGACACTAATCTTCAGAGTAAATCAACACATTCACATTCATTTATTACGACATGGGACACCGGTCGGAGCCGCTCGCGTACGCGTGTTTATGTTGAGATAAAAATGAAGTAAATGCCTTTTTGCAAATTTTTTAGCGCACCCACCCACATTCCTGATTCTGTCACGAAATACCCCTGCTTGGAACAATCTATAAAGTGAAGGAACGAAGGGAGGAGGAAGTGGGGAGAAGAAGAACTTCAGCGGGGTGGCACATAGGGAGATATGGTGTCTGCTCTAAATTAAATAATTTAGGGATTGGCATGAGAGAGAGAGGAAGAGAAAGGGAGATAGGGAGGGGGTACGAAAGAGAGAACGAGCGAAAAAAGATGTCTGAATGTCCACTGGGATCACTTTAAAGCCTTTTCTCATATCCATCTCTCATGGTAGCCTGTTCTTTTAAAGGGATAGTTCATCCTAAAATGAAAATTCTGTCATCATTTACTCGGCCTCGTGTCATTCCAAACCCTGACTTTTGTGAAACACAAAAGGTCAATTTTTTATAATATCCTGGCCACTCTTTTCCATATAATAAAGTATTCGTGAACAGGGACTGGGCTGTCAAATCCCGAAATGACAAAAAGGCTCTAAAAAGTATCATAAAATGTATCCAAATGGCTTGTCCGCAGTATTAAACAGCCAAAAATGTAAGCTTTTATGGTACCTTTTATGCTGCTTTTATTTTTTTTATCTTAACAGCTGCAGTCACCATTTTCATTCATTATATCAGAAAAAGTGGCCATGATATTTCTAAAAAATAAAATGTGACCCTCCCTCTGAAATAGACTGAGGATTTGTCCATTTTCTTAAAAAAATTTACTCGCCACCATGTCATCCAAAATGTTGATGTCTTTCCTTGTTCAGTCGAGAAGAAATTATGTTTTTTGAGGAAAACATTCCAGGATTTTTCTCATTTTAATGGACCTCAATGGACCCCAACACTTAACACTTAACTCAACACATAACAGTTTTTTTCAACGAAGTTTCAAAGGACTCTAAACAATCCCAAACAAGGCATACGGGTCTTATCTAACGAAATGATTGTCATTTTTGACAACAAAAAAATTTTACTTTTAAACCACAACTTCTCGTCTTCCTCCGGCTGTGTGACGCGGCAGCGCGACCTCACGTAATTGCATAATGACGTCGAAAGGTCAGGTGTTACTTATATGAAACGCACATTTGCGGACCATTTTAAACAAT